>NW_005369706.1:1684058-1702788 GCF_000412655.1 Myotis brandtii | reverse complement strand
GGCCCGGGAAGTTTGGAGACGCAACGCCAGGGTGAACAGCGCCCTGAGGAGGCTGAGGCCGAGAGTCCGGGGCCAGGTGCGCTCCAGAGCCAAGGAGGGCACGAGGGCCAAGGTGATGGACAGGGGCAGAGGAAGGCCCGTGAAAGACAGGCCTCGGTCCCGAGAGAAGAGGCCCAGGGAGGAGAAGAAGCAGGAGCCCGGGAAGCCGGGAAGGCGGACCATCCCGAGGTCAGCTTCGGTTAGAACGGGCCCAAGGGCTGCTCGCTCAGACTGCCGCAGCATCTGAAAGCCCTTGGCAGCCAGCGGGAATCCCTGGTGTGGGAGCAACTTCCCTTCCTCCAGGCACAGAAGCCTTTCCCCATAGGGTTCCAATTAGAGCCGCTCTCACACTCATGGAAATGGACAAACTATTCACAAGACCTTTCAAATCACCATATTGTGTCTGTTTCCTCTTTATCCCCTGGGGGGCGGGGTGGGGTTGTGGAGGTGAGACCTTGTAGCAGGGACATGTGAGGTGAGGGGAGGTAAAGTCATTGAGAGTCTGTTCCTGCTACAGGACCCCGGAACATGCCTTTCAAAAGAAAACAGGTAGAAGAAAACCAGTAATTCATGGTATTAGACAGAAGTATTGAATTAATGTTAGACACCCTAGCAACTCCATATTGAGTTTGGGGGCGAGGGCAGGTAAGGAGAGAAGTGGAGAAATCATTGGGGCAAGAGGAGACAGCCTTTAAGTTGAGTGGTCTCACTGACCCAAAGTGTTCGTACCTGAAATTCCTTTTAGGAAAAAGTCCCTTCTCCCAGAATTGATTGTAAATGGCTTTCTAGATTTTTGCCCTGATGATAATTTTTAAAATGTTTTATATGTTAATCCTCCGGTAAATGAGTGTGTGTGAAGCATCTAGCACAGGGCTTGGCACAGGGCAGGTCTGTCTCATCACTGAGAGTTAAACGAGTATAAACAATTCTTGATGGAGTGATAATGTGCTATAGCAGAAAACTGCTGGATCAGTACTTAATAAGACCAGGTTCTAGTCAAAGTTCTGCCACTCGGACCTTAGCTGAATTACTACTTAACCATTCATGGCCATGGTTTCCTTCTCTGAGAAACCTCTCTAAAATCAATACAAATATATTTTTTAAAAAAAAAGAAAGAAGAGAGAGAAAGAGAGAAAAGAAGAAAGAAAGAAAGCAAGAAAGAAAGAAAGAAAGAAAGAAAGAAAGAAAGAAAGAAAGAAAGAAAGAAAGATTGGTATTGAACTAGGATGATTTTAAGTGTCAGTAGAATAAGAAGGACTTAAATATCACATATGCTTTGATTGACAAAATTCAATAAGGGAATTTTCAACTGGGAAAGTACCAACTCCTAGAGAGTAAACTATTCAGATTTATAGAATGCATATCAGAAATACAAGGAGATGGGGAAGGTTAGATAATGAATAGCTAGTTCTTTTGCTTTTCCGAAAAAACAACATGTATTGAGCACTATATATAAAATACGGAGCAAATGTATGATTCCTTTTAGTTCTGAATGTGGGAGTTAAGAATAGATGGGGGTAGTTCTCATGCCATAGGCCATGACAGGACACAGAAATGATTCCTAGGGAGCCCTTGCCAGGTAGCTCAGTTCATTGGAACACTATCCAGATATTCCAAGGTTTTGGAAGAAGCCTTGCGGGATAGAGGGTTGCTAGGAAGGGAAACAGCAGAGTAGTTGATTCAGGGAAATGATGTTTCCAGCTGAAGCCAAAGGAGTGGGGGGAAAGGGAAGCACCTTGGAGGTGCTTTTTATTCTGAAAAGAAGTGAGTGAAGGTGAGAGGTGGGAAAGTGTGAGAACAACCTGGAGAGCTTGTTGCAGAGTATGCCAAACCCAGCTTTTCCCAGAAGAGTCTGATATCTCATTCATAGATGATTTGAACTTTAAAATTTCCCCCTGCTGTAATTAGGCATATGTGCTCTTACATTGTCTGTGAGCAGCAGAATGAAGCAAGCAGAAACAGAATCAGAATAGGGAGCCATCTGAAGAGATTAAGAAGTACAAATTGGTAGTTACAAAATAGTCATGGGGCTGTGGAGTACAGCAGAGGGGATATAGTCAATAATACTGTAATAACTATGTATGGGGTGCCAGGTGGGTACTACTTATCAGGGGGACCACTTCATAAATTATATAAATACCTAACCACCCTGCTACACACCTGAAACTATTATATAGTAATATTGAATTGTATTGTAATTGAAATATAAAAATTTAAAGAAAAAAGACTAGAGAGCCATCTAAAAGAGGCAGTGAGAAACACAATTAGAACAAACTTAATCAAGTGTTCTTATGATAGCCACATGTATTGCCCCTTTATAGTCCCAGTTATTTTTACCTAAAGAACCAGATGGTCTAGAATTAGGACATCTTTTCCCCTAAGATTGGTAGGAAAGAACACTGGTAACAATTTGTTTTCTAGATTTCTTAAGAACATCACACTTCTGTTCTGTTTATATTATGATTTCTTCATTTATTAGTAAACTTACCAAATTTATTAAATGACAGACCCTGATCTTATATAACTAGCAATGATCATTTCCGATTATTTTTTCATTAAGCTTTAGGGTGGCTGTGCTCTGATGAAATAGAAGAAATAACCTTAACTCATTGGCAGGCTATCAAGATTATCTAGATCCTAATCCTAGCTGGGTACTTCTGTGAAAGGAATTCCCAAGAATAGCTGATCTCATCACTAGTGTTCACTATGACTAAGTCCTGCAATATGCTGGGCCTTTTGCTGGGAAGAAAGATGGATAAAACATAATTCCCACTTTTCATTGCTCACAATATAGTGGCATATTTGGGTATTTAACTTTAGTCAGAGTAAATGGAACATCCGTGACCTCAATTCTTTGCTTCCCTTTTATCTCAACAGCCCAGTGCAATGATGATCGGAAAATTGTTGGACTTTAAAAAAAAAAAAAGAAAATTGTTGGACTTTAGAGTTGTAATGAACCTTAAATGCTCTCTAGCATCAAATATTCAATGGTTATTGAAAAAAAGTTAACAAAATACAAATGGCCTTTAAAAACATGAAAAATGTGCAATTTTACTCCTAAGAGAAATGCACATTAAACAATAATTTTAATAAATCCAAAAATGTTTAGGAACCTACTCCATTGGTGAGGCTGTGGGGAAACCAGCACTCACATACAGTGTTAGTGGGAGTGTAAATCTCTGCCACCCCAATAGAGGGAATTTGGCTTTCCAAATTGCAAATTCAGATATCCTTTGACCCAGCTGAACTACACTTGGGAATTTATCTTTTAGATATTAGTGCATTGGTGAAAATATTTGTGTTCAATGTATTTAGTGCAGCATTGCAGCAACAACAACAAAAAGGAAATAATCTAAATAGCATGAGGAGATTGGTTAAAGCATGAAGCTTCCCTCCAGTAAAATAGCATGAAGCTGTAAGAAAAAAGGGAGATTCTCTATGTATTATTATGACAAGCTCCCCGAGATACATTAAGTGGGGGGAAAAAATCAAGACGACCATACCAATGAAGGAAAATGTATTTCTTTGTATTGTATAAAGAAACTTGAAAGGATACACAAAAAAACTGGTCCTCTGTTGTGAGGGGAAGGTGATGGGAATTGTAGAAGAGACACAGAAATTAGACTTTTTATTATAACTTTTTTGTATTTGTTTTCAGAATCATATAAATTGTGTAGAAATGTCCATGTAATCATCAATTACAGCTTTTTTGTTTATAAGATGATTGTGCTTTTGCATGCATTATTTAATTTCACCTTCATCTCAATCTCTTAGATCTTAAGTGAAAAAGCTAATGTTTAGAAAATGTAGAATTTAGAAATTGACTTTTTTTTTTTTATCCTCACCCAAAGATGTTTTTCCATTGATTTTTAGAGAAAGTGGAAGACAGGGAAAGACAGAAATATCGATGTGTACATCCATTGGTTGCCTCCTGCACGTCCCCTGACCAGGGCCCGGGTCAGGGAGGTACATGCACTTGACCGGAATCGAACCTGGGACCCTTTGGTTCGCAGGCCGATGCTCTATCCACTGAGCCAAAGTGGTTAGGGCTAGAAATGAACTTTTAATAGTAACTTCAGTGCTCTCTTCACTACAATTATAAATGTTGAATGGGGCCTCACCATCTACTCTTTAACTCTACGAACATCTTTTTTATGTAGGTAAAGGTCAGAAGTTTAGAATTCATTCTACACTGAATGTTTTAATGATTTAGTGCAGGGGTCCTCAAACTAGGGCCCACGGGCCACATGCAAATACAAATATTGTATTTATTCCCGTTTTGTTTTTTTACTTCAAAATAAGATATGTGCAGTGTGCATAGGAATTTGTTCATAGTTTTTTTTTTTAACTATAGTCCGGCCCTCCAACGGTCTGAGGGACAGTGAACTGGCCCCCTGTTTAAAAAGTTTGAGGACCCCTGATTTAGTGGTTTCTTGCAGGATGTTCTCAAACACATTGTGGAGAGGTGTTTTCAGAACATGTGAACATTTCCATTTGTCAGTGTTCTCAAAGCAATAGAGTTCACGTGTTCTTTCTCCCCCTCTGGGGAACTCTAACATGGCAAGGCTGTCTGGTTGGGCTGGAGGTTTTTCCAGCCAAAATCTAAGTGCCTAGCAAGGACAGGAAGATAGGTTGTTTTGGAAATTAATATAGGGGCACATGTCAGGAAAGGACTTGGAAGAGAGGAACTGAAGACTGAGGGGAGGGAGGTGTCAGTGTGAGGCCTTGGATGAGCCTGGGAAAGGCAGTGATCTGAGAGTAAGAAGGAAGTCAGGCCTTCAGCAGTCCACTGAAGCTGGCTAAGAGAACAGGCACCTCCATGAACAATCACAGCTATGTTTCTCCTCCCCCTTTTATCAAGTCCTTCCCTCCTCCCCCTTTTAGTTAGGGGAAAGACCAGACTAGTCAAAAGTTTTATTCCAAGTGACTAAGGAAGAGTGAGAGTGAACTGCAAGAAAATAGGAAAAATATGAAGCATGGAGGCAGGCAACACAACAGTCTGGCTGGTGTTGGGAAAGCTGCAGAGGGGAAGCAGCCCCCCAAACAGTAGGCATGAAGCTCTTCAAGGCAACTCCCACGCAGGAAGAGCAAAGCCTTTGGGTTGTGCCAAGGCCTGCCAAGCGGTTCCCTCTCTCTGCCCCAGTGAAGCCCCAGGGCTGGAAGGCCATGTCAGTGGGTCAAAGACTGGTGGTTTCTCCCCTGCCAACTTTCCATATTTTCTCCCACACTATTTCTTACTCTATATTCTTCATAACCTGCCAGATGCCCGACCTCTTCACCCTCTAAAGTGAATGCATCTGGTGGACCAGTTCGTACCTAACCCCATCTGTGTGCATTTCCTCTGGCTCCCCCCAAATCACCAAATATTGTGAATTTGCCTGGGGGGTCATTTTGCAGTCACCACCACCAGCTGGTTCCAGACTCGGCTGTCTAAGTTTTAAGGGCTCAGCACTCTAAGGGTCTCCCAAGAGGAGACTTGGCACTTGAATAACCGAGACCAAGGGCTTCCTTAAATTTGTGCCCTAAGCCCTCACTCACCTGACCTGGCCTCCCCCTAAGCCTGGCCCAGCTCTATGCTCTGCTACCTCAGTCTCCAAGATGAGTTGAATCCCCGACTGGGGAGTGACATCTGGGAGCCAGGACTTCAGGAGGGAGGCAGAGAGGCCTATGTTGTGATGCCTTGAAGGTTTATATTTCAGGAAGGACAGTGAGGGGACTTACACATGGCTGCCCTACTTCCCCTGGGATTTCCCTGATCTGTCTCAGGTCCCTACTCTATTGCAGTTTTTGTGTTGTTTTTTTAATCAGGACTGAATTGCTGAGAATGGGGGGAGAGTAGAGAAGAGGACCAACAAAGGAAGTCAGTGACTGAGTCAATACATTCTTTATTCAATGACAGGGATCATAAAGAGCGTATTATAGATCCCTAAGGATACAGACGAAGGTCCTTCGCTGAGTAATCTGTGGGAAGTTCACAGTCCATCTGAGGGAATTAAGTCAGACAATTGCTAGAAATCTGGCAGGCACGGAGCAATTGGGCTGGATGGCAAGTAGGCATATACCCACAATGCTTCCTGGAAAAGAGCACCTTGGCGCAGTGTCATGAGGCATGACAGGAAAGTGATGGCAGGAGAGGGCTCCGCTGAGGAACATGCTGAGTACAGGTCCATGATCACAATCTCCCAGGCCTGGAACAGCCAGTGCCTACCATGCAGCGAAGAGCTCAAAAAATGGCTTGTAGAATTGGAACTAGTTCTCAGGAGCCACAAGAGATAAAAAGGGACTGAGTAAATCAAAATAGTGAAAAGTAAAAAGTTACATCAAGGGAAGAAGAGCCTGTAGGGAATGGAGTTGACAGTACCAGCAACTTTGGCCAAGTCCGGATATGAGAGAGAGAGATGCAGAATGGTGAGATGGCAGCTGAGCTGCTATAGCCAAGCCAAGAATTTGAGAAAAGAAAGTGGGAAGTATATGGAATGGACCCTGCTTAGTAGGCTTAAGGCTGATAGAAAAGAAACTGGACAAGAGAGAGGAACTATGATGGAAGGAAGACAGGGATTGGGAAGAACAAACACCCTCAGGAAGGTGTGGTATTTCCCAGACAAAACAAAGCAAAATACCGAACCAAACCAATCAATCTGAAAAAGAGAAGTGGGAGTTAAGAGTGTAGGAAACTCCCCTGGCCAGTGTGGCTCAGTTGATTGGAACGTTGTCCCATATACCAAAAGGTTGTAGGTTTGATTCCCTCCCTGCCAGGCAGGGCACATACCCAGGTGGTGGGTTCGGTCCCAGGTCAGCGTGTGTGGAGGCAGCGAATCGATGTTTCACTCTCACATTGATGTTTCTCCCTCTCTCTCTAAAATAAAATTTTAAAATAAATAAATAAATAAATGAATAAATAAATAAATAAATAAATAAAACATGTCCTTTAAAAAAGAGTGGGGGATGAGCTCCTTTTATTGGGAATAAGGAAGTGCTGACAAGAAGGGAAAGAGGGAGAGAGCCTGAGGTCTGGAGCTGAAGAAAGCAGTAGCCAAGCTTTTTTCTGCCTTAGGGGAGAGGGGCTGATCACCTCCCCCAAAGAGGTAGGTTCATTCTAACCTTTTGGCCTTGGAGATTCCCATAGGGGTGGCAGGTTTGCAACTTTCATTTCAGCCTGTCCTCATGAGCAGGCCTAGGAGAGGAGCTGGAGGAGGTAACGATCCCTTCCTGAAGCCTGAATTGGACAGAATCTTCAAAGTAGGAGAATGTTGTGTTTTTTAAAAAAAAAAAATTTTAAAATAGGGGAATTTTGTTTTTTTTTAAAAGAAAATTTTTAAAAATTTTTTTTTTTTTTTTTTTTTTTTACTGATTTTGAGAGAAAGGGGGAAAGGGAGGAGAGAGAGAAACATTGATGTGAGAGCGTAACAGCAATCAACTGCCTCCTGCACGATCCCCTGTAGGGATCGAGCTTACAACCCAGGCATGTGCCCTGACTGGGAATCGAACTGGCAACCTTTCTGTGCCCAACCAACTAAGCCACACTGACCAGGGCAGGAGAATGCATTTTTGACATAGGTGCCATGGCTTAATGGGTTACAACCTCTACCTAGTAGAGTCTGGGTTCAAATCTCCCTGGAGTCACATCTTACTAAATGAGCCTGGTTCCCTCTTATGTCCTCAGGGCTCCCTGATGCTCTGCTGCCCTTGCCCATACAGTAGACTAAATCCTGGTTAGAAATTCCTTGCATAGCACCTTATTGTTCTCCAATGCATTCTGAAGTTGGAAAACCTGGGTTAAGGGCTTGGGACAGTTGGCTTTACTCCCTACCTCTGTGCTGAATGTTCACCTAGTCTGCCTCCAGGGCAACTATTAGGCCCAGAAAAGGACCAGATAACTAGCAAAGGAGGATCATTTCCTTGGTTGTCAGTTTTTCAGCTTTACATTGGATTTCCCCTCTTTGGTGTGTCTGTTCCTTTTGTCCTTTCAGATTTTTGGACCTACAAATCCTGTGTCCACTTTAGAAGCTCCAGCCCCAATCAATCACAGCAACGTGGTAGTTGCCCCACCAGTTTCTGAAACTGGTGACTGACCCAGTCCTTTCATTGATTAAAGAGTGAAGGAAGGCCTTGGAACTCAAGAGGAACAGAACCGAAAAACAACTAGCTTGGAGAGGTTGCAGAAAATCAATCTGACAACATATGTAAAGATCCCCTCTTTCCCCATTTGAAGTGGGTGCTGTACCGCTGATTGAAATGGAATTTGAATCTCTGAGCCAGAGGTTCTTAAACATTAGCATACCTCAGAGATCCAGGAAGACAGGCTAAAAGACTAATTGCTGGGCTCCCCTGCATTACCCCATCCCTAGTTTCTGATTCAGTGTGTTTGGGGTGGAGCCTGAGAATTTGCATTTCTAAAACAAGCTGCCAGATGATATTGATGCTGCTGGACTAATGATCACACATTTTGAGAGCGTAGGCCTATTAGAGCATTCCAGGGAAAAGAAAGAAATTTTGCCAGCTCAGGATCTCTAGGGGGTCTAAGAGAATAGATTTTACTTTTCTGTTACTGCCTAGTCCCACGCACTCCCATCCAGAGATGGAAAGAACCTATCTTCTGGTACCTATGGTTCTGCGTCAGGGCTCACCCTGTCCTTGATATAAATAGATAACAGCAGTTTGATTGCACAAGTGCTGGAAAGGGAAGGATTTTGTCCCAAATTATATCACCCCTTCAGCTCCCTAAAGGCATAACATCATTTTAACAGGGGAAAAGATTTTCCTTCCACTTCCACTATCAGATATCAGAACACTTAAAATGTAAACAGATCTGGGTAAAGCTAACACTTTGGGTCACATTCTCCTGTGTAAGGGATTCTTTACAGATACTTTGATGGGATGCAAAGGGGAAGACACCTGCGCCCTGAATAGAGGTACCACAGAGGGGAAAAGGTAACAGGTTTCTTATATGGGACTTCCCTATTTTACATTTTGCCCAGAGAGAACACAGAGACATTTTTTATTTAAAGCAGTTAGGATGGACATGTGGCAGAGGCAGTTGGAAGATGGGAGTTTGAGGCTGATTCCCTGTGGGAAGAATCATTCAAATCTACTTGCCCATATGATGGCTGTTGCTTATTTTATTTTTTGTCCAAAGGAAGTGGTGTTGGACCGAGGTAGAGAAGAAGAGTGGTACACCGGAAATGACCTAAAGGGATGCCCCTTCTGCAGAAGACCCTTAGACTCCATGATGCCTTTCAGTTGGGTGCTATGACTGCACCTACACTTTAGGGGCTTCACTTTCTAGCCTTACAATTACTAAAACAGATTAAAGGCTGGAGGTTAACATCTAATTATTAAGAGTGTGATCTGATAGTATGGAGAGTCACCTCCTACAAGTCTTTAAAACAATGTTTGTGAGGAGCTGGATTTGTTAGCATACCGTATCTTTAAGAAAAAAATAGAGTAGATTAGATTGTAAGCAATACCCTTCTAGTCATTATAGACCAGACTATTCTTATATCCTACTGCCTCTGATATCTTATTCCTTAAAATATTTAGTGACCATTGCCTTGTACTTCTTGACATAAATATACTATAATGACCTTTCTTTGACCCCAGTTTAAGTGATTCCATGGGTAGACTAAATGTGTATGAAAAACTGAGTGAATTGCTAATGTATATTTTTTCAAAAATGAGTTCCTGGTTTTTATCAGATCTTCAAAACAGTATGTGATCCAAAACAGGTTCTGAACCACTGCTTAATAGAGCTGATTTGCATGAATGAATGAGGCAGAGTGGGAGGGTAAAAGAAATGGCATAGTCCAGTTTTACTACTGGAAGGCAATACTTTTCTATTCCTTGGGGCATCTCCTAATACTGCTCCTAGAACACTCCTGTCTATGAGAACCTAGAACAAGGCACCTTACAAAGGACTGGCCATTTTGCTCTAGTCATATCAATACAAGCAAGAGAAGTGCATTCCAGGCAAAGAAGGAAGACTGCTCTGAGCAGCAGAAGGCAGGGACTGGGCTGATCAAGTCATATCCACTCTAAGAAGCCCATTCAGCAAAATGACCTTATTTTCAAGTCCATACGGGTCCAGGGCTCTGAGGAGCTGTGATTCACCCCATGTTCCCTAAGCAAATGGGACAGTCATGAAATTAGACTGTTGCAGCTCACTTTATCACCTCTCTGGTTAATTCCACCAATTGTGGTTGAAAGATAAGTCTATTAAGGAAAAACCAGAATTTAAGCATTAAAGAGAAAAATACTGACTTTCATCCTCTTTGCTCCTCTCCACGCCTCTCCCTCCCTAACCCCAAACTGCTCTTACATACAAGATAATTTTTAAATTATAACACTGGTATTAACACATCATCAATAAAGAGAAACAATGATCAACTCATCAACGCACAGATGCTAGAATATTATGCAAGTCCTGGAGTTAAGAGTCTTAGCATGGACACTTTCCCAGAATTGTGAGGAAAACCAATTGGAAAGCTCATTACCCTGCATCAGCTGCAAAACTAAACCACAGCCATTTCCCCTAAAGTTCCGTTTCGGAGAGAATAAGATCCTCAAGAATAACTCTGCCCCCTTGATGAGGCCATCAAAGTCAAACAAGAGTAATGAAAACAACCTGTAAGCACTGTGATTCCTGCCCTAATTTCTCAGCACTTAAAACAAGACAAGGAAACACACCACACAACAAAAACAAAAAACCCTCACTCAGCATAAAGCTTCTATATGCATCTTGCTTGAAATCAACAAGAAAGAGCCCACCTCACTGAGGATGTTTCTTTCTCTCTCCCCCCAAGCAAAAAGAATCTGTGGCCCAGAGATTCGGACATGGAATATATATCCACTTGTCTTGATCTCAGTGACATTCAAGAAGTCTTTATACCTCAATTTCCACAACACTACCCATCACATAATCCTTTCCACTAGGGCTCCCTTAATAGATCAGCTTACTTCCTATCTTGAAACAAAACAAAAACCCCATAAAATCCCCACTACCCTCATCACCAGAACACAGTCCCTAGAAAATCTAGCTTTTACAGTTTGCACTTTGCATGCTCTCTTCAAAGACCCTGCACACAGATACACATCGACACATAAAGACACAGTCAAGAGAAGAGGGGGACTGTCCAAGGAGATGAAGTTTTTTCTTCTGTGTGAGTCTGGATTACTTGGGAGTATAAGGTCCATCTCTTAGCATGGTAGTATGATCTCTCAGCTGGATATACATATGTGCAGGATAAAGGACTAGGAATCATGGGTGAAAAGGTTATTATTTCTATTTTTCATCAGGTGGGGTTGAGAGGTGTGGATGTATATTTGGATGATTGGGGAAAAGGTGATGGACCCACACAGGAATGAGATCTGCCCTTCAGCTTTCACTTGGATAAAAAAGGGGTCTCTTTTCTGTTTCCTCATTACTCTAACCCAGTGTTATCAGAGCGTTTCATGGAGTCACCAGTTCTGTGGGATGTGAGATAGAAAGAATACTGAGGTCAAATACATTTAGGAAACATTGCATTAAGAGGCTTAAAATTTGCTTTACTGCATACATTTTCAGAGCCTTTAATATGCCAACATGGTCTTTCTCTCTCTCCATATATAATGTAAAGAGAATATAAGAGTTATAGTATACAGTGGTGATACTAAAAATATTTAACAAGTGGTATGGCATAGGCTCCAATCACATCAGAATGGACCTCAGCCATAAACCGCTGGTACCACTGTACCCTTGAGAATGGGCTCAGGCTGAATATCAGCCCATGTAGTAAGCATTGTTTCCCAAAAATTTTGCCCAAAGAACTCTATTTTATGTGGTATCTCACAGAAGTGGTGAAAAATGCTCTGGCCCATGCTGAAACCTCATCTTTCTAGGGATGAGGCCAGGGCTCATGATCCTGGCCATCGGGGGCAGGAGAGGGGCAGCTCTGGCAGAGACTCCTGGCAGCACCAGCTGATAGATGTGACCACAGCTACAGCAAAAACAGAAATCAGAAGACAGATGTCCCTCTGTCCCAGCTGCTCCTGGGACTCTGTCCCTGATGGGTCAGCAGGTGCCTGTCCAGGTGATGTTTACGGCCAAAGCTCTTCTCACAGCGAGGGCATTGGAAGGGCTTCTCCCCAGTGTGGGTTAGCCAGTGTCTCACCAGGTGGTGCCGTCGGCCAAAGCTCTTCCCACACTCAGTGCACACGTGGCACTTTGGCACCGGTGGGGTGTGCTGCCGTTTCCTAGCCCCAGGGCTCTCTCCAGCTTCTTGGCCTTTGCAGGATTTGCCTTCCGCATGCATTCTCTGGTGGCTGGCCAGATGGGAGCTGCATCGGAAATTCTTGCCACACTCAGAACACCTGCTGGGCTTGTCGTGCATGTGGGTTTTCTGGTGCCGGATCAGGTGATGTCTTCGCCCAAAGCTCTTTTCACACTTGAGGCAGCTATAGGGCCTCTCCCCGGTGTGAGTTTGCTGGTGCCTGGCAAGGTGGGAGCCCCACACAAACTGTTTCCCACATTGGGGGCATGTGTGTGGTCTTAACAGGGAATCCATCTCTGTGCTACACAGAAGACTTGAGAAGCTCTCTTCCTGAAGAAATGGTGGGCCCAGGAGCATTCCTCTGGAGCTTCTGGGCATGGAATCCCAGCTCTCCTCCTGCTCCGGGTTCCAGAGAACAGTATCTTCAGACACACTAGATAACATTCTGGGAGGTTCTGCTTCTAGTTCAGGGGTATCCCCCTCATGCTCACTTCCATCTCCTGTGGAGAAGGGAAAATACCCACCCCAAGATGGGAGTCACCAGAGAGGACCTCAGGACCCAAGTCACAGGTGAGGTTATATGATATCTGTTAGGGCCTAAACCTCACCCAACAAGGACTGAGAGAACAGATTGTAATGTTGTATAAGACAGTGCAAGAGGTGTAGAAGTTAGAAGCCTAGGCTTAGGAGACAGACTACCTAATTTTGAATCTCAGCTTTCCTACTTAATTTCTGTTAGTCTTCATTTCTTTTGTAAAATGTAAATAATTATAAGATAGCACAGTACCTGCACATAGTAACCACTTAGTAAATGGTCTGTGCTATTGTGATTATTTATTTATTACTGTTACTTACTTTACCACTGATCTTTACTATTAATTACCATCTTCCTGCCTAAGCATAAATGGAGAGTTAAGGAATGTGCTGCAGTCATCACGGGCTAGCTGGCCACCTGTCAGCAATACCAGAGACACTGCAGAAGCCCTTTCTGTAAGAGGTGGGAAGTTGAACAACACCAACACCAACAGTCATAGCAGCAACTAGTGTTTCTTGAGTGCTTTTTATGTACCTGGTGGTATTGTTCTATTATGTTAACATATTTAAATCTCACAATAACGTATACGTGAGGAACCCAAAGAGAGGTTAATCACTTTTCTAAGGTCCTGAATTCAAATCCACAAAGTTTAGCTCCAGAAACCTGCCTTCTAAAACCTTTCCGCTATACTGTCTTGCATTTGAAAAAAAAAAGACCTCTAAACCTTTCGATTCTACAGCTCTCCAAGGCAGAGGAAGGATTAGAGCAGCAGTTCTCAACCTGTGGGTCGCGACCCCTTTGGCGGTCGAACGACCCTTTCACAGGGGTCACCTAAATACATCCTGCATATCAGATATTTACATTACAATTCATAACAGTAGCAACAATACAGTTATGAAGTAGCAACGAAAATAATTTTATGGTTGGGTCACAACATGAGGAACTGTACTTAAAGGGCCAGAAGGTTGAGAACCACTGGATTAGAGGGACATGGAATGATCACATTCCAAGAGGGATGAAGGCCGTGCCTGAAAGTCCACTCTAGGCTCTTACCTGTATATGTTACCCTCAGGATGTCCCTCTCCTCTAAGTCCTGTGGGTCAGGGACCCACTGTTCCTCCCCTCCTTCTACTTGAGAAAGCATGTCCAGCTTAGGAATTGGAAATCCTGCCCATGGGAAAGGAAAATAGGGATGTCAATTAGTACAACGGTAATTCTATATTTCTGAGAAAAGCTGTTTCCTATACTATTCCTTAGAACTCTAGATAAAAGAAGGCCAGATACAAGCTTCATCCTCCTCATCCCCTCCCATTTTTTAAGTTGCTCTTCTTTTTTTCCCCCCCAGAAAATCACAATCACACACTATACCCCAATGTGTGTGTTCTCTTCTACTTATATTTCAAATATTTCCAACCCAAGTGTCCTTTCTGGCCACAACTTCATTTATTTAGCTCTAACACAGCTATCTCTCCATCCCTCCCCCTCCCCAACTCCCATCTTTCCCTAGATGGTTTCTGAGTTTCCAAGGACTCAGTTCTATCTCTTAGATGTCCTGCTCTCTGTTTTGTAAGAACCTGCAAATTCCCAACTGACAGGAGCCTAAAGTTTTCTCCATGATTCAGCATTATTTTGCTGCTGTCTTTAAAAATGATGCCTCACTTCCATTCTCCTTGAATTAGTCCTAGTGCTCTTATTCTGGTGGAAGGAAGACAGATCCCCTGACAAGTGAAGAACCCTTGATAGACACTATCCAACATGCTAAAGCACAGGGCTCATCCTCCCAGAGGACAATCTTTTAGTGGCTGGGGAAGATCATGCTTACTTAGAGAGACCACTATCCCACAGTTTTCTTGCATGACATATTCTCCATAAAAGTCTGTCTGAGAAGGGTCCAGGCTCCGCCACTCCTCCTGAGAGAAGCACAGTGACACATCCTTGATGGTTACCAGGCCCTGAAACAAAATGTAGCATCATCTGTCACCAGCTGTTCCTTAAGAAAAATGTGATCCCAATATAAAAGGATGGGGCAGTAGAAGAGAGAGGGCAAGAGAATATCTGGAAAAATAATTACCCAGTGGCCCCTGGGTAGGCCCCTGGGTGAAGGGGAAATGAGGAGAGGGGTAAAGGTAATGGTCAGTAAGTGAGGTTAGTGTCTCCAGAGGAGTCTCCCAAATGGGACTAAAAGTCGGAGACACCAGAAAATCATTGCTCTCTCTGTTTAACTGTATGTGTCTGCCCAGTCTCTTCTCACCGGCCTTATTATTTCCATTGAAAAAATTGTGTATTATGCTCTCCTTCCTCCACTTGACCACTCCTTTTCTATCAGCACAAAATGATATAGATATGATAAGGACACATATGTAATACCATAATCAATAAAGAAATTTTTTTTAAAAGGATATAAATAAAACATTCACCCTCACACCCACCACCATGCCATATCCTTATATTCCGAGGCAGCATAGTATGGTGTTTAGGAGTCCAGATTCTGGAGCCAAATAACTCCTAGCTCTGCCATTTACTAGCATTATGGCCTTACACACGTGCCTTAGTCTCTTCCTGCCCTTTGCCATAAATGCCCCATCATCCACCCAATCTTGCCCACTTTATGCTCTTCCAAGCTTCCTTCAGGTTCTCTTTTCCTAATCTTCACAAATTTATCTCTTAAAGAATATTAATGAATTGTTCTTAAAATCTCTTTGTGGATAGCACAGCCATCTAATAAAAACAACAACACACCCAACTTCTAGGAATTCTCCTCTTCTTGTTATATCTTCATTCATTTTTAAAGGATATCTTAAGCCTCTTGGAAAGGGATAGAATCTATTCGTTTAAGATGAACATACTATTCGT
Source organism: Myotis brandtii (assembly GCF_000412655.1). Lineage (NCBI taxonomy): Eukaryota > Metazoa > Chordata > Mammalia > Chiroptera > Vespertilionidae > Myotis > Myotis brandtii. Next base: position 1,687,116 of record NW_005369706.1, on the reverse strand, counting down.
GATCATGTGAAATAACAATTCAGTGGGAGGATGCTAAGGCTTACAGAAAGGCAGCAGTGATGAGGCCCCTGGGAGAGGCCAAAGGCAGCACACAGCCCACCTGTGATCCGGCTGCAAGAAGTGCAGCTGCCATCTCCCAATCTCCGGTGCTCCCCTCCTGGGGAACGGCAGGAACCCAGGGAGCCGACTGAGCTGGTGAGGGGAGAAAGGAACCATTAGAGGTGTACCATTCATCCTTTCCCAATAAGAGCCTAGGCCCCATTTTAGAGGGGCTTAAGGGTCATGGTTTTTCTATATCTATGCCCATTAGTAAAACTCAAATGCAGAAATATAGTAGAAGAGACCTTTGCTCAAAATGTTCGGTAAGGGTATTGAGTGGCTTTTAGTAGATCTTTCCTGTCATCCATCTCTACCACAGTGGCTATGGTATGAATTTATATTATTTAAATGTAATTTTCATCTTGTAAAGTGTATCTTACTGGGTGTGTTCTCCAATAGTAATCAGTGTTGCTGTCACTTCCTTAGTCTCCCACATTTGGTACCACTAAGATGCACTTGCAGCATGTGGAGGGAGTGGTTATGTAAGAAATGGAGAAAACCCAGTTGTGTGGCATGCAGAATACAGGAGCTCCTTGTATTCCTGTGACCAGGGCCAAGGAAGAATGGACTAGCTGTGATATTGATTATGCTGTTCAGTTCAAGGCAACTGGGGATTTTCAACTCTACTTTCTGAACAGAGATTAGGAGACTACTCTGCACTGTGCTCCCCCCACACACATCCTCCAGACTCTCACCCTTTTCCTGAAGGGACTGTGGCTCTTCTTCAAGGTCACAGCACAGGTGTTCCAGTGGCCCTGGTGCCATTCTCCATGGCCCCTCCTCTTGGCTTCCCCTTTCCACCTGGGGCTCTGCTCCATCCAGCTGGACATTCATCGACTCCCATCCTGGCCCTAGGGCTGCTGTCTGTTCTGAAAGCATTTTTGCTGCGAACCCAAATTGTGACCTGGAACAAATTCATATCAACAGTTCCCATGAAAATGGAAAGGGATGATATTCCTAAGGGAGTTAGGGAGACAGCCAAGGGATAAAAGATGGAACTAGATAATAAGAGCTTGATGGAAGATGAACTTTAAAAGCTTGATATAGTCCAATCAACTGAGCCTGAGCCAAGCTTCTTGCAGGAACTAAGAAATGAACAGGTGCCACAGAGCAAACTCACTAATGGCTATTTTGGGAACCTTGTGATAGAAATAGAATATCCCTGAAGGCTACAAGAACTTCATTTAAGAAAAATAAAGTTCTAATGGAACAATCCTGGAAATTCAAAAGCTATCCATTAATTCCAACCACTGAAAATACAGTAAACAGTCTGGAAACATGCAGGAAGGAATGCACACAGACTTGCACCCAACAAAAATGGATATAATCACTTATAAGATTTTCTGCCACAAATTCCATTCACATTGATTAGTTTAGAATGAAATTATTACTATACGTAAAAGTCCCAGCCAAAGCATGTATTTGTGTCAAGAGCACTTTTGTTTCTAACAGAAACAAAACAAAAGTGAAGAAAACAGGAAATATGGCCATTGGGGAAAAGTTAAAAACATGGACATAGTTTTGTGTTGGTTAAGGAAGACTAATGAATGATACTACCAATGAATAAAAAGAGAAACGTTTTCGATTTCTATACAGATCTCGTGTGTGTGTGTGTGTGTGTGTGTGTTTTAAGATCCTCACCCAAGGACATGCTTATTGACTTTGGAAAGAGAGAGAGGCAGGAGGGAAGAAGGAAGGGGGGAGGGAGGGAGGGAGGGAGGGAGAGAGAGAGAGAAAGAAACATCCATGTGAAAAAGAAACACAAATCATGTGATAGAGAACCATCGATCGGTGTACAAGACGATGCTCCAACTAACTGAGCCACACCGGCCAGGGCCAGATCTCTTCTTTTGATGGCGAGAGAAGAGGTTTAAGTTTTTTAAAATTCTTCATAATAATCCAGCAGTGGGCAGGACTGGGTGTGTGGGCTCTCCTTTTCTCTGGACATCTTAAGAGCAGGACAGGTCCCACCTGTGTTGTGATACAGGCCTTGCTGTCTTATGACAGAGAAACAGTCTATGACACTTCACAGAGTCCCTTGCTCCTTGACAGAGCTTTGGTAACTACTCTGGCTCACTCATGTCTACCCAACAACATTTGCAAGAACCCAAGATCCCAGGATGGGTAATGACAGATATCAAGCTGTTTATTTTTTTGCCATTTCTCTTTGACAAAAGAGGTAGGTGGGAACCCTAAGCCCAATGCACAGAAAGGGAACAAATTCCCCAGACGCCCCAGGGCCTCACGGGAGCATCCTGGACTGAGTCCCAGTTTAGGTTTCCTTTTCAGAGACATCTCCTAAGAAAGGAAAATTCCCAATAAAGCAAGAAAGAGAAACGTCCATTTTCGTTTTCTCCTCTGAGTTCTGGCCCCTGTACCGCTCCACTTTTAACGTATAAGGCACCAATGCATCCTCTTCACCAGAGGTCCTCCTTGTTCTCTAGCTCCTGTCACAAATCCTCCCCCAGGACTTCACCTCGAGCTAAGTATCTGGGCACCTGCCTCAAACCTACTTCTCCATCACCTCCCAGCAGCAGGGTCCCTGGAGAGGAGGCCTCTCCCGCAGAGCCCACGGGGCCAGCTGTGAGCCCCCGCAGACCACTGACCACACCGGCGCAAGTGCTGGCAAAAAACCTCGGCACAGGGGGGAGGGCGGAGGCGCCTGTCCTCGGCCTGCACCTCCCCAGATGTTCGCTCTCTCGGAGCACGCACCTGGCGGTTCAGGTGTCCGCCCTAACCGCTTTCTCCCGGTCCCAGGAGGACCCCAGGCCTAACTGGAGTCGGGTTCTAGGTTTTCCACTCCCTCCTCTTTCTCGCAGATCTGGGGGGCGGGGGGAGGAGGGCGTGGCAGGCACCTGCAGAAGTTAGTTTTTGCAGCCAGTGCAGCTGGACCGAGAAAGGGCCACGGAATTGAAACGCGTCGCCCAAGGGCACAGGGACGAGCGCGCTCGGCGGAGAG
>NW_005369706.1:1681589-1683346 GCF_000412655.1 Myotis brandtii | reverse complement strand
CCTGCCGCTCCCCGTCTGGCCATTATCCGCCCCGGCCCGGGGACTCCCCAGGCTCTTCGCACGCGGCTCATTACTCACCCCTCGGTCTGTGCCAGACAACCCACCAGCCGGGGACTCCCCGCGGGCTTACCTTCCGGGGGTCAGATAGCGGGGAAAGGGGAACAGCGGGAACAGCGGGCTAGGGGAGCACCGCGGAGGAGCCCTCATTCCCAGTGGGGGTGGCCGGGGTGACTTCACCGAGACCAGAGGCCTCGCAGCTGCATTGTCCAATTTGCCGGAGCCGTGAGCCGCATGTGGCTGCTGAGCTCTTGTGGTGTGGACTTCATTAACAAAATGTAAAATAGCTAATAAGCAGTGTTTGGGATATATTGGGTTAAAACGTATTAAAATGAATTTTATGTACTTTTAACTTTTTCATGTGGTTACTACGGTGTTTACATTTTATATATGTGGCTTGCATTATACTTTTATTAGAGCTACTTTGAAGCATTAAGATGAATTTGGGAAAGATGAGAAAGGCCTGCAAACATAATAAACACATTACCATTAGAATCTTCTTTATAATCTACAAATTGCATTCATTATTTCTCACCACAACAACTCTGTAAAATCCTACAGACTTCAGACATATGTGACTTACTTAAGGTCATAGGTGACAAGCATTCCTTTAACATATATTTATTTTTTTTTCCTATGTGCCAGGCACTATAACTAAATGCTGGGAGTCCAAGATCCTAAAGGAACTGTCTGTGGGTTTAAGGACTCAGCCAACAAATATTTGCAATGAAATGTAATGGATGCTAAAATGGAGGAATATACTTCGCACTGGGAGCAAAGGAGTGAACATGTATGGGAGAGAGGTCAGAGAAGAGCTCGCAGAAGTCTTGAGGCAGAAGAGTGGGGAGGGCTCCATAATGAGGAGGAGGAGAATGTGCTAGACATGCCCTTGGGAAAGGGTATAGAGCAGATTCTAGAGCAGATTCTAGGATATGGCGGGAGGGGGGAGTATTAGAATCAAGATTTGTATCTCAGGTCCTGGAACTAAGTCCAGGGGTTGTTTTCATTGATGTTAGCACTGGTGAGAAATAGGAGGTGTATTACTAACAATAGGGCAGGCTAACAATACCAGATCTTTGTGGCTTAACACAATAAAGGCCTATGTTTCACACAAGTCAGAGTGTGTAGTGGGGCCAGTGGGTGGGGTGTCTACTTCAGGCTGCTTCTATCTTGTGGCTCCACATCCCCTGTTGCCTTGGAATCATCCAATCGATAGGCCTCAGATAAGGGAGGAGAGCTGTGCCTGAGGTATCAGGGGCCAGCCCTGGAAATGGTGTGCATGTTTTCACCCTATTCCCTTAGCCAGAATTCAGGTGTGTGGTCACATGGCCCAGCGTAACTGCAGGGGTGTCTGGGAAGTGAAGTGTGTGTGTGCCTAGTAGAAAAGGAAATGGGGTTTGATGAACACTTAGCATTGCCTCTGCCACACAATATTAAATTGAACATAACCAAGTACCTAAATCTGACTTTACCTGAAAGGAATATTTGGGGAGAGCTGGCAGGTAGATATATATGAGAAACAGCATAGACTCTCTTCTTTGGGAAATAAACTGATGTGAGATTGTATCCAAAACAAACAAAACTGAGAAAAGTAAGCTTTGGCCAAATGGCACCATAATGAGTCATTAATATTTAATAAATATCTACTTTATGCCAGAACCTTCTCTTAAACATCACTGGGGGGGGGGGGGAAATACCTT
>NW_005369706.1:1659144-1681435 GCF_000412655.1 Myotis brandtii | reverse complement strand
TTATGCTTTTACACTTGATCTTAGCCAAAAGGCCGAGAAGCGATATATATTATGCTTTTAATGTGTCATCTCTTTAGCTGTTAATCAAGAAACTGTGAGGTGTAAATATTATCTCAGCATGAGTTCAGGGGCATTAAGTGAGCCAAAAGGCAAAATTGGGAATTGGGCCTGGCCTTAGACCTATAATCTGGTGCACCAGTCACCAGAGTGGTATCTTAACCTTTCACAGTAATATATGGACAGGTCCAAACTCCTACATACTAGTAATGTTACAAGGTGGAGTAATTAAGCATGCACTGAGTAGTAGGCAGATGATTCCATCTTTTTAAGACTTTCTGGTGGAATTGTTTCAAGATCAGCTTTGAAGGCAAAATGTAGGAAGAGCATCTTGGATAGAATCAGAAGGGAGAAATGGACATGCTGTGCGGCATGCTATGGGATGAAGAACAGAATTGTGGGGATGTCTAGAGTATAGAAAAAATGAAATGGGGAAATTGACAGAAAGATTAGACAGTGGGTCAAGGATTTTTATTTGCCATGTCAAGTAATAGGGAGTCACTATATTTAGTACTATAAGGACGTGATATACCCGATGGGTCTAATTATACCATTTTTGGTCCTTGGCTGCCCTGCTGATAGAGATTGGAACAACAGAATGGGATGAACTGGCCAATAGCCAGATTCTAGCAGGTGGAATACAGAGTTCCTTGGAACACAGCAATGTTCTTCCTGGGGCTCAGGAAGAGCCCCCCAGACACTTAAGTTTCCAAGTTCTCTACAGGACTTGAAAAAAACCTTAAGAGATTGAGTCTCTTGCCTGTCAGTCTTGGCTCCTTCATTTCTGAACTTTTGTTCTGATGTGGTTTGAATAAGAAAGTGTTCACCAATTTGGGATTGTGTTATAAAAGTTCCTTTATTAGTCTTATTTTTTGTAATGAATTATCAGCTTGGCTTATAAAAGCCTGTTTCTCCATAATGAAACCATACCTTCAATTACTAATTAGGACCTAACCACCATTTATGACACTGCTTTTCTTCCATTCAAAGTTTTGAAGCTTGACGTCAGAGATGAATTTTCTATCCACAGAGCAGTGGAAATTTTTGCTTCCTCTATGTCCATGACTATAAAGGAAAGAGGAAGGCTGAGGGAAGTTTCAGGTTAGGACTCCTGTGGAGAGAAAGGGTAAGGGCCTCTCTAGTCAGTAGTTAATAATTATAACTAACATTTGTAGAACACTTTACAATGTACAAAGTGCTTTTGTGTACATGTGATCTTCACAACTCAATGAGTTAAATTATCTTTATCCCTAGTTTAAGGTTAAGGAAATAGTAGTTCAGCCATTTAAAATTGTAGAACCTCTACTTTTTATTTCTATAATCTTGGGCAGACTTGTGTGTGTGTGTGTGTGTGTGTGTGTGTGTGTGTGTGTGTGTTAATAAAATGGATGTCATTATACATACTTTGTCAGGTTGTTTTGAAAGTAAATAAGATGATGTAAATAAACAACTTAATGCATAGTAAGAATTCAATAAATTATAGGAATTGAAGCTGGATAATGGGTGAAAAGAGGACCTTAGTAGGATGATGGACAGTGCCAAGATGGGATGAAAAATAAATGTATTCTTTTTTTAAAAATATATTTTATTGATTTTTTACAGAGAGGAAGGGAGAGGGATAGAGAGTTAGAAACATCGATGAGAGAGAAACATCGATCAGCTGCCTCCTGCACACCCCCCACTGGGGATGTGCCCACAACCAAGGTACATGCCCTTGACCAGAATTGAACCCAGGACCCTTCAGTCCGCAGGCCGACGCTCTATCCACTGAGCCAAACCGGTCAGGGCGATAAATGTATTCTTGAGTCTCAATGAGGTAGACCAACTATTGGAATGGAGTGAGCTGAAGATGTAGGTGGCAAAGTGGGGTGCTTGAACTGGAGATAGGGAGGGGTTGCAGTTGTTGGTAATGACTATGAGAGTGAGTTTCTGCAGTGATGGAAAATATCATTTAAGGTAAGAGAAAGTCAAGGAGCTGAGAGGCTAGGGAGTTAGGTGGGATAGTATTCAAAGTATTTAACTACTGGTAATAGCATGGACATGAATCCATCAAAATGAATGTAGGTTAAAGCGCTAGTGCCGGGTCCTGGAGGCGCCAAGGGCTGTGAAAAATATTTCAGTATTTTAATAATCATACTTGTGCAATTTAACCCAGGGCATAAGATGAATTGTCCACATAGATATTGAAGTCACCAGGAATGATGATGGGGTTGTGGAGAGTGAAATAGCAATCCAGTTGAGGGAGTCTTTAATGAAAGAAGGAGAATGACCAGGAGTATGGTAGGTGATAATAATAAGGAAGGGCAGTGTGTGGAAAGGTTTGATGGTATGTGCTTCAGAGTAGCAGAGCATTACTTAGGGAGGAAGGAGGGAACTGGTACTTGAGGCAGCAAAGAGAACACTTCCTCTACTTCTAACCTTAGGTGGTGTAAAGCAGTGATTTTCATATAGATATTTATTTGAATATAAATATTTGAAAGCAATCACTTATACAATTGAAACAAAACTTTCATGAAACAATATACATCTTAACTACATGCAGCATATACTAATGTTTTCTACTTTATTACTTTATTTTAAAAGTATTCCATTTATACTATACAGTAATGGGTAGCAATTTAATGTTTGTAAAGTATTGGTATATAATTTGTAGGAGAAAAAATAGCCACCCCTAGAGAGGACTGCAAGGGAAGTGTGCTTGGTCCTCAAAGGGTAGCGAGGTTTCAGTTAGATAATGGAGGTGAAAGAAACATCTATCAAAGAGGTTGAAGAATATAGGAGTGTCTTTGTTGTTCGGGCTGCTGTAATGAGTGACCATAGACTGAGTGTCTTATGAACAACGAACATTTAATTCTCACATTTCTGGAGGCTGAGAAGTCTAAGATCAAAGTGCTGTCAGATTCAGTGTCTTCTCACTGTGTCCTCACATGGTGGAAGGGGTGAGGGAACTCTCTGGAATCTCTTTTATGAGGGCACTAATCCCATTCGTAAGGGCTTTGCCTTCAAGATATAGTCACCTCCTGAAGGCCCACCTCCAAATACCATCACATTGAGGGTTAGGTTTCAACATATGAATATTGGGTGGGGAGAGACACAAACATTCAGTCTATAGCAAGGGATTGTGTTAATGACCAACCCTAAATTCCAGAGGTCTCAGTGGAAGGAGTTAGAGCAGTGATGGTGAACCTTTTGAGCTCGGTGTGTCAGCATTTTGAAAAACCCTAACTTAACTCTGGTGCCGTGTCACATATAGAAATTTTTTGATATTTGCAACCATAGTAAAACAAAGATTTATATTTTTGATATTTATTTTATATATTTAAATGCCATTTAACACAGAAAAATCAACCAAAAAAATGAGTTCGCGTGTCACCTCTGACACGCGTGTCATAGGTTCGCCATCACTGAGTTAGAGGCTGTTTTGGGGGTTAGAGTTTGATTCAAATTAGGCAATGTAGGGACTATACTAGGGCAAGAATCTTCATGGTGAGGGATGGCCTGGAGGCAAAGGATTCCTGTGGTGAGTGCTGTAAGCAGAGATATAGGGCATGCTGGAATTAGCACTCTAATTATAGCCCCCTTCTTGAGACTGGTCTCTTTGTCAGCTTGTCAGTGGTGAGGTGAGGTGTAATGGTTGGTGGGGCTTGAGTAGATGAGGTGTGTGTGGTAGGATGATGACTTCACCAGAAGTGTGCTGAGCTGTGTGGGTCTTCTTCAATCCTATTGTGGACTGAGTTAGGCTAGAGGGGCTATCTTTCCAAAAGTGCCAGAGCTCTGAGGGCCTCTAAAATCCTGCTTGACAATGGTTGGTGGTGGTGGCAAGGCTTAACAAGTTCTGTGGCTTACATTTAAATCCTCCTGTCCTTGATATTGAGGGGGAGGGAAGAAGTGGCCTTACAAGATGGTAACAGTTTATTGTGTGCTTATTGTGTGCTCTTTAAGCAGGACATTTTTAATTAAGTGGCCTTACAAGATGGTAACAGTTTATTGTGTGCTCTTTAAGTAGGACATTTTTAATTAAAAAGACTCAGTGTGGCTCAGAAGTTAGAGGCTCAGTTCCTGGACCAGAGGGTCTCAGGTTTGATTCCCAGTCAAGGGCATGTACCTGGGTTGCAGGTTCAATCCCTGGCCTCGGTTGGTGTGCGTGCAGGAGGCAACCTTTTGATGTGTCTCTCTCACATTGATCTCTCTCTCTCTCTCTCTCTCTTTCTCTTCCTGCTCCCTCCCTTCCACTCTCTCTTAAAAATCAGTGGAAAATAATATCCTCTAGTGAGGATTAACAAAACAAAAAAGACTGCTAAATTAAATAGTGGGCATAAAGATGTGCTAGAAATAGCACTAAACTAAGAACTAAAATAAAAGAGTTGGTTTTTTAGTTCTGGCTGTGCTTCTGGGTGACATATTAGAGCCTTAACCTCATCTATCAAATTGGTATTAATGTCACTCTTCTTTTCCCGAAAAGCTGTTGTGAGAATTAAATTAAGTGAAAATGTAGACATACGGTGTAAAACTTGTGAAGCACTAGTCAAAGGCAAGATGTTGGTAATGGGCATTACTTGGCAGAAATAATTTGTAGTCAGTGCAAATAGTGGACCGATGTAGGGAGCTGTCAGTTAGTAACAACTGGTGTTGTAATCAGGTTAAGGCTAGATGTTTTATAAGATTTTAAGATTTTTTTTGATGGTGAGACACAACTCAAAGGCAGATAGATGAAAGGCAGAACTCTTTGTTACTTACAGCTGCAAACCAGAGAATGCTGTCATGCAGGGTCACAAGGGGGTTGCACCCAAGGACAGGGTAACAGTGAGCTGGAACTACAGGAGGTGCTTATGTATGGCAAACAGAATAAAGTTAGCTAGGATGGAGTTAGCTAGGTTTCACAGGCTTCCTGGGAATTGGGTATCTATACTAACAATAGGGTAATATGCAAATTGGTTGGGACACGGTCACAGTAATGACCGATCAGCAGGCTGTGTGCGCAGCAGGCGCGGGTGGGCGGGGACTTGCAGCATCAGGGCTGGGGGCGGGGCCGTGGTGGAGAAGCCTCTCCACCTTGGCCCCAGCTGGGGGTCCGCAGGTGCGCAGAGAGGCCCCTCCACTGCAGGCCCAGGCAAGGGGCCCGGCCGGGGTCCGCAGGCATGCAGAGGTCCGCAGGCCTCTGCCACGGCCTGGCCCGGGGGTCCACAGGCCTCCCCCGGCTCCAGCCTACCTCTTTGGGGCAATGGATTGCGGGGCTCCTGCACTGTGACAGGACACAGGCCAGGCTGGGGGACACCCCCCTCCCCGGCCCCAAGTGCACGAATTTCATGTACCAGGCCACTAGTTTCAAAATTTCTGCAGGCCTAAGAAAGAAGAGGGTATCCCTGGGTGCAGGTATCTGGGGACTCTAGCAGTTGGGTATGTGTATATTGTAACCCAGGAGTGTGAGAGCCTGATAAGGGAAGTAGCTGGGTTGAAAGGCTGACATGTTGCCAGAAAAGGGGAATTGAGAGTTGTAGGCATGGCATCAAGACTGGGTCACTTGTGAAATATTATGTTACACTAGGACAGCTTCAAAGTGGTGTAATGCCAAACTGTCATTTTAACAAATAGTACAAAACTTACTCTAAGCAGACTTCTCATTGACAGTAGAGTTTCTTAATTTAGCTGTTTATTAATACCTTTTATTTATAAGTTACAGAAAATATAATGTTTACTTCTATTATCTCTAACTCTTAATTTCTATTTTAAGTAGACCAGATTGTTGAATCATTGTAGATAAATACCTGGCACCATCTAATACCCAGAAAGTGGTAGAAAGAGTTAGAAGCTGGGTTAAAAGTTCTTCTGAGATGATAAGTTCCTATAGCATATAATGGCTGGAATAATATGGGCTCAAATTGTTTTCCACATCAGGTTAATTACGATTATTTTCCTATTATAGAAATAATATGGGCTCAAATTGTTTTCCACATCAGGTTAAGATTATTTTCCTATTATAGGGCTGTGGTAGGCAGATTTCTAAGATGTTCCCCAACATTCTGGCCCCCTGGTGTACACGTCCTATATAATCTCCTTCTCTTGAAAATGGGTGGGATGTAAATATGGTGGAATTTCACTTCCACGCTTAGGTACTGATTAGTTGACCTTGAGTTCATCAAAAGGGTGATTATCTTGAATGGCACTGACCTAAGCAGGTGAGTCCAAATAAGTGGGCTCTTCCTGACATCAGAGAGATTAATTAGAAGCTGTCATGTAGTGAGGGGGTCATATGGCTAGGAACTAAAGGTGGCCCCTAGGAGCTGAAAGCAGTCCCTGGCTGACAGCTAGCAAGAAAGTGGGGACCTCAGTCCTACAGTCACAAGAAATTGAATTCTGCGAACAATTACATTGTTAGCAGACTTTGAAGGAGGACCTTGAATCTCAGATGAGATCATAGTCATGGCTCACGCTTTGATTTCAGCCTGATGAGACCCTGAGCAGAGGACCAAACTGGTTCATGCCTGGATTTCTGACCCACAGAAACTGAGATAATAAATTTGCCTGCTCTAAGGTACTAAATTTGCGGTGATCTGTTATTCAATAACCCCATTTTTCATTTTGGTGACTGAGCATGCATAGGCACTGAGTTTATCTTTTTTCTTGTGAATGGAAATTTGAGTTGTTTCTCCCCGTGTGCCCCCTTTTTTCTTTTTTGCTTCCCTGAACAATGCTACCATGAACATCCTTGTACATTACTTCTGGTGCACATTTTTAAGAGTTTCTCTAGGATTAGAATTATTGAGCCATAGAATATATAAATATTCATCTTTATAAGATAATGCCAAATTGCAAAAGTAGTTGTGCTAGTAAATACTTTTAGCAGCCAGCAGCAGTGTATAAGAACTGCTTCTCATTGATCCACATCCTTGTCAACACCTGGTTTTGTTAGACAGCTAAATGAATGATGAATGATTTTTCTCTAATGGTCTTGATTTGCAACTTCCTCATTATTAATGAAATTCAACATTTCTTCATATTTTATTGGCTATATATGCTTTCTCCTCTGTAAAATGCCTGTTTCTATCTTTTGCCCACTTTTCTATTGAGTTGCTTGAGCTTTTCTTTTTGATTTGTAGGAGTTCTTTATAATGTATGTTCTGTTTATTAATCTTTTGTAAATTACATGTATTGCAAACAATCTTCTAGCAGTTTGATTGCATCTTTCAAGAATACATGCAACTGTCTCAAGCTAGAATTATGCTGAGCCATTAAGCAAATTGATCACAGTAGAACTAAATTATAAATCAGTAATAAACATATCTGGAAAATTCAAAATTTTAAATATCAAACAACACACTTTCAAATAACCCATGGGTCAAAGAAGAAACCACAAAGAAAATAGGGAAATATTTTTTTAACTGGATGAAAATGAAAACATCAACATTTGTGGGATAAAGCTAAATTAATACTTGCAGTTGAGTTAAATGCTCTATTAGGAGGGGAAAAGGTCTAAAATCAGTGGTCTAAGTTTCTGCCTTAAGAAGTGAGAAAAAGAAAATCAACTTATACTCAAAATAAATATGAAGAGGCAATAATGAAAAGCAGAAGTCAAGACATAGAAAACAGCAAACAAAAGAGAAAATGAATTAAACCCAAAACTATTTTTTTAAACATATCAAGTCATTAAACCTTCACTAGATTGATTAAGGGAAAATGTGAAAAGACAAATTACCAATATTAGGAATAAAAATAAAAAAGTGCATCAATATAGATCCTTCATATACTCAAAAGCTAATAAGAATGTTATGAACAGTTTTATGTCAATGAATTTAACAGTTTAGTCAGTGGTTCTCAACCTCCCTAATGCCGCGACCCGTTAATACAGTTCCTCATGTTGTGGTGACCCCCAACCATAAAATTATTTTCGTTGCTACTTCATAACTGTAATGTTGCTACTGTAATGAATCGTAATGTAAATATCTGATATGCAGGATGTATTTAGGCGACCCCTGTGAAAGGGTTGTTCGACCCCCCAAAGGGGTCGCGACCCACAGGTTGAGAACTGCTGGTTTAGATGAAATAGACAAATTCTTTAAAAGACATACATTACTAAATTACAAGAAAATATAGAAAACCTAAATAACACTATATTAACTAAAGAAATTGAATGTGTAATCATGAACTGGAAGGAAACTAAAGGTCCTGATAGTTTTACTGGTGCATTTGATCATACTTAAACAAAAAAATACTAATCCTTAAAAAAAAAAAAAAAAACTTTCAGAAAAGAGAGAAGGTGGGCCGCTGGGATTGAGCGAGCTACAGACGTGCTACCCGCAGCCGTCACAGCTGCTTGGGCCTGCACAGGCCCACTGCCTGAGTGTAGAATGAGCTAAGGAGACTCAAACCCAGCAGCAATTCCACATAAAGCAGAAAATATTCAAGGAGATGACAGGTGGATGTATCAGCACAACAGATTTGTACTAGACTGTGAAGATAAAGAGCCTGATGGGCTGTTTGTGGGGGACTCCATGGTGCAGTTAATGCAGCAATATGAGATATGGCAAGAACTTTTTTCCTCACTCCATGCACTGAATTTTGAAATTGGAGGAGATACAACCAGACATGTTTTATGGAGGCTTTCTCCGAGACAGAAGTGCAGGCAGGTTCCTTTGCTGAGCCGTCCCTACCACAGAGCCAACAGGCAGTTGCCACATATGAATCTCCATCAACCTGGCTCATACTTTTTACCCCATCCTGGTAATCCCCTGAGACCCCGCCCCTCCTTATGTAAGCTCTACTAGGCCACTTCCAGTATCTTTTCCATACAACTGGTCTCCCATGCCTCATGCTTTGAACTTTCCTAAAATCTTTCAAACATACAGCAGCTGGCCTCAGCATGCCCCATACCTCTCAATAAGTGGCCCCAGGCTAAGCACTGGTTCACAGCTTGGCCTCTCCTGGGCACCCCCAAGCGCAACACAAGTAGCAGCCATCTGCAGATTGCTTTATAGCTCATGCTGTGTAGCCCCAGGCAGAGCACAGGGAATGGATGACTTTGCACTTACAGCCCACCACCTCCCCGAGTGACATACTTACGGGGTCCCCAGGCAGAGCACAGGGAATGGATGACTTTGCACTTCTCAGGAGGTTCCAGAGCCAGTGTACCTGGTGGTCAGCTTTCACCATGCTGGATTACAGCCCACCACCTCCCCGAGTGACATACTTAAGGGGCAGACTCAGTGAGCACCAAAACCCCACTGAAGCAAGTCCCACTCCATAGGATCAGCTCCTACACAGCAGCTCTTCTACTATAGTTGCAGTCTATCCTCACAACTGATTGGGCTAGGGGTCAATTCCTCCTAGTGATGCCAACATCAATCAAGGCCAAACTACAATAGGACAGTGCACACAGCTCACAAAGGGTGCCCACCTCTGGTGCCTGGGGAGGCTGAGCCACTGGGCCCTACAGGACACCTACTACACAAGGCCACTCTACTGAGTCTGGAAAATCCAGCAGGTCTACCTAATACATAGGAACAAACAGAGCCAAAATGTAGATACAAAGAAACATGTCACAAGTGAAAGAACAGGAGAAATCTTCAGAAAAATAACTTAAAAAACGGAAGCAAGAAATCTATCCGATACAGAGTTCAAAACAATGGTTATAAGGATGCCCCAGGCAATCGCGCAGCTATGGATGATGGCTTTGGAATCACTCCCTATCTGAGAAACTTTCTGCAGAGCAGATACAACTTACTCTTTGTAGCACCTTGGCTGAGAACCCTCTATTTTTCCTCATCCTCACATAACCTCTACTTAAATTTATTTTTCTAGACAATTCTTAAGAGTAGAATGAAAGAAAAAAATAAGTTTTCATCACATTGCAGTTGTAAAATGAAAAATAGCATTAATTAGAATAAACTGGAGCATATACTCATTTGTTTTTAAATTAATTTGACAAACTTTACAGGGACTTACTGAGTATTTCAAGGAATTTAGTGAGAACATCAACAACATAAAAAAGGACCAATCAGAAATTAAGGATATACTAACTGAAATAAAGAATAATTTACAAGGAATCAACAGTAGAGTAGAGGATGCTGAGAATCAAATCAAGAATTTGGAATATAAAGAAGCAAAAAACACCCAATCAGAACAGCAAAAAGGAAAAAAGAATGTAAAAATATGAAGATAGTATAAGGAGTCTCTGGGGCAACTTCAAGCATACCAACATTCGCATAATGGGGGTGCCAGGTGGATAAAAGATGGAGCAAGAAATTGAAAATCTATTTGAAAAAATAATAACAGAAAACTTCCCTCACCTGGTGAAAGAAATAGACATAGAAAGAAAAATCAATGAAGTTTAATACATTATATGAATAATGGGCAAAAATTACAAATTACTAAAGTTGATTCATGAACAAATATCAAACCCAAATATACCACTAATCATTAAAGGAATTAAGTTGGCGATCAAAATTTTCCCTCTACAACAACAAAAGACAAGAAGTCCTCAAAACTTTATAGATGAGTTTTACAAAGCCTTCAAGAAAACCCCTTTTTAATGAAAATATTTTAAGGAAATACAAGGTGAAAGAAAGCATACTATTAATGCCAAGATCAAATGTCTGAAATGCGAAAATCTATATGGGCA
Organism: Myotis brandtii; assembly: GCF_000412655.1. Lineage (NCBI taxonomy): Eukaryota > Metazoa > Chordata > Mammalia > Chiroptera > Vespertilionidae > Myotis > Myotis brandtii. Next base: position 1,670,763 of record NW_005369706.1, on the reverse strand, counting down.
AAAAATAGATTAGTGATTGCCTAGGGGGAGGGTTTGGATTGTTACTGCCCATACGAATGGGGGTGATGAAAATGTTTTGGGATTGGGTTGTGGTGACGGTTGCACAACTCTGTGAATGTGCTAGAGACCGTGACATTGTATTGAATAGGTGAACATTGTGATGTGTGAAACATGTCATTAAGGCTGTTAAAAAGAAAAGACCAGATGAATGCAAGAAAAAAATATATACTATCTCACTTATGGACATAAATAGGAAATTCTTAAGTTAAATACTGATGAAAGTTAATTCTGTTTTTACTAGTCTATCTAAGTAGGGTGATTTCAGGAATGCAAAAATTCTTCAACACCAGAACACCTACTGATACAATTTATTATTAAAAGCCAAATAATTTCCTAGCTGGTTTTGCTGAGTGGATAGAGTGCCGGGTCACTCCAGGTTCCATTCCAGTCAAGGGCACATGCCCAGGTTGCACGCTCAATCCCCAATAGGGGTGTGCAGGAAGCAGCCAATCAATGATTCTTTCTCATCACTGATTTTTCTAACTCTCTCTCCCTTTCCCTTCCTCTCTGAAATCAATAAAAAAATATTTAAAAAGTCAAATAATAAAAACCATGACTATTTTGATAAATTTATTTTTTAGTAAACAGTTATTTATCGCATGCTTATTATGTGACAGACACTATACATTAGTAAACAAAAGGGAAAAAGTACTGGTACTCAATAGAAATAAAAAACACATTTGATAAAATTTTACATCAATTCTCAGCAAAATATGGTTAGAAGAGAGCTCGTGTACTAAGTCAAAACTGATAAGAAACAGAACAAACATTATCCTTAATGCTGAAACATGAGAAACTTTCTCACTGATCCCAATAAAAAAGATGTCTGTACTAGAGGTCCAGGCCAGTGAATTAACTTTAAGATATGAAACATATAAAAATTGCACAGGAAAACAAATTATTTCCCTTTATTTAAGATGAAATCATTAAAAAGTGAATTAACTTTAAAATATGAAATATATGCAAATTACATAGAAAAATAAATTATTTCCCTTTATTTAAGAGGAAATCATTAAAATGTGAAATGTAATTTAAGATAAAACATGAATATCTAATTTCCTTTTATTTAAGACAAAATAATTAGAAATCCAATAGTATTTATAAACAAGCCATTAGAACTAGGAAAATAGTTCAACAAACTTGACAGATACAAGGTCTGTGTACAAGTGATAAATGCAGTTGAATTTTTAATTCATAATAGAAACAAAAAATAGAATGTATTTGGTAATATAGCTAGCAAAAGTTGCATATGACCTTTATCTAAATAAACTTCACCAGTGGCAACAGCAGAACAGCATTCATGCATGAAAATCTTGTTGAACCTTTGCATAACTATCACCTTGCCCAGGCTTGGCCAAACTGTGAGTCCATGGCCCAGAACTAGACGAACATGGAAGAAAGAGATTTGACTCACATAGTAGACTATTCTACTCATATAATTATTTCCAACTGCTTTGGTAGTAAGGTCCCTCTGGTGAGACTCCATCCTAGATATATTCTCATTTCTTTACCCATAATTGACACATTCAAAATTTACTTATTGTGCAACAAGCATATTTTAAAAATTAAAATATTCTTAAAAATGTAGTGAAAATGTCAAAAAATGTCCTTGACCTCTTTGAGTTTTTGTTCTCTGTGGCTGGAGAGTGCAAAGTGACGGGGACAATGACAGTTGACAGGTTGTAAATAAGCAAAAACCAAAAGGTAATTTCAAAAAGAAATAATAATTTGTTTTAATTTTTTATTTTTTAGTTCATGTCTTTTATTAACCATATACAATTACTTGTCTTCTGGTTTGTTGAAGCAATAGGTCAGACAACATGTGCCACAATAATGTATGTCAAAGTGCCTGGCCATAAAAACTCCATCACCACATTCATCGGAAGGGCACTTCCAACAAAAGCAACTGATTTTGCCATTCTCATCTACTTTGTAGTATTTCAGGACAGCCAGCTTCACCTCCTTTCTCTTATGCTTATTCTTCTTGGGAGTAAGACTTCTTCCTTTTCTTAGCACCACCAAGAAGTCTCCACACAAGATGAAGAGTGGACTCCTTTTGAATGTTGTAATCAGACAAAGTACATTCGTCTTCCAGTTGCTTGCCAGCTAAGTAAGATCAGTCTTTGCTCATCAGAGGGAATTCCTTTCTTATTCTGGATCTTGGCCTTTACATTTTCTATTGTATCCGAGGGTTCAACCTCCAGAGTGACGGTCTTCCCCTTAAGAGTTTTCATGAAAATCTGCATCTTGGTGGTGACTCCATTGCGGATGGCAGATTGGAAATGACAATAATTAATTGTTTGCATAATTTTCACCCACACATCTCTCCCAAATCTCCTTCTCACTAATTCTCCAACTGTGTTTCATGACCTAAGGGATCTCTGCTGAAATTCTATTGGTTTCTTTTTGGAATTGCCACTGGCCTTGTCCAGCATTTGCTCTGTTATTGATGCTCTCCTGTTCTGCCATTTCTACAGCATCACTGGGCTGATGGCAGACCTACTTGTCTAGCAGTGCGCATGAGCTGGGGAATCTTCTCTTGTCATGGGGCCCCTTCACAGGAATTTTGGCTATTAGGTAAATGGTTTGAAGAGGATAAACAAATGTGCTATTTGTGGTCTCTATTGGACACACATACATCCAACAAAAAATCTCAAATTTCTCCACTGTCCTCAGATGTCTATACCTGCAATTCCATGGTGGCACCAATATATGTCTTTTAGGTCTTTTCCTTGCAAAAGACAGAATCTAAGCAAAGTAAATTAAGACAACAACAATAAAGCATTAACAAGGGAATTCATGAACTGGGTCTGGGGAAGCTCACATCATCAAAGAGAGAGTCAGTGTGGCAAGGTGGTAAAAAAAACAGACTTGGGGTAAGTCCATTTGGTTCCAAATTCCATCCCCACCTCTTACCTCTCTGAAGCAATTTCCTCCCTCTTCTTAAAATAACGATAACTAAAGCATTTCCCTAAACCATTTGTGGTATTTAAATGGATCATGTATGTAAAATGCTCAGCACAGTCTGATCATGTGTTCTTATTATAATTCATGTTTATAAATCTGCCTTGAAAAGGCAGAATCTTGGATAACACTAGTGATCTTATCAGTGGGCCACTGGGATTGGCTGTCAGAGTACTGCAAACAGAATGGCTGACCTCTGCCTCTCTGAATCTCTCATTAAAATTCCTACAGAGTGAATGGTCTGACATTGACCATGTACTCATTCCTGTACCAGCCACTGTGCCAGGAAGAATGAATGAATATTAAGCAGGGACGGGGAAAATTTGGGGTCACCATGATTAACAGAATCTATGATTAATAGTCTCTATGGAACCATATTGAGCAAATGGAATTTAGTTTGAAGAGTGGCAAGGTAGACAGAGTATAATTGCATTGTCTACCATACTGTGTGTAATAAATTGAATATTTTCGTAGGAATAATTGCTATACCTTCCTCCCCCTTGCTCTGACTAGGACTGAACTGGTATCATTCCAAGAAAATTAACTCTACTTCTGCTTAAGTATTTTTAAGAAAAGCTGTAGGGCACCTTACAGATCCTGATATCAGAGAATTCTCCTGAATATCCAGGCACTACTTACTGGAGTTCTACCCAGAATCCTCATCATTCTGATGTTATTATTTGAAGCACCAGAAATATTTTCTCAACATCCTTTTCACAGCAGCCTTCATCTCCTTGTTCTTCAGGCTGTAGATGAGGGGATTCAGCATAGGGGTGATCACACTGTACTGCAAGGAGAAGATTAACTCTCGAATGGATCCAGAATTTGGCATGAGATAACGGAGAAGTCCCGAACCATAAAAGAAGATCACTGCAGTGAGGTGGGAGGAGCAGGTAGAGAAGGCCTTGCTTCTGCCTGTGGAGGAGCTGATGCGCAGGATGGTGGACAAAATGCGAACATAGGAGAAAAATATCAGGAGAAAATTTCCAAAGAAATGCAGGAGGCTAGAGCAGAGCAGGGCAATAAAACTTGCAGTCGCATCAGAGCAGGACAAGGGGTAAAGAGAGGACAGCTCACAGCAGAAGTGGTGGATATCTTGAGCCTCACAGAAGTCTAAATTGAGAGCTACAAGGATATTGATAAGAGCATCCAGAAAAGCAAAACTCCATGAGGCCCACACCAACCCCATACACAGCTGTCTGTTCATCACCTGGGCATAGAGCAGAGGAGAACTGATGGCAACATAGCGGTCATATGCCATCACAGCGAGGAGGCAGGATTCAGTGCCCCCGGAGGCAAACAGAAAGAAGACCTGAGCCAGGCAGCCCTCTACTGAGACAGTTTTCTTCTCAGACAGCAGATTCTCCAGCAGCTTGGGCACAGTGACAGAGGAGTGGCAGAGATCGAGGAAGGACAACTGCCTCAGGAAAAAGTACATGGGGATGTGAAGACGGGAATCAAACCCGATCACCAGCAGCAGCATCAGATTCCCCATCAGGGTCAGGAGGTAAATAACGAGGAACAGCACAAAGAGCAGAGGCTGGATCTGGGGATCCACAGACAGCCCAAGGAGGATGAACTCAGAGATAACACTGTGGTTCCTCATTGCCTTCAGTATGTTCTTGGGAATGTCAGAAATAAACTGGGTGAAGCCTCTTCTAATGTCTGATATCTCAGTGTTTTCACCCTATTCTCCATTCACAAAGTTTCATGCCCATTCAAAAATGTATTTCTGAAATGGTCTCTAGATTTCCTAAAACGTGTAATAACCTTTTCTACAGAATCCCAACACTAGATCAACTCCCTGCCCACACTTATTATTCTTTCTGTAATGTCTTAGAGTTAATTTGTTGTTGTTTTATTATTCAATCTACAGAAGGATGTTTGTAAACGGTTGATAATAATCCAGTAGAAAGAAATTCCAAGAGGAATGAGATACAATTGCAGAAATGGTGTCTCTGGAACAGGTGAGTTTCACAGCAGAAGCAGAGCATGGATGGCCTTAGGTGAGAATGGGTTTTCTTCATTCACAAAACACCCATGAAGTCAGTAGATTTGGTGTTAGGAAGGAAGCACTTCTCATCTGATGGCTTTTGTTATTCACTAAGTATTTAAATGAGATCATTAATGGAAAGTGAAGAGGGGTAGTGGCTGGACATGTGCCCAGTGAGGAGAAAGGGAGTTAATTAGAGACAAAGCAGCACAGAGATATCCCAGATACTGTGTAATTTATCACAAGAAACTGTTGACTGATATGAAAACATACTCTGGTCATAATCTCCATGCCCAGTTTGTGTGATCTATTCAGAGTCAGCTCTTGTCAAGCCTTCATGCCACTTGTAAATATAGACTACCCTCTAACTTTCAAAAGCTTGACCCTTTTTTCCAACTGTGATCCAAGAACCCAGATTACAACCATCAGCTCAGGATAACCCTTCAACACTATTAACCACACCATCTTGACCTTCATGTCCTGCTCTATCTCTTGTGTTCATACTACAAGACCAGCACATTCAATTTCTCAAAAGCCCTGCTTTCTCCCCCACTGTTTATCCAAACAACACACAGGCCTAAAGCTACTCTTAGGAATCAATTCCACATTACCTGCATTTCTCGCCTCACTGAGCAATAACTAACACTGAGTTAAAGAAAAACCTTTGAAAATCCAGTAGCCCAGAAGAGGAATAAGTTTAAATATCAGTGTGAGAATTTGGTATTAAGGTGAAGTTTAAAAATTCCTGTTAATATAGATCTCCTCCTTGATTTCTAAAAGAGGAAAATGCATGGGTAAATTGTACATATCATTTTTAACAACCTAAATACTTCCAATCATGAGGGGATTGCATTTGCTCTTGTAATTACTTTATTTTTTTTTTCTTTTACCCACCACTCATGCTCTAGCTATAGTGACTGGATTCATCCGGAGGACAGAACATCAGTGGCAGAAGATGCTGGAAAAGCAAGGAATCAAATCATGAAATTCAGACAGAGAACCGCCCGTTATCATTTCGGAGGGCAGCAGAAAGAAAGCTCCCCTCTGTTCTACTCATCTCCAAATGGAGCCCCACTATTAGCACTAGAAATTCCTTGAACTTTGGGGAAACATCCTCTCTTAGAAATAAAGGCCAAAGCACAAAACTCTAGCAGAGGACAAACCTGGAAATTGTATCCTGCCGGGCCAGACTCCCTCACAGGTAGAGGTGGACTATATTAGCTATTTGAGGGCCACAGAAGGAAATAAAATCATCACGTTCACCTGGTGCTACAGTTTTACTGTTCTCGGTGCTTCATTTATTCAGGCTAGTGAGTCCAGATGTGGAATGGAAACAGCTCTGAGAATGCTGCCACTTTATGTTTTCAGTTACTGTCACAATTAGGTGGAGGTAGCTGACTCGGTCATTTCCAAAGAAAAGCTGCCCGAGAGGAGCTCATCTTAGAATGAGACATGCAAAAGCACCTAGGAATTGTAACTGCCTCAAAGGAGTTGCTCAAAAGTGTTATTTAAAAACAGAAGTGTGTGTGTGCATGAGCAAGTGAATGGATGAGACTCAGGAGGAGAGGAGTCACAGAGAACAGATCTGATAGAAACCAATAAGGGACTTGGACATCCTAGACTCCCATGAAACCAGATGTAGAAAGGATACTGGATAAAAATTTCACCCACTGGAAAGGTTTGCACCAAAGCTGTGTCTTGTGCCCTGTTCTGAACTTCCACATACCACAGAATACATAATTATGGGGGATAACTATGACTAAAGATTTTTTTCTGGACCCTATATGTTTGAAGTGCTTAGAGAGGGTTATTTTTTTAGTCATTAGGTGATATTCTGATCTCCTCCCAACTATAACAGACAGCTCTCAGGTATCAGCCTCCCCAAACCTCCAAGCTTCTAGTATAATGTAGGCTTTCAGCACCAGAAACAAGGAATACAGCAAGGGATATAGCAAAGAGACTTGTCTCAATTGTCCCACATGTAAAATGAAGACTAAAAACAATTACTTTGAAAAGTTGTGAGTTTTTAACTTACTAACTTAAGTATAGTGCTGAAGACAATTGAGGTGCCAAAGAATCATTAGATTCTCTTTTCTTTACCCCCAATCCAAGTGTGTAAATTTCCCAAAAGGAAAAAGAGAAGTGGTTTTGAGGAGCAGACCAAAACATTTAAGGTAACAGAAACAAATACCATGTCAGAGAGAAATGTTCTCCTACCTCCAGAGCAGGAGAATAAAGATAAGTTGAGAGGACTGAGGGGGAACAGAGTGCCCGAAGAGGAATAACAAGAAGTGATGGGAATGAGGGTAAAGGGGTCCTACAGGGAACACAGAGAAAACCATGAGAGAACAGAGAAAACATTACCTGGTTTCTGTCTTTTCCTGGCACTAAGTGCATCTTGTTGTTCTGAGTTGGTGGGCATGACTCTGAGCTCAGGAGAAATTCACAAGACAGAAAATGTTCCACAACATTGAATCATGTGAACGGACATTGCTTTTTCTATGGGAGACTTTTTGTGCATAAATAGGAATCTGTAAGCTCAATACTCAAAAGCCTCTCTAAATAATGACTTCAGAAACCTCTTCTAAACTTTGAGAGAGTATTTTTGCTCTTATCCCCTAAATGCTCCATAAAATGACTAAGGAAAGAAAAACGTGAAAATTTCAAATTCCTAATAAGTAGTACAGCAATTCTTTCATACTTCCTCTAGCAAAATTACACTCTCATTTCTTCACAAATCTCTCTCTGTGACTGTTATTACATTGCTAAAAGCACCACCTACAAAGAAGGCTCAGGTGTAGCCATTCAGAAAGGCTTGTGTGTTAAGTTGGCCAATAGGTTGGCAAGGTCTGACCTGAAAGCCCAGGGGATGTCTAGGTCCGTCCTGATTGTTGGGAAGCTCAGCCCCAAGCATACTTCGTACTCATTAGCTAAGAATGAGTACCGGAAGATCCCAGTGCGAATTCCCACTGAAACTCAGTGACTCACAGCTTACCTTTAGATCATTTTGTTAGTATTGTCATGGGTTTAATTATTATATATAGTAAAAACAATTATTATTATTATAGAAACACTATTAGGTCAATAGTAATTTAAATTTTCCTACATATTTGACTTTTTTTGCTCAATTTTTTTCTACATCTGCAATTGCAAATGCAATAGCTGAAACTAGATTTCCATGGATGAGTGTAACACAAATTAGACAAAGTTAAAAAGTATTAGCGAATCAGGATAGGTCAGAAGAAAGTAAGACCTTCCATCTGTTTGCATTTCTTTCTCCTTTTCACTTTTCTTTTAGTGCAAGTCTTCTAGTGATGTATTTATCTCACCTTCATTCTTAAAGGATGTTTTACTGGACATAAAATCATAATGGGGGAGTTATTTTTTTATTCAGTACTTTTAAGATAATATCTCATTGTCCTCTCCTAAAGTCAACTGTTAGTCTAATTCAGTGATTTTCCACTGGTGTGCTGCAGCACACTGATGTGCCACAAGAATTTTTAAAACTAGCAATACCTAACTATTTGGTCAGGGGCACTGACCTCTTTTCCCTTTTATTGTCAAACTAGAGGCCTGTTGCATGAAGAGATTCGTGCAATAGGCCTTCCCTTCCCTAGGCTGCTGGCACTAGTTTTCCTCTGGCACCCAGGACCCAGGCCTTCGCTCTGGCTGGGCTCTGGCCAGAGCCCCACCCCGCAGCCGTCAGGCCTCGTGGCTCTGCTTGGCGCCAGGGCGGTGAGGCCTCGCGGCTCCACTGATCCTGGGGCCGTGAGGCCTTGCTGCTCTGCCCATCCCGGGGCTCTGCTGATCCCAGGCCGTGAGGCCTCACTGCTCAGCCAGCTTCGGGGCCGTTGGCTTCACTCCACCGCTTGGAGCCTACGTATGCAAATTAACTGCCATCTTTGTTGGTGGTTAATTTGCATATCGCCCTGATTAGCCAATGGGAAGCGTAGCGAAGGTACGGTCAATTACCCTTTTTGTCTTTTATTAGATAGGATAAGAAAATGACAATAGCCAGCCAGTGTGAATTAATCTAAATTATACCTACTTTTGTCAGATTGGCAAACATATTGTAATATATTTTTGGTGTACCACCGAATTATAGTAATTCGTTTATATGTGCCATGAGATGAAAAGGGTTGAAAATATCTGGTCTAATTGTACTTCTCTGGAGTCAATTTGGCTTTTTTTTCCTCTTGCATTTTCAGTATTATGTCCTTTGATTTAGTAATTTTATTATGATGTGAAAACGTGTGACTTTCATTTTATTTATCATATTTGGGATTTACTTATAGGACTTCTAGCATTTGTAGTTGATATATAGGGTGTCCCAAAAAATGTATACACATATGTTGAGTAATTGTAAAGTTAGTGTTTATTTGTGAAGGCTGCATCCATTTGTGGCTAGGGTTCAAGATCTGGAGAAGGGGCTGCGCACAAACGGATACACTAGACAAGAAATATAAATTTAGGAGTAATGGGGAGCCAGGCGGAGACTTCACTCTAGTGGAGAATCTCCCTGAATCTTCGGTTCCCTTTGCTTTTATTTACTAGAATACACATTTGCCCTTTAGCAAAGCAAACAGGCGTTTCAATGGTAAGGTTTGGTAAACAATAAAAGGATTATCAGGTTAGGCCCTAACCATTAGAGGATTGCCTTCAGCCATTCTGCCAGCAGCAGGCAATATTATGCTGATTTTCAGCCCTGCTGAATATCAAAGTCCATCAGCCTTCTAACGAACTTCTCCCATAATTATGCTAACTACTTGTTGGTCTTATTCTCCAGCATTTCCCCTTTTTTTGTTTTCTTAATAAATTTAGAAAGGTGTATGCCATTGGCAGGGCTTGAGTCCTTTTAAGACTTCTAGATTCAATGAAAAGGATTGAGTTTTTTCATGTCCTTTTAAAAATTGTTGTCAGGCATCAAAGGAACTAGTTTGCAGTAAGCTCCTTTCTGGGCCATCAGTTCTTTATAGGTTCCCTTCTCAATCACTGTCCCCTGTGACATGACAGCAATAATATTTGGGTTCTTGATGGTGGACAAACGGTGGGCAATGGCAATGCAGGTCTGACCTTCTTTGCCTTTGTCCAGGGCAAACTGCACTGACGCACAGTTGATGACTGCTAGCATGGCAAGGCGTCTTTACCATCCCCCATCTCTGGACTGTCTTTACCATCCCCCATCTCCTCTGTCTCATCAGCGAGTTGCTTGGGGCTACTGCTATCTGTGGTTGGAGTAGTCTGGTCAGTTCCTCTCTCAGATCCATTGTTGCAGAAATCCACACGAGCTTGGAGGAGTTTTCTGGAAATACACAAGCATATCCTCGACCAAAGGTTAATAAAGGGACCCTTCTATAAACCAGACTCAGGATTTTTCTATTTAACCAGACCATTTTCCTTTGGCTTATTCTGACACCAGTGTAACTCCATCGGTGTTTTGCCATCAGCATTACAAGTGAAAAAATTTAAAGTGAAAAAATATAAAGTAATTAAGGCTTGATGTAGTTTACTTACAGGATATTTCTCCACTATTCCCCCTTTTTTTGTTTTAACATGCTGATGAGATTCTGTAGCTTGTTTTAATAAAGCAATTCTATTTACCAGGCCAGCAGTATCAATCCTGTAATGCAGCCTTGATAGCTTTTAATTCAATTCTTAGCATAGAAGTATGATTGGTCTGTATGACTTGGTCTGAATTCATTGCATGATAAGTAGCTTTACCATTAGATGATCCATTAGTAAAAAATAGTTAATGCTCCAGGAATAGGTTCCTGCCTACTACAACTAAGTTCCCCTGAATATCCACTTAGTCCAATTTGCCAATTTAGATCAGTCTGAAATAAGGCTTATATTCTAACTTCATTTGTCCTTGGGTGTAGACAGTAAATGACACTAATTAGATTTCTGCTACCAGTCTTTGAGTATATTGACATAAGCTTTGTTAGGGAGGCAAAATGCAAATTACTTACTTTTCTTTTTGAGGCCTAATACATTGATTTTTAATTACAGTTTTCTAGATATTTGAAGGGAATCTCCTTCTGTTTTTATTCCCAGAGTAATTTCTAGGCCACATTTAGGGAGTTTCTTTTAAAAACCTTTTTCTTTCTTTTAAACAGAGCAACAAACTTGGTTGCTTTTCAGATTCTGGCCAATACTGTAATGTATACACTGAGTGGCCAGATTATTATGACCACCTGACGTTTGTAGGCAAATTAGCCATACACTGCATCATATGGGATATGGAAGCCGAAGGCCTGTTCGAACACCTTTGCTGTCTGCAGTTACCAAGATAAAACGTCTCCAATTCGCACAGGAACACAAGGATTGGACAGTCGAGCATTGGAAAAAAGTCATGTGGTCCGATGAATCACGTTTCCAGTTGCATCATGCAGATGGCAGAGTGAGAATTTGGCGGAAACAGCATGAAAGCATGCACCCCACATGCATGAGTACAACCCTTCAAGCTGGTGGGGGCAGTGTTATGGTTTGGGGCATGTTTTCCTGGCATGATTTAGGTCCTTTAATTCGTGTGGAACAACGTCTGAATAGCACAACATACCTAAGTATCATTGCTGATCAAGTTCATCCTATCATGTTGATGG
>NW_005369706.1:1652958-1658836 GCF_000412655.1 Myotis brandtii | reverse complement strand
AAAATTTCTCCTTTTTATTAAGCTTAAAATTTACTTTTAAACAGCATTCTTTTTGGCTAGTGCTCATTTGCATATGTATGCAAATTTTTACTTTGACCTTTACTAAAACCAGGTTGCTCATAAAATATTGGCTTCTCATATAAATGAGATTATATGAGACCTTGATTATATTATAAAAAGCTAACTTATTAAGTAACTAAAGTAGGCATCTTTATTGAAAAAACAAAGTAAGCAAACTTATATATTTGACCTATGAAGTTCAGATGCTGCCCCACCCCCCAACCTATCTAAAGAGAAGGCTGCCAGGGCTCTCATTTTAAAATTCTGCTGCTGAATAATCCAGTTTTGCTTAAGAAGTATTCAGCAACTTTGTCCTGCCCTCCCTTAGAGGTTGAGACTTTTATGACATTTAAAATATATGTATATAAATAGAATATAGTTATTAATTTTTATTTGATAAAGTTTCCCACGTGATTTCAGGTATATTAGATCGGCCTAATTTAGTTCAAAAATGTTTATTTTAAGAGAGAATAAATCCTTGAATCATTTCAGGGCCCTTGAAATGTCCCAAGGCTATCTCTCGATATTATTCCATTCTGCTGCCTCTGGGACCTACTTCCCTCAAACTTGTTATTTCTCTCATCAATATTTTTCTTCTTGCTTTGTGTGTAGAACATAGCACATTCAAACTATTTTCTCCATTTGTGTGTGTCTCATAACATTGTTTTTTCTAAAAATAATTTCCCAGTTCCAAATACCCTATAGCTTCTGACTAAATTCTCTCATTTTCTCACACCCAAGTATATTAAAGTAATAATTGTATTACCTGGCTATCATTTCTGCATCAACCACTCTTCTGAAGCATCCCTATGGTTTACTAATGATCTCTGAAACCAGTATGAATTTGCTCTACAACCCTGAGATGCATAAAACACCATTTTATGTATTTTTCCAATGGTTTTTGTTGCTTATTTTTTAAAATGTTTACATTATGCAATTTTTCAAACATGCATAAAGACTTGAAAATATAAAAACCTCCATTATATCATGCATACTTAGCAATTTTAACTTTTACCATATTTGCTTTGACTCATTTTTAAAAATGGGACATTATAGATTTGAAGTCTTCTTTATACCATTTGCTCATCCTTTCTTCTACCCATAGATAACCACTACCTTAAAGTCAAAACATAGCCTCCTATGATAAACAGAATGTCCCCCTAAGGATGTCCACTCCCTAATCTTTGGAACCTGTGATTATATTACTTTACATGGCAAAAGGGACCTGTAGATGTCATTAAGGTTAAAGACTTAAAAATGGAGATTATCCTGGGTTATCCAGATGGGTCCAATTTAATCACATGAGTCCTTAAAAGCAGAGAATTCCTATTGATGTGAGAAAGATGTGGCAGAAATGGAAGTCAAAGAGATTCAAACCATGAGAAGATTAGACCCACAGTTGCTTGAGGAAGGACATAGCGAAAGCATGAGAAGTCATGCGACCAGCTTCTAGGAGCAAAGCCCAGACCCCACGTGATAGCCAACAAAGAAACAGGGTCCTCAGTCCTACAATTTCAAGAAACTGAATTCTGCTATCAATCTGAGCTTAGAAGTGACTACATCCCCAGAACCTCCAGAAAGGAATGCAGCCCTGCTGACACCACGATTTCTGCCTACTGAGATTCTAATCGACCTACAGAACCTTGAAATAACAAATAGGTGTTGCTTATTGTTTCAATTTGCTAAAATTGCAGTAATTTCTTCTACTGAGATAGAAACTAATACACTTCCTCATACATGGTTTTATATTTTTACTACATATATATCTATGTTTTTAAACTAGATAAATATCTCTCACTCTATGAAACATTCTGAAATTAGCTTTATTTTCATTTAACATGTTTCAGAAATTTATCCAGGTTGATCTGTAGAAATAATTCACTCACTTAATTGCTGTATAGCATTCTACTGTATGAATATACCATACTTCATGCATTTTTCTGAACAGTAAAGCACATGTGATGAATTTGAATATATTTTCAGGATTTTCTATGCAGATAAGCACATCATTTTCAAATAATAACTAACCTTGTGTCCTCTTTCTTTCCAGTTCTTACATTTTAATTTATTTCCTTGTCTTATTGCATCAACTGGGACTTTCCATACAATTCTATATATATAAAAGCCTAAGTGACCGAATGACCAAACAACCGAACAACCAGTCACTATGACACACACTGACCACCAGGGGGCAGACACTCAACGCAGGAGCTGCCCCCTGGTGGTCAGTGTGCCTCCCACAGTGGGAGTGCCGTTCAGCTGACCGACCTGGCGGCCCACCAGCCAGGTGGCAGCCACTCACTCCCTCAGTAGTTCTGCAGGTCCAATCTCTGGAGAATGGGCCAGGCACCAACAGACCACCGGTGCCGCCAGCACCATCCTGACAGCGCCGCTGACCTCCTGGAAGTCAGCCTAGGGTACCGCAGCCACTTCCCCACCCTAGACGCTCCACAAGGAAGAAACTATATAAAAGCAGCCTCCAGGTGGCTCCCGACAACCAGTGCAAACATCAGCTGGATGAATCCAGATCCCAGGCCAGCAAGGGTGTCCCACCGCCTGGCCCGGAAGGCATTCCCCTTGAGATGTGCTCCAGACACAGGGCTCATGGCTGAGAGCACTGATGTGGCAGCATGAGCCTCTACTGATCAGGACTGACTGGGCATGAGCCCACGGCAGGCACAGCAGGGCCAGGATGAGCGGGAGTGGCTGGCAGGAGCAGCAGGTGGTGTTGGACTGGTGGTTTTGGCCCAATCCCCGCAGGCCACACTGAGGGACCCCACCCATGCATGAATTCATGCACCAGACCTCTAGTTAAGTTATAAAAGGGAAAGTGGCCATCTTTCTTATTTTAATTGAAGACAAATTTCTAAAATGTATTCTTTAAGCAAAAGTTTACTGTAGGCTTTGTAATTACTCTATCAGGTTAAGAAAGTTTCTTATTATTCCCAGTTTGCTAAGACCTTTATAATAAACTAGAGACCCAGTGCATGAACTTCATGCACATTGGGGGGGAGGGGGTCCCTCAACCCAGCCTGCCCCCTCTCACAGTCCAGGAGCCCTCAGGGATGTCCTCCTCTGCGAGAGGTGACCGGGATGATCAGGGGAAGGCACTGCCCCCATCACCCGCTGCTGCTGCCACTGCCAGCCACTGCAGCTGCAGGCCCTCGGCCCTCACTTCTTAGTGCTGGCCCTGCCCCCCACCCACTGGGGGGTGGGGGGCAATCTGGGGCCAGGCTGGCTGTGGGAGGGGCTGTGGGAGGTTGAGGCACAGCAGGTTGCACCCCATCCAGCCTCTGCGGAGGCGTGGCACCTGAACTGGGCCCACGCTGCTGCCTCTGTGGCTGCCTCTCGGAATGGGCAGCACTGGGACTGGGCCCTGCCGCGGCCTGTACCATGCCAACTTTGCGGAAGGGAGCTTGGTGCCACCTTCTCGCCGCCTCTGCAAAAGGGGTCGTGGCACTGGACCGGCAGCACTGGACCAGCCCGCCCCTCCCGGGCAAGTGCTGGACCCGCCCGCCTCTCCCACGTGGCGCTGGCCCTAGGCCCTCGCAGCCACTGTGGTTTGTCCGGATGGACGTCTGGATGGACGTCCAGAAGACATCTGCCCTAATTAGCATATTACCCTTTTATTAGTATAGATAAGCACCAAATTTTATTGAATGCATTTCTGCATCTGTTGAGATAACATTTTTTCACTTAAAATTTCAATTAGTGGATTTAAATAAAATATTATCTGAAGCTTAAATTAGAGAATTCTTGCATTAATGATATAAACTCAACCACTTTAAAGCTAGAAAAGTGGAGAAGAAACAATCCCTTCTAACAATATCGATATTTTTTCATATTATAAGGTTCAAAAATTTATTTATAAGGAAATTGCCCAAACCTTGCAGCTAGAAATGTAAAGGTAGTAAAGATCAGGAATTTAGCCTCAAGTTCATTTAAATCTAAAATACGTGGCATGTTGCCTGCTTCAAACACACACTCTCTCACATATGCAAACACCATTATATATACAACACATACCATATAAGTGAAATGTCATATCTATATCTATCTATCTACACACACACACACCACACACACATCATTTACAACTCATTTATTCTGGCCTTGGGAAAACAAAGAAGGTAACATTTTATTCCTTAACTGAACTGAAAAGAGAAACGGCTTCTTTTGATTTAAGTAGGTTGGAACTAGAGGCTCCTGTAACCCTGGAGTATCTTGGCACTACAGGGTCAGGCAACTGCTGTTATTGTTAAGAAATGAAGCAGGGGCTCTAAGTTACAGGAAACAAAATTAAGATAGTTTCTTTAATAATATTAGTTATATCTGGCAGGTTACATAGCCATTTTTGCCTGAGATAGAAACAAGGCAGAAATGATCATAAACTTTAGGCAGATTAGGAAGGCCTGGGAGGTGTGGAGTTTAGCTGAACAAGTCTGAGGGCTGAGATTAAAGTCTATAGACTAATTTTTCTCTTCCTACTCTGAATTATTTTCCTCTTTTATGCTTTTTTAATATACTTAAAATTAATGGTAATTAGGATAAGTTAAGAGACAAATACAAAATTAAACCCTGACTTCATTTTTTTGCATTTAAATTATTCTTTACACTGATTCTAAATATCATATTTTAAAAACATTGCTTGAGTAACCATCCTAACAGAGATTCACATTTTGTCTTTAAATGAAGTATATGAAGCTCAAGTTTATAAATCTGTGGAGGCATGAGAGTAATTATGTCAACATGTTCAGACCTAATGGCTAGGACACCACTACCTCCTTGTGGTGCAATTTCAGAATTATAAGGTTTGATTACTGAAAGTTTATATTTTCAAATCAGAGTTTTGGCAACCAATGTCACAGAAGCCATAACTTGGGGTAGAAAGAGAGTTGTCACAGACCCCAGATGGTCCAGGAAATCTTTATAGGAAAAGTACTATTTGATTCTGTCTTGTTTAGATAATCAAATTTTAGAAAGAGAAGAGAAATATTTTCCAGGCAGAAGAAACAGTTTAGCAAAGAGAGAGAGCGAGCTGTGAATGTATAATGTATGAGATTAAGACCATGAACTTTGATGTTAAACATAGTTGAACTTGCACCCCAGCTCTGCTCCTCACCTGCCTGTAACCCTGTGTGAGAATAAACAAGTAATCTTTTCTGTCAAAGAACAGTTTAGGCAGCCACCAGTTTGGCTCACATGACTTGGCAGCCACCATGTTGGCCACATGACTTGCAGCTCCCCTGGGGGCCGCCATCTTGAAATGGCAAAGGCCAACCCCTTCCTTTAAATTAGCCAATCAAAAAAGACTGTGCGCCTGAGCTCCAATCAAGAGTGAGGTACAGGTCATGTACATCAGGATTAAAAAGCCAAGCAGACCACCTGCTCAGGGTAGGTGTACTCCCAGACCATGTGCTGCGCACCCTTCTGCAGAAGTAAAGGTATTTGCCTTGCTGCCTGGCTCCCGAGTATGCTTTGTGTTCTACCAGGACCCCTGAATTTGGGGGCTCACCTTATTTCTTACACCTGGGCAGGCTACTTCTCTTCCTCCCATTTCCTTGCCTGGAAAATAAATTTGGTCTTGCACCCCATCAGAGCTTGATTGTGGGGATTAAATGAAATGTGCACATAACATTTAGCACAGTATCTGACCCATGAGTGCTTGCTTATCTACACTAATAAAAGAGAAACATGGTAATTAGCGTACGACCGCTACCCTTCCCATTGGCTAATCAGCATATCCTTATGCAAATTAACTGTCAGCCAAGATGGCGGCCGGCAGCCAGGCAGCTGGAAGCGAACATGAGGTTTGCTT
>NW_005369706.1:1621634-1650631 GCF_000412655.1 Myotis brandtii | reverse complement strand
ATAAATTTTTTATTGATTCAAAAAGTATACAGTATAGGGTTATGTATGGAATAGCATATCAGGTAAATGGATTATCATGTCGAGATAGCGAGCACCATTAACTGTTATTGCCTGAGCAGCCACATTTTCGAAGAAGAATGGTTCAATGATGCCTCCAGCCCAAAATCTGCACCAGTGACATGATTGATGGCTTGGTTAATCGACAAAATTGTCGCATTTGAGGTTCAGAAAATCCACGAGTGATTGTTGAGAAACAAATGCATCCACAACGTGTCACTGTTTGGTGTGGATTGGGCTGGAGGCATCATTGGACCATTCTTCTTCGAAAATGCAGCTGCTCAGGCAATAACAGTTAATGGTGCTCGCTATCGCGACATGATAATCCATTTACCTGATATGCTATTCCATACATAACCCTATACTGTATACTTTATGAATCAATAAAAAATTTACAATTTTTAATTATAAACCTGTGTTTTCTATCAAAATTACTTCTTGCGTGAATTTTGGGACATCCTTTATTTTACTGTAAGTTGTCATTTGGTAAAAAGAGTAAACAACCTAGTAATTGCTAGATTTTTTCCTCTTTTTTGGGGGGCAAGCACAATAAACCATATTAAACTTACATGTCAACTATAAGATGCATCTGAATTTCAGAAACACTAAAATATGAAAAATGTGCATCTTAGAATCAAAGGAAAGTATGTTATCATTGGCAGATAGATATAGATATATGACATTTCACAAAAGAAGATATGTTATCCTGGTATTACAGATTCTTTGCAGAGGACCAATCTGCAAAGAATCTCTAATACCATGCTTAATATTTAGATTGGATCCTATTGTTAAAACCTTTCCCCTCTTGGTGGTTTCTAGGCACTCTGTTTGTAGTTCTTAACTCACACATTAAGATTAATGTTTAGTTTTCTTTCTTATGTGGTCTCTACAAAATCTTCAGTACATACAAGATGTTCCATAGATGATGGAATTAGATTGAATCTGACCAACATGGTGGTGGGTTAGGGTGAGAGGTGATCATCAGGGTCTCATCCTAGAACTCAAATAATGAGCCATAAACTTAAATGAATGCAAAGAGAAGCAGTTTTTTTTTTCCTGAGCAATAGAGCTGATAGATGGCTCACCTCCTCTCACTGTGTGTTTGGTAATTTTATAAAAGAAACAACCACAGGTGTGGTTACCAAACTTTAGCGGGCATCTGAATCACATGTTAAAACATTGCAGTGTTGCTGAACCCCACCCCTAGAGTTACTGATTCAGTAGGTCCAGGGATGAAGCCTGAAACCTTGACTACAACAATTCCCTAGGCAGCCTGGTACATCTTGTCTGAGGATTACACTTTGAGAACTAGAGCAGTAGAGAAAACTGTGTCTCCAGAGCCTCAGCTAGTGACATTATTCTGATAGCCCTTGGCTCATCTGACCCTCTCTCTAGTGGGATGGCTAAGTCGGCCTCAATGCCCAGAAGGCTATGAGCCTCCCCAGTCCACTGCCATCTCTGGCTTTGGCTCTTCTTTTTGTTTGGCATTCTCTACATTCACAATGACACTGAAATATTGTCCTGGGAGAAGCAAGTGTGATCCCTTTGAGCATTGCTAGCCCTTTGAGGGAGTGATTACTGTGGAGTGAGATTCTGCCAAGTATCTTGGGGTCTTGTTACGGCACACTGAACTGTCGTCTCTTCAGGCCCCAGCAATTCTGCCTCTTTCAACAGATCACAGGAAGTTTAGTTGAGGGAAGTTTGTGGAAGCAGCTCCCCAGTGTCTGAGCCCAGGAACAATTGCTTGACAGCAAGAATGTTAGCCTCCCTCATCTAGAGACTTCTGAAGAAATTGGCCAGATGCCTACTTTGTCTTCAGTTTTCTCTCCACAAAAGACTCAAAAATGCACAAGAGAAAAGATGCCCTTGAGGCTTTCCTAGTGAGTTCCAGCATGATTTGCCCCAGTCAATTATATCTACATACTGCCTTCAGCCTCACTCACTGCAATTGTTCAGAAGCCAGCTGGGTGAATATTCTGGATTTAGAAAATATTTGTTAACTGATATAGGATAGAAATCAGGCCATCAAGACCCTTAACTATTAACACTTAAAACACAAAACTTGCTTAGCGGGTTTGGCTCAGTGGTTGAGTGTCAACCTATGAACCACGAGGTCATGGTTTGGTTCCTGGTTAGGGCACATATCCAGGTATTTGCCTCGATGTCCAGTGAGGGATAGGGGTGCTTCTCTCTCACCATTGATGTTTCTATCTCTCTTTCACAGAGCTCCAAGTATCCTTGGGTTAAGGTCGCAGTTTTCCAGACCTCATCTCTGTTTAGAAAAAAACTTGGAATACAAGGCAATGGTCTGCGGAGGAATAGATCACAATCTCAATCACCCAAACTTGGTTTTCCAGTTTGCCACATCTAAAAATGGTATTTGCATTTCTAGCAAAATATAAAAGAACTTCAGCCCATAAGAGGTAAAAGGAGATTTAGGAACCTTAATTTGAACAAATGGTTTGGATAGGCAACATAATGGAGAAAAGGAAAAGATCAGAGGTGAAGCAAAAGAATCACAGTTTGGGCTGCAGTAGACTGCATCACAATTGGTCACATACAGTGATTGAAGACTAATTCTGTGCCATCAGACCATCCATTTTTGAAGTCTCAGAGTTCAAAACTGGCGGCAGAGTAAGGGAAAGCTATACTGACACTCTCCCAGGACCAAACTGGAATTACAACTAACATGAAGAAAACCCATCCTGAATTATCAACTGAAGACTAGCTGGAGAGAACCCTGATAACAAGGATCTGCTCTGACTCCTGGGATCTGTGAATTAGAAGACAGGGTAGAAAAAATCATGCAATCAGAGAACCAACAAGAACCCTGATAACTGGAGACCACAATGAGACTGGTAGGAAGTATGGAGGTGCCAAAGGGCTGGCCAGGCTCCCACAGACAGCAGCTAAAGTTCCAGAGGGATATCTCAGCTGTGGAAGGGTTGCCACTAAGAACTCTGGGGTCTAAACCCCAAGCTTGGCTCCCTAGTCCAGAGCACCAGAACTGAGAAAGGTTCCCACATAACATCTGGCTATGAAAAGCAGGGAGAGATGGCTGGAAATATAGGCACTCTCTTAAAGCTCCAACACTCAAAATTTCATGTGCAGCCATTCACCTTGGGCTCTGGCAGAGGGAGGGCATAATCGACTAGAGCTGTGTGAGGAGAATCCAGGGCTGGGGGCTCTGAGGTTAGAGCTCAGAAGGCAACAACCATAGATTCCTGTGCTGAATCATTCCTTCATACTACAGAGGACTTCTTTCTCCAGTACACCTTTACCATCCAGGTAGCTTTTGCCTTGGACAGAAGCAATTTCCCTACCCTATTGGAAAAACCTCACCCTGTGGAGTCTATGCCTTGCTGTGGTCAATAGCCTGAGACTAATCAAGACTGAATAACAACCAGACAGTAGGCAGAGGCAGGTCTCTGAAGGCTTTGAGTCTTTGCCTGATCTAATTTGGGTCCCCGACCTAGCAAAAGCAGACCTGGCTGCACATCTTGATCCTTTCCAAAGGCACCCAACCCCAGCAGACAGAGCCACAAACTATGGATTGCTCATAGCTCTGAACAGTACTCAGGGCCAGTTATAAACAGTGTTTGACATTGTCTTGCACCAGGAACTGGGAGTCATAGCAGATCTACCTACTACATAGAAACAAACCCAAACAGGCAGCTAAAATGGGGAGACAAAAAAACAAGCCCCAAATGAAAGAAGAAGAGAATTCTCCAGAAGAAGAGATAAATGAAATGGATATAAATGATCAGATATAGAGTTCAGAATAATAATTACAAGAATTCTCAAGAGCATGAGAAAAGATATAGAAACTATGAAAAATAGCCAGTCAGAAATGAAGAATGACATAGCACTAATAAAGAACACAATGGAAGGAATACACAGCAGATGAGGGGAAGCTAAGGATTGGATCCGTGAATTAGAAGACAGGGTAGAAAAAATCATGCAATCAGAGAACCAAAAAGAAAAATAAAACAATTAAAAACAGGAGGACAGCTTAAGGGAGCTGTCTGACAACATGAAACATAACAATGTTCACATCATAGGAGCGCCAGAGGGAGAAGAAAGTGAGCAAGAGATAGAGACCGTGTTTGAAGAAATAATGGCAAAAAAACTTCCCTAACCCGGTGAAGGAAAATGTCACAGAAGTCCAGGAGGCACAGAGACTCCCAAGCAAGAAGAACTCAAACAAGACCACACCCAGACATATCATAATTAAAGTGCCAAAAAGGACAAAGAGAGAATCTTAAAGGCAGCAAGAGAAAAGCAATTTGTTACCTACAAAGAAGCTCCCATAGGCTGTCAGCTGATTTCTCATCAGAAACTCTACACGTCAGAAGAGAATGGCATGAAGTAATCAAGGTGATCAAAAGCAAGAATATGAAACCAAGATTACTATATCCAGCAAGGCTATCATTCAAAATAGATGGTGAAATAAAGAGCTTCCCAGATTTAATAAAAAAAAAAAAAGGCTAAGGGGGTTTATCAGCACCAAATCAGCACTGCAAGAAATGCTAAAGAGACTGCTGTAATGAGAAGAAAAAAATGAGAGAGAGAGAGAGAGAAAGAGAGAAATGTAGGCATACAAAATTAAATTGCTAATAAATAATGACCTATCAATATTAACCTTAAATGTAAATGCATTAAATGCTCCAATCAAAAGATATAGGGTAACTGAATGGATATGAAACCATGACCCAATTATATGCAGTCTATAAGAGACCCACCTCAGAACAAAAGACTCACACAGGATGAGAGTGAAGGGATAGAAAAAAATTTTTTCCCATGCAAATGAAAATGAGAAAAGAAAGCTGGGGTATCAATGCTCATATCTGACAAAATAGACTTCAAAATGAAGGCCATCACAAGAGACAACAAAGGTCACTACATGAAACTAAAGGGATTGATCCAACAGGAGGATATAACCCTGGTAAACATATATGCACCCAATATAGAAGTACCTAAATAGATATTTTTTAAAAACAAAAACTTCTGCCCTAGCTGATTTGGCTCAGTGGATAGAGCGTTGGCCTGTGGACTGAGGATCCCAGGTTCAATTCCATCCAAGGGCACATGCCTGGGTTGCGGGCTCGATCCCCAGCGGGGGGTGTGCAAGAGGCAGCTGATCAATGATTCTCTCATCGTTGATGTTTCTATCTCCCTCTCTTTCTCTCTTCCTCTCTGAAATCAATAAAAATATATTTTTTTAAAAAAAACTTCTGAAGGGCTTTATGGGAGAGATCAACAGCAATACAGTCATAGTAGGGGACTTTAACACCTTTCTGACATCACTAGATAGATCTTCCAGATAAAAAATTAACAAGATAACAGTGACTATAAGTGACACACTGAATCAGATAGATTTAATTGACATTGACAGAACATTTCACTCCAAACTGCAGAATATACATTCTCCTCAAGTACATACGCGTCATTCTCAAAGATAGACCACATGTTAGAACACAAAACAAGTCTCTACAAGTTCAAGGAGACTGAGATCATATCAAGCTTCTTCTCAGGTCACAATGGAATGAAATTAGAAATCAACTATAGTAAAAACATTCAAACACATGTAGGCTAAATAGCATGTTATTAAACAATAAATGGGTTACCAATGAGATCAAGAAAGAAATCAAAAACTTCCTGGAAACAAATGAAAATGAGCACACAACCCAAAACCTTTGGGACACAGCAAAACCAGTCCTGAGAGGGAAGTTCATAGCACTACAGGTCTACCTAAAAAAACAAGAAAAATTATTAATGAGCTATTTAACCCTAAACTTACAGAATTAGAAAGAGAACAACAAGAAAAGTTCAGAGTAAGGAGAATGAAGGCAATAATAAAGATTAGAGCAGAAATAAATGATATAGATACTAAAAAAAATAATATAAAATAATCAATGAAACCAAGAACTGGTTCTTTGAAAAAATAAACAAGGTTGATGAACCTTTAGCCAGACTCATCAGGAAACAAAGAGAGAGGACCCAAATAAATAAAATCAGAAATGAAAGTGGTGAAGTAACAACTGACAACACAGAAATACAAAGGATTATAAGAAAATACCAAGAACAACTATAGGCCAACAAGCTGGACAATGTGGAAGAAATGGACAAATTACTACAAAAATACAATCTTCCAAAACTGAATCAGGAAGAATCAGAACACCTGAATAGGCCAATAACAACCGAGGAAATAGAATCAGTAATCAAAAACTCCCAGCAAACTAAAGCCCTGGCCTGGATGGCTTCACAGGGGAGTTTTCCAAACATTCAAAGAATAACTAGCACCTATCCTCCTCAAACTATTTCAAAAAATCCAACAGGAAGGAACACTTCCAACTGTTTTTATGAGGCCAGCATTATCTAATTCCAAAGCCAGATAAAGACACTACAAAGAAAAAAATTATAGGCCACTGTCCCTGATATATAGAGATACTAATATCCTCAACAAAATATTAGCAAATCAGATCCAGCAATATATTAAAAAGATCATACACCATAACCAAGTGGAATTTATTCTAGGGATGCAAGGCTGGTACAATATTCCCAAATCAATAAATGTGATACATCACATAAACAAATTGAAAGATAAAAATCACATGATCACATCAATATATGCAGAAAAAGCATTCGACAAAATCCAACACTCATTTTTGATAAAAATTATCAGCACAGTGGGAATAAAGGTAGCATATCTCAATATAATAAAGGCCACAGATGACAAACCTACAGCGAACATCATACTCAATGGGCAAAAGCTAAAACCATTTCCCCTAAGAACAGGAACAAGACAGAGATGTCCACTTTCACCACTCTTAGTCAACACTAGAGGTCTGGTGCATGAAATCGTGCACAGGTGGGGTCCAGCTGGCCAGCCCCCATCAGGGCCGAACAGGCCAGGCAGCGGGATGGGCCGTGGGAGGTTGGTGGGCTGGCCCCGCCCCCAATTAGGGTCAGGGGGCCAATCGAGGGCAAGGCCAACCGGGAGGAGGGGCCACGGGTGGTTGGTAGGCCAGCCCCGCCCCCTGGTCCAACTCCGGGTGGAACTCCCAGTTGAGGGGACAATTTGCATATTAGCCTTTTATTATATAGGATAGTACTGGAATTTCTAGCCACAGCAATCAGTAAAAGAAAACATAAAAGGCATCCAAATTGGAAAGGAGAAAATAAAGTTCTCATTATTCTCAGATGACATGATATTATACATAGAAAACCCTAAAGACTCCACACAGGAAAAAAACTAATAGATTTAATAAATGAATTTGGCAGTTTAGCAGGATACAAAATTAATACCCAGAAATCAATAGCTTTTTTATACACCAAAAATGAATTCTTAGAAAGAGAAACTAAATAAACAATCCCATTTACCATTGCAACAAAAAAAATTAAGATACTTAGGAATAAACTGAACCAAAGAGGTAAAAGACTTGTACTCAGCAAACTATACAGGACGGTGAAAAAAGAGATAGAGGAAGATATAAACAAGTGGAAGACTATACCATGTTCATGGATTGGTAAAATTAACATCATTAAAATGTCCATACTACCCAAAGCAATCTATAGATTCAATGCAATCCCTATTAAAATACTAACTGCATATTTCACAGATAGAGCACAAACACTCCAAAAATTTATATGGAACCAAAAGAAAACCCAGAATAGCTACAGCCATCTTGATAAGAAGAACAAAGGTGGAAGAATCACAATACCAGATATCAAGTTGTACCACAAAACCACTGGAATCAAAACAGCCTGGTACTGGCACAAGAACAGGCATATTGATCAATGGAACAGAAATCTACCCAAGCCATTATGCTCAATTAATATTTGACAAAAGAGGCAAGAGCATACAATGGAGTCAAGACAGTCTCTTCAATAAATTGTGTTGGGGAAATTGAACAGAAACATGCAAATAAATGAAACTAGACCACAGACTTACATCATACAAAAGAATAAACTCAAAATGGACAAAAGACTTAAATGTAAGTTGTGAAATCATAAAAATCCTAGAAGAAACCATAGGCAGCAAAATCTCAGACATCTGTCATAGCAATATGTTTACTGATACATCTACAGCAAGGGAAACTAAGGAGAAAATAAACAAATGGTACTACATCAAAATAAAAACTTCTGCACAGCAAAAGAAGTCATCAACAAAACAAAAAGGGAGCCCACTATGTAGGAGAACATATTTGGCAATGATACATCTGATACAGGTTTAATATTCAAAACATATAAGGAACTCATACAACTTAACAAAATGAAGACAAACAATCCAATTAAAAAATGGGCAAATAGACACTTCTCCAAAGTGGATATACAGATGGCCAATAAGCATATGAAAAAAATGCTCAAAGTCACTGATCATCAGAGAGATGCAAAATAAAACGACAATGAGGTATTACCTCACACCTTTCAACAAATGACAAGGGCTGGTGAGGATGTGGAAAAAGGGAACCCTATTACACTGCTGGTAGGAATGCAGACTGGTATAGCCATTATGGAAAACAATATGGCGTGTCCTCAAAAAATTAAATATGGAACTTCCTTTTGACCCAGTGATCCCACTTCTAGGAATATATCCTAAGAAACCTGAAACACTAATCAGAAAAAAGGCATGCAACCTTATGTTATTAGCAGCACAATTTACAATAGCTAAGCTTTGGAAACAGCCCAAGTGCCCATCAGTAAATGAGTGGATAAAAAAGCTTGGTACCATGGAATGCTATGCAGCAGTAAAAATGAAGGATCTCTTACTCTTTGAGACAGCATGGAAGGACCTGAAGAGTATTATGCTAAGCAAAATAAGCCAATCAGAGAAAGAAAGTATCACAGCTTTGGAAACAGCCCAAGTGCCCATCAGTAAATGAGTGGATAAAAAAGCTTGGTACCATGGAATGCTATGCAGCAGTAAAAATGAAGGATCTCTTACTCTTTGAGACAGCATGGAAGGACCTGAAGAGTATTATGCTAAGCAAAATAAGCCAATCAGAGAAAGACAAGTATCACATGATCTCACTCATATGTGGAATCTAATGAATAAAATAAACTGATGAATAAAATAGATCCAGAGACATAGAAGAACAGCACAGACTGCAGAATTTCAGAAGGAATGCGGGGCTGGGTGGGAGGGAAGAGGTTAACCAAAGACCTTGATGCATATATGCATAATCCAGGGGACACAGACAATAGTGTGGTAAAGGCCTGGGGCAGGGGATAGGGGGCAGGGGCAGGCTAGTAGGGGGTCAATGTGGGGGGAGGGGGCATATGTAATTTTCAACAATAAGATTTTTAAAAATGATAAAATAAAAGTATTCTGGAATTATGGTTAATATGCTGAACATATAAACTGATTTGGGAACTACTGACATCTTTACAATAGTCAGTCTACCTGTCCATAAGCAGAGATATAATTCTCTATGTATTTAGAAGTTTTTAATGTTTGTCAATGGGCTGCTACTATATATTTACTAGGGGCCCAGTGCACGAAGTTCGTGCACTGGGGGGGTGGGGAGGAGTCCCCTCAGCCCTACGTGCATCCTCTGTCACTTTCCAGAACCCCAGCCGCTCAGAGCCTAGGCGCGGGCCTACAGGCTCGGGATGGCCTGGCTCCCAAGGATGCCTGTCCCAGGGACACAGGCCTTTCTGCACCAGTGCGCTTACAAGTGGCCGCAGAGGGAGAACCTCCACCTGCACCCGTGCGCGTACTCCAGTGGGGCGGGAGCTTCCCCCGCATCACCATGGCCCCCGACTCCCAGGCGCCTGGGCACACATGCCAGCCAGGCGGGAGCTTCCCCGGCATCCGCACACGCCTCTGCGACCCCAGCTCCCCAGTGCCCTCACGAGCGCAGGGCCACGTGGCCGCGGGGTGGGAACTTCCACCCCGACCCAGTCTCCCTGGCGCCCGTGAGTGCACGCCAGCCAGGCGGGAGCTTCCCCCACATTGCCATGGCAACACAGAGGAAGCTCCCACCCTGACCCCAGCTCCCCTGGTTCCAGCTCCGAGTGTGCCACCCCGCCCCCGGCTCCCAGGCACCTGTGCTGCCTATGTGTGCGCAAGCGGCTTCAGGGCTGGAACTTCCCCTGGCTCTCCATGGCAACGTGGGGGAAGTACCTGCCCCGCCCCCAGCTGCCCAGTGCCTGTGTATGCAAATTAACCTGCCACCTTTGTCGGGTTAATTTGCATACTCACTCCTCATTGGCTGGTGGGCGTGGCTGGTGGGCATCATGGGAGGTGGTTAATTTGCATGTTTCTCTTTTATTAGTGTAGATATTTATTAATTAAGTAGATGCAAAGGAGTAGCTTATTAATCTTTTAAATTTGGTTCTATAATTATTCACTTCAATCCCACATTCCATAAACTGTACCTGATTCAAATGTACCTGAATCAAATGCACACTCTATATTTTAAAATGTAAGACCTCAGGTAGGAGAGCTTAGGAAAAATAAAATAGGAACATACTGATTTCCAATCTGACTGCACTACGTACAGCACAGCCAGTGGTGAACCTGAGGAGGGGCAAAGAAGGATCAAAGAAAACAGACAAGAGAATATAGTTGGGACCAAGTGGATCACTGTGCCTGGATGAGGAAACAATGACACAGCCTGTAAGCCAAAGCTTTATTTTATAGTCAGATCACACAAAGCAAAACAAGGGCAAGATGTTTACAATGTTCTTGTGAGTTTCAAATCTGCTTCTTTCCTGTTGTTGCCATTCTCTGAATTCTATCAAGCTTTGTTTAGGCAGGTCTTGCTGCACCTCCTGCAGCCCATATCCCTTAGCTACCTAGGACTGCAGGGTCGGACTATAAGGTCAAGCTTACAACCATAGCCTTTTGGCTATAATTGCGCTGGGAGGGCTTTGCCCCCCAAGCTGGGACTTGCATGTGGCTTTGCCACAAGTCAGCCCAAGGCTTGAACCTGTCCAAACGCTGTAGCTGCTCTCCACATCTGACAATTCATTTTTCTTTTCCCTGCTGTGTTGGTCATGGTTCTCCAGAAAAACAGAACTAGAAAAACAAATTAGATATAGATGATATTAGTAGATAGATGATATAGATATAGATATAGATATAGATATTAGATAGATAGATAGATAGATAGATAGATTGATGATAGAAAGATAATGTATTATGAGAGATTGACTCACATAACTATGGAGACTGAGAAATCCCATGATCTGCTTTCTGCAAATTGGAGGCCCAGGAAAGCCAGTGGTGTAAGTCCCAATCTGAAGAACCAGGAGCACCAGTATGTGAGGGCAGGAGAAGATGTGTGTTCCAACTCAAGCAGAGAAAGCAAATTCACCCTACCTTCACAGTTTTGTTCGATTTGGGCCCACAACAGATTGGATGATACCCACCCACGTTGATGGGGGCAAATTCTTACTCATTCTACTCATTCAAATGCTAATCTCTTCTGGAAACAACCTGATAGACACACCCAGAAATAATTGTTTCACCAGCTATCTGGGCATCCCTTAGCCCAGTCCAGTTAACACACAAATTAACCACTGTACCACCCTATCTGAAGGCATACTTGCCATTTTATTCCAGTAAATAGCACAAGGTCAGGTGAATGAATAGTTCTATCTCCATTCTGGAGCATTATCTATAACTAATTCCTTCATTCTTGTAACCCCTTTCTTTATTGTGTTCCTTTGTGAAAATTCCAAGAAAAGTCAGCAATTTGGCCAGAGACCCTGTTCTGTTCCAATACACTTCATCTGTGTCAGCCTGCTATCTCTGAAGATGGAGCCAAGATTCCACTCTCAGACTGTTTTGCAAAGGGCTGCTGGATATGAGTCAGTATAACAAGCTTTTTTTCCTCTCAGCCTCTGCTTTTGTGGAAGTTCATTTACTTCGAAATCCAGACAAAACTTTTTAATTTAATTAAAATGTAATTTCCCCAAGTGCTCTGGGCCTATAATAATCTTTCTTCTCTAGAGATAATTTTTGTTTTCTGAGAAGAATACACACAGCATTTTCTGAGCCTCTGGCACACTCTGTGGCCTCAGCTCCCTCTGCAGAGCAGCTCCACCTCCCAGCTCTGGAGGCTGTAGATGAGAGGGCTCAGCAAGGATATGATCACACTGAACTGAGTGCAGACCACTCACTTCAACACTGAGCCTGAGTTAGGGCCGATGTCCCTGAACAGAGCCATCCCATAGAACAAGCGCACCACAGTGAGGTGGGAAAAAGCTTTGTCCTGGCCCTCAGAGGAGTGGATGCTCAGCATGGCAGACATGATTCTAGAGTAGGAGAAGAGGATCAGGGGAAGTGTCAGCAGCCCCAGAAAAGCACTGGACCCTGAGAGAAGGAGTTCTTTGGCAGTGGAACAGAGGGACAGGACAGAGGGAAGAGCCAAGGCAGCTCACCGCAGAAATGGGAGATAATGGTGGACTCAAAAAAAAAAACTTGTGGATGAAAAGATTATTCCCTAGTGAGGGGCTGATGGCTGTTTGCAGGCTGGCCACAACCCCCAGCCACCCAAGCTCCCAGTGGAGGCTGGCTGGGAGCAGGTATCTGGGATTTATTTGTCTTCTATAATTGAACCGTTTGAGTCTGGGTCCCTAGAGACTCGCTGGAGCTCAGAGTCTGAGGCTCCCTCCGGATTGAAACAGACAACCTCGCCCTCAGCCACCAGCCCGCGCCGCGCGCACTCCGCACCTTAGTATTTTACTTCAGCACTGCGCCTCCTCTGATTCTCGGTTCCTCCTAGTTGTAGAACTTCCACTCAGCCAGCCTTCCTGTGGTTCTGGATGATGTCCGTTCCGTCTTTTAGTTGTATTTTTGAAGTGGTTGTTCGAGGCAGCAAACTCCAGCGTTAACCTATGCCGCCATCTTGGTTTCTCCCTCGGTTCTGTCTGTATTTTATTAGTGTAGATAATTTCAATACTAGATACTCTCCCAGAACAAATGAAAATAATTATGCACAAAAATGCTTTCATGAGACTGTTCCTTGCAGCTTTATTCATAATACCCCCAAACTGGAAGCAGCCCAAGAGAATGGATAAACAAATGGAGATGCATTCATACAATGATATATTACTCAATAATAAAAAGAAACAAATTACTGATACATGGAACAACATGGATGAATCTCAAAAACATGATGGATAAAAGTTTGACACAAAATCATGCATACTATACAATGTTGTTTATATGATGTTTTGTAACAGGTAAGACTAATGTATAGTGGAAAAAGCAGAACAGTGATTATCAAGGGAGAAAGAGGATACAAAATTGACTGGAAAGAGAGATGAGGTAGTTTGTTTGGGTAGTGGTAATGCTCTATACTGAATAGGCATTTGAGTTAGACAGTTGTTTATCAGAATTCACTGAATGACATTTTCAGTATTTCAGCATGTAGATTTTACCACAAAAGCAAAGGAGAAGAGAGTGTAGTCAAATTTTGAATTCTAGTTATGATATGCATGCTGAAGTATTTAGGGTGAAGTGTACTGATGTCTGTAACTTTTTTGAAATGCATTTTAAAAAGGCAATTGGTGAATGGATAGATGGATAGAAAGTTGATAAGGCACACATATTAAAATAGTAAAATTTAGATGTGATTATATGGATATACAGAATTCATTCTTTGCTTTATGTTTAAAGTTTTTTATTTTCAAATTAAATCAATGCTAAAAACATTGAAAATACTAGAATATTATAAGTAACAAAATATCAACGAAGGTTCCGGTCAAGATGGTGGAGTAGGTAAATGTGGCACTCACCGCCTCCCACAACCACATCAAAATTACAACTAAAATGCAGAACAACCATCATTCAGAAATACCTGAAATCTAGCTGAAAACGGGGGGGGGGGGGGGGGGTGAAATTGAGGAACCAGCTGGGCACACACCCAAGCATGGCGGTTTAAAATCTGGAGGGATAGCTTGACTGTGGAGGTTTTACTGAGGAGCGAGGGGTCCCAGCCCCACACCAAGGCCCCCAGCCAACGGTTCCAGTGTTGGGAAGAGAAGTCCCCACAACTTCTGAACTTCTGGCTGTGAAAACCAGCAGCGATTGTGGCTGAGTGGCACAGAGACTGCTGGAGCCCTAGGCAGCACCTCTTGAAGGGCCCACACACCATCTCACTCCCTCTGAGCTCTACCACTGAGGAAGCAGCTTGAAAGGAACCTGGGACATCTGGGGAGGAACTAACTTGTCTGGAACCAGGATGAGAGCTATAAGGGAAGCTTTCTCCCAGACAGAAGTGCTGGCAGAGACCATTGTTCCTTTGCTGAGCCCTCCCCATCACAGAGGCAACAGGCATTGCCATATATGAATCTTCATCAAACTGGCTCATACTTTTCACCCCACCCTGGTGAATCCCTGAAACCCTGTCCCTCCCTACTTGCAGGCTCAACCAAGCCATTTCCAGTGTCTTTTCCATAAAACCTGTCTCTCTTGCCTCATGCTTCAGACTTTCCTAAAATCTCTCAAACAAGCAGGAGCCAGCTCCAGCATGCCCCATACCTCTCAATAAGTGGCCCCAGGCCCAGCACTATTGGCAGCCCGCTTTGGTTCACAGTTTGGCCTCTCCTGGGCACCCCCAAGCCCAACACAAGTATCAGCCATCTGCAGATTGCTTTGTAGCTCCTACTAGGTGTCCCTGGGCAAGGCAACGGGAGTGACTGACTTTGCACCCCCCAGGAGACTCCAGAGTCAGTGCACCTGGTGGTCAGCTTTGACCATGCCAGATTACAACCTACCACCTCCATGAGTGACACACTCAAGAGGCGAACCCAGTGAGCACCAAAGCTCCACTCAAGCAAGTCTTACTCCATAGGGTCAGCTCCTGCACAGCAGCAGCTCTTCTGCTATAGTTGTGGGCGATCCTTGTAACCTGAGGGTCAATCCCTCCTAGTGGTGACAATATCAAACAAGGCTCAACTTTAATAAGACAGTGCACACAGCTCACACAGGGGCGCACCTGGAGCACCCAGCTCAGACGACTGAGGAGGCTGAGCCCCTGGGCCCTATAGGATACTTTCTACACAAGGCCACTCTGCCAAGTCCAGGAGACATAGCAGACACCTAACACATAGAAACAAACACAGGGAAGCAGCCAAGAGGAAGGGGAAGAGGAGAAGACATAAAAAGTATGAACAATAAAATGGCAATAAATACATATCTATCAACAATTGAATCTAAAAATCAAAATAAATAAACAAGCACAACGGAATCAGACTCATAGATCAGAGAACATTTTGACATTTTCCAGATGGGAGGGGGCGTTGAGAGGATGGGTGGAAAAGGAGAAGGGATTTAGAAGTACAAATTAGTCATAGCCCATGGACACAGACAATAGACAGGTGAAGGCCTGGGATGGGTGAAAGATAAGTGCAGGGGGCAAGGGAGAAAAATGGGGGACACCTGTAATACTCTCAACAATAAAATAAGATTTTAAAAATATCAATGAAATTTAACACATTATATGAATAATAAACAAAAAATACAAATAACTAAAATTAATTCATGAACAAATATCAAACCCAAATATAACACTAATCATTAAAGGAATTAAGTTGGCAATCAAAATTTTCCCTACACAACAACAAAAGACAAGAAATACTCAAAATTTTATAGATGAGTTTTATAAAGCCTTCAAGGATTTCCCCTTTTTACTGAAAATATTTTAAGGAAACACAAAGATGAAAGAAAACATACTATTGATGCCAAGATAAGATGTCTGGAATGGGCAAATCTATATGGCCAAAAGAAAGATTAGTGATTGTGTAGGGGGAGGTTTTGGAGTGTTACTGCCTATAGTTATGGGGATGATAAAAATTATTTGGGATTGGTTTGTGGTGATGTTTGCACACTCTGTGAATGTGCTAGAGACCATGGCATTGGATTGAATAGATGAACTCTGTGATGTGTGAAACATAATTTCATTAAAGCTGTTAAAAAGAAAACATCAGATGAATGCAAGAAAAAAAATTATACTATCTCACTTATGAACATAACTAGGAAATTCTTAAGTTAAATACTGATGAAAGTTAATTCAATCTTTACTATTCTAAGTAGCATTATTTCAAGAATGCAACAATTCTTCCAACATCAGATAACCTATTATAACAATTTATTATTAAAAAATCAAATAATAAAAACCATATGACAATTTTGATGAATTTATTTTTTTATTAAACAGGTATTTATTCCATGCTTAATATGTGACAGACACTATACATTAGTAAACAAAAGAGAAAAAGTCCTGGTACTCAATAGAAATAAAAAAACACATATGACCCCAGCTGGTGTCACTCCGTGGTTGAGTGTCTACCCATGAACTAGGAGGTCCCGGTTCATTCCCAGTCAGGGCACATGCCCAGTTTGCAGACTCAATCCTCAGTAGAGGGTGTGCAGGAGGCAGCCAATCAATTATTCTCTCTCATCATTGATGTTTCTCTATCTCCCTCACCCTTCCCCTCTGAAATCAATAAAAAATATATTCTAAAAAAATAAAAACAACACATTTGATAAAATTTTACATCAATTCTCAGCAAAATATGGTTAAAAGAGATCTCGTGTACTAAGTCAACAATATTGATCAAAACAATATTATCCTTAATGCTGAAACATGAGCAGCTTTCTCACTGATCCCAATAAAAAAGATGTCTATATTAGAGACTGATGTCCAACAAATTAACTTTAAAATATGAAACATAAAAATTGCAATGAAAAAAATAAATTATTTCCTTTATTTAAGATGAAATAATGAAAATATACTTTAAGATAAAAAATTAAAATGTAGTTTCCCTTTATTTATGATGAAATAATTAAAACCCCAATAGTATCTTAAGCCATTAGAACTAGGAAAATAGTTCAACAAACTTGACAGGTACAAGGTCAGTGTACAAATCACCAAGCAATCCTACATACTAGAAATAATGAAGTAATAAATGTAGTTGAATTTTTAATTCATAATGAAAACAAAAACTAGAATGTATTTGGTAATATAGCTAACAAAAGTAGTGTGTGACCTTTATCAAAATAAAATTCACCAGTGGCAACAGCAGAACATCCTTCATGCACAAAAATCTTGTTGAGCCTTTGCATAACCACCACCTTGCCCAGCCATGACCAAACTGTGAGTCCATGGCCCAGAACTAGGCTCACAAGAAGGAAGAGATTTGCATTCACATAGTAGACTATTCTACTCATATAATTATTTCAAACTGCTTTGGCAGTGAGGTCCCTCTGGTGAGACTCAAACTTACATATATTCTCATTTCTTTGCCCATAATTGACACATTCAAAATTTACTTATTGTGCAGCAAGCATATTTAAAAATTTTTTAATATTCTTAAAAATGTAGTGCAGATACCAAAAACTGTCCGTGATCTCTTTGAGTTTATATTCTCTGCAGCTGGAGAGTGCAAATTGAAGGGGACAATGACAGTTGATAGTTGTAAATAAGCAAAAACCAAAGGTAATTTCAAAAAGAAATAATTAATTTTTTACCACAATTTTAATCCACATATCTCTCACAAATCTCCTTCTCACTAATTCTGCAACTGAGTTTCATGATCTAAGGGACCTCTGCTGAAATTCTGTTGGTTTCTTTCTGAAGTTGCCACAGGCCTAGTGCAGCATTTGCTCTGCTACTGATGCTCTCGTGTTCTGCCATTTCTACAGCATCACTGGGATGAGGGCCAGGGCTACCTGTCTAGCAGTGCACACGAGCTGGGGAATCTTCTTTTATCATGGGGCCCCCTCACAGGATTTTTGGCTATTAGGTAAATGGTTTGAAGAGGATAAACAAATGTGCTATGTGTGGTCTTTATAGGACATGCATAGGTCCAACAAACAATTTCAAATTTCTCCATTGTCCTTGGATACCTGCAGGTATATGTCTATACCTGCAATTCCATGGTGGCACCAATATATGTCTTTTAGGTCATTTCCTTGCAAATGACAGAATACAATTCTGACTTACTTAAACAACGTAAATTAAGACAACAACAATAACTAAAGAGGGAATTCATGAATTTGGTCTGGGGTAGCTCACAGCATCCAGGGGAGAGTCAGTGTGGCAAGGTGGTAAAAACATAGACTTAGGGGTAAGTCCATTTGGTTCCAAATTCCATCCCCACCACTTACCTCTCTGAGGCAGTTTCCTCCCTCTTCTTAAAATAACAATAACTAAAGCATTTCCCTAAAGCACTTGTGGTTAAATACACATTATGTATATAAAATGCTTGGCACAGCCCCTGACATCATGCAAATATCTGATCATGTGTTCTTATTATAATTCATGTTTATGAATCTGCCTTGAAAAGGAAGAATCTAGGATAACACCAGTGATCTTATCAGTGGGCCATTGGGATTGGCTGTCAGAGTACTGCAAACAGAATGGCTGTCATCTGCCTCTCTCTCCTCATCTGAATCTCTCCTCATTAAAATTCCTACAGAGTGAATGGTCTGACATTGACCACGTACTCATTCCTGTACCAAACACTGTGCCAGGAAGAATGAATGAATAATGAGCAGGGACGGCGAGAATTTGGGGTCACCATAATTAACAGAACCTATGATTAGAAGTCTCTATGGAACTATATTGAGCAAGTGGAATTTAACTGCTAGAAGCAGGGCAAAGATAGACGAAGTGTAACAGAAATGTGTACCATACTGTGTGTAATAAATTAAATATTTTTCTAGGAAAAATACCTAGGACGACTTTTCTCTGACTCAGGCTTAACTGGTAACATTCTAAGAAATTTAACTCCATCTCTGCTTAAGTGTTCTTAAGAAAAGCTGTAGGGCACCTTGCAGATCCTGATATCAGAGAATTCTCCTGAATATCCAGGCACTACTTACTGGAGTTCTACCCAGAATCCTCATCATTCTGATGTTATTATTTGAAGCACCAGAAATATTTTCTCAACATCCTTTTCACAGCAGCCTTCATCTCCTTGTTCTTCAGGCTGTAGATGAGGGGATTCAGCATAGGGGTGATCACACTGTACTGCAAGGAGAAGATTAACTCTCGAATGGATCCAGAATTTGGCATGAGATAACGGAGAAGTCCCGAACCATAAAAGAAGATCACTGCAGTGAGGTGGGAGGAGCAGGTAGAGAAGGCCTTGCTTCTGCCTGTGGAGGAGCTGATGCGCAGGATGGTGGACAAAATGCGAACATAGGAGAAAAATATCAGGAGAAAATTTCCAAAGAAATGCAGGAGGCTAGAGCAGAGCAGGGCAGTAAAACTTGCAGTCACATCAGAGCAGGACAGGGGGTAAAGAGAGGGCAGCTCACAGCAGAAGTGATGGATATCTTGAGCCTCACAGAAGTCTAAATTGAGAGCTACAAGGATATTGATAAGAGCATCCAGAAAAGCAAAACTCCATGAGGCCCACACCAGCCCCATCAGCTGTCTAGAAAAGCAAAACTCCATGAGGCCCACACCAACCCCATACACAGCTGTCTGTTCATCACCTGGGCATAGAGCAGAGGAGAACTGATGGCAACATAGCGGTCATATGCCATCACAGCCAGTAGGCAGGATTCAGTGCCCCCGGAGGCAAACAGAAAGAAGACCTGAGCCAGGCAGCCCTCTACTGAGACAGTTTTCTTCTCAGACAGCAGATTCTCCAGCAGCTTGGGCACAGTGACAGAGGAGTGGCAGAGATCGAGGAAGGACAACTGCCTCAGGAAAAAGTACATGGGGATGTGAAGATGGGGATCAAACCCGATCACCAGCAGCAGCATCAGATTCCCCATCAGGGTCAGGAGGTAAATAACAAGGAACAGCACAAAGAGCAGAGGCTGGATCTGGGGATCCACAGACAGCCCGAGGAGGATGAACTCAGAGATAACACTGTGGTTCCTCATTGCCTTCAGTATGTTCTTGGGAATGTCAGAAATAAACTGGGTGAAGCCTCTTCTAATGTCTGATATCTCAGTGTTTTCACCCTATTCTCCATTCACAAAGTTTCATGCCCATTCAAAAATGTATTTCTGAAATGGTCTCTAGATTTCCTAAAACATGTAATAACCTTTTCTACAGAATCTCAACACTAGATCAACTCACAGTCCACATTTATTGTTCTTTCTGTAATGTCTTAAAGTTAATTTGTTGTTGATTTATTATTCAATCTACAGAAGGATGTTTGTAAATGGTTGATAATAATCCAGTAGAAAGAGAGAGATTCCAGGAGGAATGAAATACAATTGCAGAAATGGTGTCTCTGAGAGCAGCTGGGTTTCACAGCAGAAGCAGAGCATGGATGGCCTTAGGTGAGAATGGGTTTTCTTCATTCACAAAACACCCATGAAGTCAGTAGATTTGGTGTTAGGAAGGAAGCACTTCTCATCTGATGGCTTTTGTTATTCACTAAGTATTTAAATGAGATCATTAATGGAAAGTGAAGAGGGGTAGTGGCTGGACATGTGCCCAGTGAGGAGAAAGGGAGTTAATTAGAGACAAAGCACAGAGATATCCCAGATACTGTGTAATTTATCACAAGAAACTGTTGACTGATATGAAAACATACTCTGGTCATAATCTCCATGCCCAGTTTGTGTGATCTATTCAGAGTCAGCTCTTGTCAAGCCTTCATGCCACTTGTAAATATAGACTACCCTCTAACTTTCAAAAGCTTGACCCTTTTTTCCAACTGTGATCCAAGAACCCAGATTACAACCATCAGCTCAGGATAACCCTTCAACACTATTAACCACACCATCTTGACCTTCATGTCCTGCTCTATCTCTTGTGTTCATACTACAAGACCAGCACATTCAATTTCTCAAAAGCCCTGCTTTCTCCCCCACTGTTTATCCAAACAACACACAGGCCTAAAGCTACTCTTAGGAATCAATTCCACATTACCTGCATTTCTCGCCTCACTGAGCAATAACTAACACTGAGTTAAAGAAAAACCTTTGAAAATCCAGTAGCCCAGAAGAGGAATAAGTTTAAATATCAGTGTGAGAATTTGGTATTAAGGTGAAGTTTAAAAATTCCTGTTGATATAGATCTCCTCCTTGATTTCTAAAAGAGGAAAATACATGGGTAAATTGTAAAAACCTAAATACTTCCAGTCATGTGGGGATTGCATTTGCTCTTGTTATTATTTTACTTTTTTCTTTTACTCACCACTCAAGTTCTAGCTATAGAGACTGGATTCATCCGGAGAACAGTACACCAGTGGCAGAAGATGCTGGAAAAGCAAGGAATCAAACCATGAAATTCAGACAGACAACCACCCATTATCATTTCGGAGGGCAGCAGAAAGAAAGCTCCCC
This sequence comes from Myotis brandtii, assembly GCF_000412655.1. NCBI lineage: Eukaryota > Metazoa > Chordata > Mammalia > Chiroptera > Vespertilionidae > Myotis > Myotis brandtii. Next base: position 1,629,300 of record NW_005369706.1, on the reverse strand, counting down.
TCTGTTCTACTCATCTCCAAATGGAGCCCCACTACTAGCACTAGAAATTCCTTGAACTTTGGGGAAACGTCCTCTCTTAGAAATAAAGGCCAAAGCACAAAACTCTTGCAGAGGACAAACCTGGAAATTGTATCCTGTCGGGCCAGACTCCCTCACAGGTAGAGGTGGACTATATTAGCTATTTGAGGGCCACAGAAGGAAATAAAATCATCACGTTCACCTGGTGCTACAGTTTTACTGTTCTCGGTGCTTCATTTATTCAGGCTAGTGAGTCCAGATGTGGAATGGAAACAGCTCTGAGAATGCTGCCACTTTATGTTTTCAGTTACTGTCACAATTAGGTGGAGGTAGCTGACTCGGTCATTTCCAAAGAAAAGCTGCCCGAGAGGAGCTCATCTTAGAATGAGACATGCAAAAGCACCTAGGAATTGTAACTGCCTCAAAGGAGTTGCTCAAAAGTGTTATTTAAAAACAGAAGTGTGTGTGTGCATGAGCAAGTGAATGGATGAGACTCAGGAGGAGAGGAGTCACAGAGAACAGATCTGATAGAAACCAATAAGGGACTTGGACATCCTAGACTCCCATGAAACCAGATGTAGAAAGGATACTGGATAAAAATTTCACCCACTGGAAAGGTTTGCACCAAAGCTGTGTCTTGTGCCCTGTTCTGAACTTCCACATACCACAGAATACATAATTATGGGGGATAACTATGACTAAAGTATCTAATTTGTTTGTAGACCCTATATGTTTGAAGTGCTTGGAGAGGGTTATTTTTGAGTCAGGAGGTGCCCAAAAGCTATCACTGATAGTCTGATCTCCTTCCAACTCCTACAGACAATTCTCAGCTATTAGCCTCCCCAAACCACCAGATTTCTAGTATAATGTGAGCTTTCAGCACCAAAAAACAAAGAATATACAAAGAGACTTGTCTCAATTGTCCCACGTGTAAAATGAAGACTAAAAATAATTTCCTTGGAAAGTTGTGAGTTCTTAACTTACTAATTTAAGTATAGTGCTGAAGACAATTGAGGTGCCAAAGAATCATTAGATTCTCTTTTCTTTACCCCCAATCCAAGTGTGTAAATTTCCCAAAAGGAAAAAGAGAAGTGGTTTTGAGGAGCAGACCAAAACATTTAAGGTAACAGAAACAAATACCATGTCAGAGAGAAATGTTCTCCTACCTCCAGAGCAGGAGAATAAAGATAAGTTGAGAGGACTGAGGGGGAACAGAGTGCCCGAAGAGGAATAACAAGAAGTGATGGGAATGAGGGTAAAGGGGTCCTACAGGGAACACAGAGAAAACCATGAGAGAACAGAGAAAACATTACCTGGTTTCTGTCTTTTCCTGGCACTAAGTGCATCTTGTTGTTCTGAGTTGGTGGGCATGACTCTGAGCTCAGGAGAAATTCACAAGACAGAAAATGTTCCACAACATTGAATCATGTAAAGGGACGTTGCTTTTTCTATGGGAGACTTTTTGTGCATAAATAGAAATCTGTAAGCTCAATACTCAAAAGCCTCTGCAAATAAAGACATCAGAAACCTCTTCTAAACTTTGACAGCATTTTTACCCTTATCCCCTAATGTCTCCACAAAAAGACAAAGAAAAGCTTGAAAATTTCAAATTCCTAATAAGTAGTATAGCAATTCTTTCATACTTCCTCCAGCACAATTACACAGTCATTTCTTCACAAATCTCTCTCTGTGACTGTTACTACATTGCTAAAAGCACCTTCCTAACAAAGGAGGCTCAGGTGTAGCCATTCATAAGGGCTGTGGATAAAGGTGCCCAATAGGTTGGCAAGGTCTGACCTGAAAGCCCAGGGGATGTCTAGGTCCGTCCTGATTGTTGGGAAGCTCAGCCCCAAGCATACTTCGTACTCATTAGCTAAGAATGAGTACCGGAAGATCCCAGTGCGAATTCCCACTGAAACTCAGTGACTCACAGCCTACCATTAAATCATCTTGCTAATGTTTGTCATGAGTTTAATTATTATAGATAGTAAAGACATTTATTATTATAGAAACACTATCAGGTCTACAGTAATTTAAATTTTCCTACATATTTGACTTTGTTGCTTAGTTTTTTCTTCATCTGCAATTGCAAATTCAAAAGCTGAAACCAGATTGCAATGGATGAGTTTAACACAAATAAGACAGAGTTAAAAAGTATTAGTGAATCAGATAGGTCAGAAGAAAGTAAGAACTTCAATCTGAGAGTGTTTTCTTTCTCCTTTAAGAACTTGTTTTCATTTTTCCTTTAGTGAACGTCTTCTAATAATATATTTATCGCACCTTCATTCTTAAAGGACATAAAATTGTAATTTTTAAAATTCAGTACTTTGAAGATAATATTTCATTGTCCTCTGTCTCCTTGTTCATCTAATGTTTCTCCTGAAGTCAACTGTTAGTCTAATTCAGTGATTTCCAACTGATGTGCTGTAGCACACTGGTGTGCCTCAAGAATTTTTAAAACAAGCAATACCTGACTATTTAGTCAGGGGCACTGACCTTTTTGCCCGTAGATTATCAAATAAGAAAATGACAACAGCCAACACAACAATAGCCATCTGGTGTGAATGAGTAAAATTATATTGATTTTTTGTCAGATTGGCAAAAAATATAATAATTCTAGAGGCCCAGTGCATGAATTCGTGCACAGGGGAGTCCCTCGGCCTAGCCTGTGCCCTCTCTCAATCCAGGAACCCTCAGGGGATGTCTTATAGGCAGTTTCGGCTCGATCCCTGCAGGCCTGATCCAGACAGGAGGGAGCCTGATCCCTGCAGGCCTGATCCAGACAGGAGGGAGCCCAATCCTGTGCATTGAGCCTCTGTCCACTGGTGGACAGTGCGTGTCATAGCAACTGGTCATTCGGTTGGTTGGTCGCTTAGGCTTTTATATATATAGACTAGAGGCCCAATGCACAAAATTCGTGCAAGAGTAGGCCTTCCTTCCCCCAGCTGCCAGCACCGGCTTCCCTCTGGCACCCAGGACTCGGACTTCTCTCGCAGCCCCGGCTTTGTCCGGAAGGTCGTCTGGAAGGACATCCAGTCTAATTAGCATATTACACTTTTATTATTATAGATGTTATATGTGCTATGAGATGAAAAAGGTTGAAAATCTCTGGTCTAATTGTACTTCTCTGGAGTTAATTTGTCTTTTTTTTTCTCTTGCCACTTTCAGTATTATGTCCTTTGATTTAGTAATTTTATTATGATGTGAAAATGTGTGACTTTCTTTTTATTTATCATATTTGAAGTTTATTTATAGGACTTCTAGCATTTGTAATTAATATATAGTGTGTCCCAAAAATGTATACACACACTTTGAATAATTAAAAAGGCAGTGTTTATTAAAATACATTTCATTTTGTATTAAAATACATTTTAAAATTGAGCTATTAGCTGTTGAAGTATATATATATTTTTGGGGACACCCTGTATTTTTTTCAGTTTAGAAAAATTTCACCCATTATCTTATATATTGCCCCATTTTCCCGTCTATTACTCATTCTTTCTCTCTTCCTTGGAATTCCACGTACATGATGTGTATGACTCTGAGCTCAGGAAAAATTCACAAGACAGAAAATGCATCCTATACATTATGTATGTCATACTGTATTTTTTTTCTGTGCCTTGCTGTATATATTTTCTTCTTACCTATCTTACATGTCACTAGTATACTCCCAACAATGTCTAATCTCCTTTAAATGTATACATTGAGATCTTAATTTCAGCCATTGAGTTATTTCTAGAATTTTCACTTAGATATTTTTATAGTTTCCAAAAATAATATGCTAAAATTCTCAATCTGTTTTCAAGCTTCATAAATAGTTTAAACTTTAAAGTAGCGTATCTAGATCTGTTTCCAATGACTCTAGTTTTTGTTTCCCCATATGCTTGTTTAATTTTTTTCTATTGAGAACAGGATATTATTATGAAATTATGGTGAAAATTAATCAAGACTCTGGATTGCAGTCTCTTCATCCAGAGAGAATTTTCACTTGGCATGGGCGTCATCAGTCTGGATCATTATTTGTAACTGCAGGGGCTGAGATGAAGCTGGGTTTCAGCCCATGCCAAGCCAGCCAGCTTCCAATCCAATTTTACTTCAGGGTGTTGCCCTCTGAGGTTCCAACCCACACCCTTGGTGGTCCCTGAAATCCATTTTTCCCATTAACTTTAGGTTTACATAATTAGGTTTACATGAGGTCATGAGGGTGGGGCCCTCATGATGGGGTCAGCTCCCTTATGAGAAGAGCCCAGAGAAGTTGCTTTCTGTCAATCTTCACCACTCAGTCTATGGTATTTTTTACTGGCAGCCTGAGCTAATACACTACAGGAGATGTTCCTTCTCAATCCAAGACAAATGTCTCCACCTATGCTTTAGATATTATTCCATTCTGCTTCCTCTGGGATCTAGCGTCTTCAAACTTGTTATTTCTCTAGTTGATATTTAATTTTTCTTCTTCCTTTGTGTCTTGCATTTAATAATTAGCACATTCAAACTATTTTCTCTATTTGTGTGTATCATAACATTGTTTTTTCTAAAATACTTTCCCATGCCCTAGCCGGTTTGGCTTGGTGGATAGAGCGTGGGCCTGCAGACTGAAGGGTTCCAGGTTCGATTCCAGTCAAGGGCACATGCCCGTGTTGTGGGCTCAATCCCCAGTGAGGGGGTGTGCAGGAGGCAGGCAATCAATGATTCTCTATCATCATTGATATTTCTATCTCTCTCTCCCTCTTCCTTCCTCTCTGAAATCAATAAAAATATATTTTTTAAAATAAATAAATAAAATAAAAATACTTTCCCAGTCCCACATATCCTTGTAGCTTCTGACTAAATTATCTCATTTTCTTACACCCAAGTATATTAAAGTAATAATTGTATTACCTGGCTATCATTTCTGCATCCACCACTCTTCTGAAGCATCTCTATGGTTTACTAATGATCTCTGAAACCGGTATGAATTTGCTCTCAACCCTGCGATGCATAAAACACCATTTTCTATATTTTCCAATGTTTTGTTGTGTATTTTTTAAAAGTGTTTATATTATGTAATTTTTCAAACATGCATAAAGACTTGAAAATATAAAGAACCTCCATTATACCACGCATACTTAACAATCTTAACTTTTACCATATTTGCTTTAGATTCCTTTTAAAAAATAGGACATTATAGATCTGAAGTCTTCTTGAGAGCTTGTTTGGAGGTTTTAACAGGGGAGCACAGCTACTTGTATATCCTTGACTGAAGACTGGTCTCCTCTGGGGGGAAGGTAGTCCTCTTACACATACCGAGCGAGCAGCTTTGGGAGGGACATACATGGATCGGTGACGGAGGAGGGGGACACCCCACTAGCCAGCCAGATCAGCCGAATCAACCCTGGCAACCAATTGGGTGACAGATGTCGCAGCCAGATCACCCTCACATCCTGAAGTTTTCTTTATACTATTCCCTTCCTCTACCCATAGATAACCACTAAGTCAGAACATAGCCTTCTAAGATAGGCAGAATGGCCCCCTAAGGATGTCCACTCCCTAATCTTTGGAACTTGTGAATATGTTACTTTACATAGCAAAAGGGACTCTAATGTCATTAAGGTTACAGACTTATAAAAATGGAAAATTATCCTGGATTATCCAAATAGACCCAACTTAATCACATGAGTCCTTAAAAGCAGAGAACTCCCATTGGAGAGAGATGTGGCAGAACTGGAAGTCAAAGAGATTCAAAATATGAGACCTGATCCATAGTTGCTTGAGGAAGGAAATATAGAAAGCACAAGAAGTCATGCAACCAGCTTCTAGGAGCAAAGCCCAGACAACAAATGATAGGCAACAAAGAAACAGGGACTTCAGTCCTACAATTTCTTTTTAATTATTTATTTGTTTGTTTGTTTTTTAAATCTTTATTGTTGAAAATATTACAGATGTTCCTTTTTTTCCTCAATGACCCTCTAGCCCGCACCCACCCCCGCCCCAGACCTTCACCACACTATTGTCTGTACACCCTGGATTATTCATATATGCATCAAGGTCTTTGGTTAACCTCTTCCCTCCCACCCAGCCCCGCATTCCTTCTGAAATTCTGCAGTCTGTGCTGTTCTTCTATGTCTCTGGATCTATTTTATTCATCAGTTTATTTTATTCATTAGATTCCACATATGAGTGAGATCATGTGATACTTGTCTTTCTCTGATTGGCTTATTTTGCTTAGCATAATACTCTTCAGGTCCTTCCATGCTGTCTCAAAGAGTAAGAGATCCTTCATTTTTACTGCTGCATAGCATTCCATGGTACCAAGCTTTTTTATCCACTCATTTACTGATGGGCACTTGGGCTGTTTCCAAAGCTTAGCTATTGTAAATTGTGCATACATTCTTTCTGATTGGTAGTTCAGGTTTCTTAAGATATATTCCTAGAAGTGGGATCACTGGGTCAAATGGCAGTTCCATATTTAATTTTTTGAAGACACTCTATACTATTTTCTATAATGGCTGCACCAGTCTGAATTCCCACCAGCAGTGTACTAGGATTCCCTTTTCTCCACATCCTCACCAGCATTTGTCATTTGTTGATTTGTTGATGGCAGCTATTCTGACAGATGTGAGGTAATACCTCATTTTCATGTTTTATTTTGCATCTCTCTCTCTGATGATTAGTAACTTTCAGCATTTTTTTTTCCATATGTCTCTTGGCCATCTCTATGTCCACTTTGGAGAAGTGTCTATTTAAGTCATTTGCCCATTTTTTAAATGGATTGTTTTTCTTCTTTTTGTTAAGTTGTATGAATCCTTTATATATTTTGGATATTAACCGTTTATCAGATGTATCATTGCCAAATATGTTCTCCCAAGCAGTGGGCTCCCTTTTCATTTTGTTGATGGTTTCTTTTTCTGTGCAGAAGCCTTTTATTTTGATGTAGTTCCATTTGTTTATTTTCTTTTGTTTCCCTTGCCCCAGGAGATGTATCAGAAAACATATTGCTATGAGAGAGGTCTGAGATTTTGCTGCCTATAGTTTCTTCTAGGATTTTTATGGTTGCACAACTTACATTTAAGTCTTTTATCCATTTTGAGTTTATTCTTGTGTATGGTGTAAGTTTGTGGTCTAGTTTCATTTCTTTGCATATTTCTGTCCAATTTTCCCAGCACCATTTATTGAAGAGACTATCTTTACTACATTGTATGCTCTTGCCTCCTTTGTCAAATATTAATTGAGCGTAATGGCTTGGGTAGATTTCTGGGGTCTCTGTTCTGTTCCATTGATCTATGTGCCTTTTCTTGTGCCAGTACCAGGCTGTTTTGATTCCAGTGGTTTTGTGGTACAACTTGATATCTGGTATTGTGATTCTTCCACCTTTGGTCTTCTTTCTCAAGATGGCTGTAGCTATTCAGGGGTTTATTGGTTCCATATAAATTTTTGGAGTGTTTGTTCTATCTCTGTGAAATATGCAGTTGGTATTTTAATAGGGATTGCATTGAATCTATAGATTGCTTTGGGTAGTATGGACATTTTAATTATGTTAATTCTACCAATACATGAACACAGTATATTCTTCTACTTGTTTATATCTTCCTCTATCTCTTTTTACAATGTCCTGTAGTTTTCCAAGTACAAGTCTTTTACCTCCTTGGTTAAATTTATTCCTAAGTATCTT
>NW_005369706.1:1597251-1621370 GCF_000412655.1 Myotis brandtii | reverse complement strand
TCCATCTTCCTGCCCCCAAAGTTTTGGACACTACACAGGTTAGACCAGCGGTTCTCAACCTGTGGGTCACGACCCCTTTGGCGGTTTGAACGACCCTTTCACAGGGGTCACCTAAGACCATCCTGCATATCAGATATTTACATTACGATTCATAACAGTAGCAACATTATAGTTATGAAGTAGCAACGAAAATAATTTTATGGTTGGGTCACAACATGAGGAACTGTATTTAAAAGGCCAGAAGGTTGAGAACCACTGGTATAAATGAAGAAATTGAAAGACATTTCCTGATCTTGGATAGGATGACTCAAGATCACAAAGATGTTAGTTCACCCTACTGATTTATAAAGCTAGTGCAATGCCAATAAAAATACCCACAAGATTCTATGCAGCTAGACAAGTTAATACTGAAGTTCACATGGAAAAGCAAACATGCAAGCCAGGACATAACTGAAACAAAGACTCTATTAGGGACACCTCATCTTGCTAGACATTAACATATATTATAAAGCCTCTGAAACTAAAACAACCTAAGGGCAGAGCACAAATAGATGAACAAACAAACAGAATCCTATATAATAAAAGGGTAATATGCAAATTGACCCTAATAGCGGAATGACCAGAACAACCGCTCGACCAGTCACTATGAGGTGCACTGACCACCTCTCAGTCCCTTTCCCCAGCCGGCAGGTTCCGATCGCCCAATGGTGAACAGGGAACTGGGGTAGGTGGTGGTGGGCAGCGAGGCTGGCAAGTGGGCAGGAAAGGCCGACCTCTCAGTCCCTTCCCCTGGCCATTAGGCTCCAATAACCTGATGGCATACAGGGAATCGGGGTTGGGTGGTGGCCACCAGAGAAGATGGCCCTGATCTCAGGCTAGGCCTAGGGACCATACCCACACATGAATTTCTGGGTGTTAATTTTGAATCCTGATACATTGCCAAATTCATTTATTAAGTCTAGTCATTTTTTGGTGGAGTCTTTAAGATTTTCTACATACAATATCATGTCATCTAAGAATAATGAGAGTTTTACTTCCTCCTTTCCAATTTTGATGCCTTTTATGTTTTCTTCTTGTCTGATCACTGTGGCTAGGACTTCCAGTACTATCCTATATAATAAATATATAATAAAAGGGTAATATGCAAATTGACCCTAACAGTGGAATGACCAGAACAACCACTCGACCAGTCACTATGAGGTGCACTGACCACCTCTCAGTCCCTTTGCCCAGCCGACAGGTTCCAATCGCCCAATGGTGAACAGGGAACTGGGGTAGGTGGCGGTGGGCAGCGAGGCTGGCAAGTGGGCAGGAAAGGCTGACCTCTCAGTCCCTTCCCCTGGCCATTAAGCTCCAATCACCTGATGGCGTACAGGGAACCAGGGGGTGGGTGGTGGCCACCGGAGAAGATGGCCCTGATCTCAGGCTAGGCCTAGGGACCATACCCACACATGAATTTTGTGTGCCGGGCATCTAGTGTGAAATAAGAGTGATGAAAGTGGACATCATTGCCTTGTTTCTGTTCCTAAGGGAAATGCTTTTAGTTTTTGCCCATTGAGTATGATGTTGGCTGTAGGTTTGTCATATCTGGCCTTTTTATGTTGAGGTATGATACATCTATTCCCATATTGCTGAGAGATTTTAGAAAAAAATGGGTGTTGGATTTTGTCAAATGCTTTTTCTGCATCTGCATTGATGTGATCATGTGATTTTTGTCTTTGGTCTTGTAACCTGCTTATGTGCTATATTACATTTATTGATTTGTGAATATTATACCAGCCTTGCATCCCTAGAATAAATCCCAGTTGGTCATGGTATATGATCTTTTTAATATATTGCTGGACCTGATTTGCCAATATTTGTTGAGGATTTTAGCATCTATGTACATCAGGGATATTTACCTGTAATTCTATTTCTTTATAGTGTCTTTATCTGGTTTTGGAATTAGGATAATGCTGGCCCCATAGAAACAGCTTGGTAGTGTTCCTTCCTCTTGGATTTATTTTTTTTGAATAGTTTGAGGAGGATAGGTGTTAGTTCTTCTTTGAATGTTTGCAAAACTCCCCTGTGAAGCCATCCTGACTAGGGCTTTTGTTTGCTGGGAGTGTTTTTATTACTGATTCAATTTCATCAGTTATTATTGGCCAATTCAGGTTTTCTGATTCTTCCTGATGATGTGTCTTTGCGTGAGCCTGTTTGGGTTCTTTTTGCTTGGGACTCCCTGTGCTCTCTGAACTTGTGTGACGTTTTCCTTCACCAGGTTAGGGAAGTGTTCTGCCACTATTTCTTCAAACAGGTTATCTATTACTCACTTTATTCACCCTCTGGTACTCCTATGATGCGAATATAGTTGGGTTTCATGTTGTCCCACAGCTTCCTTAAGCTGTCCTCCTGTTTTTTAATTGTTTTTTCTTTTTGGTTCTCTGGTGAGTGATTTTTTCTACCATCTTATAATTCACTGATCCTATCCTCAGCTTCTCCTAATCTGCTGTGTATTCATTCCAATGTGTTCTTTATTAGTACTATGTCATTCTTCATTTCGGACTGGTCATTTTTCATAGTTTCTATATCTTTTCTCATGCTGTTGAGCATCCTTGTAATCATTATTCTGAACTCTATATCTATCATATTCTTATCTCCATTTCATTTAACTCTTCTTCTGGAGAATTCTTTGTTCTTTCATTTGGGACTTATTTTTTTGTCTCCCCATTTTGACTGCCTGTTTGGGTTTCTGTCTGTGTATTAGGTAGATCTGCAACAACTCCCAGTCTCTGGTGCAGGACAATTTCAGATGCTGTTTTTGACTGGCCTTAAGTACCATTTGGAGCTATCAGCAATCTACAGCTTGTGGCTCTGTCTGTCTGCTGGGTCTGGGTGCCTTTGGAAAGGACCAAGATGTGCAACAAGGTCTGCTTTTCCTAGTCCCTGACCCCAAATTAGATCAGGCAAAGACTCAAAACCTCGAGAGACCTGCCTCTGCCTCCTGTCTGATTATTAATCAGTCTTGATTAGCCTCAAGCTATCTACTACAGCAAGGTTTAGACTCCATAGGGTGGGATGAGAGGTTTTCCAAATGGGTGGGGAAATTGCTTCCCCCACAGGCAAAAGCTGCCTGGATGGTAAAGGTCTACTGGAGAAAGAAGTCCTCTGCAGTATGAGGGAATGACTCAGCACAGGAATCCAGGGTGGCTGCTTTCTGAGGTTTAACCCCAGAGGCACCAAACCTACTTTCTCCTCACACAGCTCTAGACCACTCTCCCCTCCCTCTGCCAGAGCCCAAGGTGAGTGACTTCATACAAAATTTTGAGTGTTGGCCCTCTAAGACAGTGTCTGAATTTCCAGCCATCTCTCCCTGGCAGACAACCAGATGTTATGTGGGCATCTTTCTTAGTTCTGGTGCTCTGGGCTGGGGAGCCCAGCTTGGGGTTTAGATCCCAGAGTTCTTAGTGGGAACCCCCCACAGCTGAAATTTCCCTCTGGAACTTCACCTGCTGTCTCTATGTGGTCTCCACTTTCTGTCCTTGGTTATCAGGGTTCTCTCCAGCTAGTCTTCCTTGATAATTCAGGATGGCTTTTCTGTATGTTGATTTAATTCCAGTTTGGTCCTGGGAGAGTGTCAGTGTAGCCTCCACTTAATCCGCTGCCATTTTAGAAGCTGTCTCAGTCCTACAATTTCAAGAAACTGAATTCTGCTGTCAATCTGAGCTTGGAAGTGGATTCATCCCCAGAACCTCCAGAAAGGAATGCAGCCGTGCTGACACCTCAATTTTTTTCAGCTGAGACTCTAACTGACCTACACAACCTTGAGATAACAAACAGGTATTATTTATTGTTTCAATGTGCTAAATTTGCAGTAATTTTTGAGACATAAAGCCAATTTTTTTGGTACCCTGTTTTGAAATCCAAAGTAAAAAATTGATTTTTTTTCTGGGCTCATTCCTACTGTGTCTCAGAAGCAGTGGGTGTCTAACACAATGGGTGGAGGTCAGTGAAGCAGAAAACATTTCCAGAAATTAACATTTCATAACATTATCTCATTATTTTATCATTATCATTTGGATTGAATGGAGCCTGGCCTGAGAGGGTGGGAGAGAGAACCAGTTGTTCAAATTTATGAGGTCACAGTTGAGGTCACAGAAGAATTTAAAAGGGCAAAGTTGATAGGGAAGCAAATGAGATGGGGCTGTTGTGAGATGTGACTCAAAGAGAAGTTCTAGGGGAAAAGGGGTGGGGTGCAGTGGGATTTGGGGCACCTAACTGGTTACGTTTCTAGGCATAATTGCCTAGTTCGTGACTGGGGTTTGAAGGTGGGGAAGGATGGGAGGAGGAAACTGGGAGGCAACTTCTTATATGTCACTGCTTTGACCTCTCAACCTCATGGGTTTTTGACAGTCAACTATGAGGCTTCCCTCCTCCCCACAAAGCACTTGAAAGCTGGAGCTAACAGTCCACCAGCCTGTAGTACTACACTTAATCGACCATGAAGATTCTGTGAGGTGAGACAGGATGGGGCATTTGCCATAGTGACTTCATTATACACTGCTTCCATTCCTCGCCCGACAGCCCTCCACCACCTCAAGGAGCCTCTGGCCAACTCCCTAGCCCCAATCTCAGCCAGCTATGATTTTTTACTTAAGATTCTCTCTTTTATTTTTCACCCACCTTCTCACTGGAATTTCTGTTCTTACTGAGAAAGAGGACTACGACTTCACCTGGGGCAAACATTTCCTTTCTCTCACCCTACTTTTCTTTACATATATGTAAACACACACACACACACACACACACACACATTCAAAACACAGATGCTTCCTGACACACACACACACACACACACACACACACAGATGCTTCCTGGACTACTGAGACATCAGTGTCAGTCGTGGTAATTCTCCGGTGGGTAAGTGCTTCTCTTTTCACTATTCACCTGCCCTCTCCCTATTCATTTATGCCTCCCCAGGGCCTGGAGGAACCTCCATCTTCAGCTCCAGAGTCTCTGGTTTCTGCTCAAGGACAAATGGCACAGCATACCTTCCATGATCGAGAACAAAAAGCTGGAAGGACATTCAGGCAGCAGATTAGGTAAATGAGCTATTATGACCTTCAAATGTCCTTAGATTTGGATATGCTTTATGGGAGAAAAACTAGAGTTACCTGTCTCCCACCCTCTTCCGGATGCACCTATTTCCTGGATGGGTAAGGTGGGATCTTTCATGTGTCCTCTCTCCTCTCCACCTCCTCAATGGAAGGGACAATAGAGAATATTTACCATTCTAATTTAGAGGGTGGGCATCAATCTGAAATTCCTCTAAGAGTTAGTTGAGCATACAACCCAGGAACATTTGTTTATCTCAGAGTCAACTTTCTAAGAAGTCCTTATGTCCTCTACAGTATAAATCAAGGCCAGCCATCCCAAACCATGCTTCCCTTGGACCAGTTGGAGAGGGGGACCAGAATCTGTTGCTTGAAACTGAATAGTAGACCCAGACAGTGTTATCCATAAAACAGAAAAAATGGGCTTACTGTGAGCTTATAGGACAGGAACGTTTCCAAAAGGAATTGGGACTTGGCTTGAGCTTTGGAAGTATGCAGAGTTTATATGAATTCAGGAAGAAAGAGTTAAAAATGTCTTCTAGGTTTCTGGTCATCTATCTTATTAAAGTACTTCGAATGATTAACTGGGCCTCAAATCTGAAAGCCAGTGAGGAATCAAGAAGCCTGAAACTTGTAGAGAAATGGAAACCTGTTGTAAGAGTATGAACCCTCTCCAGACAGCTGCAAGACTCAGACAGAAGAAGAGTGAGTAGAGACTAGAGTTTCTGAGAGTTCTACATGGGAAAGCACATAACCACATCAGAGGCCTGTCTTCTCTACTAAAGAACAGATGTTCTGGCAGCAGAAGTGGGCCCAGGTTGCAGGCTCCATCCCCAGTTGGGGGGATGCAGGAGGCAGTCAATCAATGATTCTCTCTCGTCATTGATGTTTCTATCTCCCTCTCCCTCTCTCTTTCTCTCTGAAATCAATTTAAAAAATAAGAAAAAAAAAGTCCCTTCTTAACAAGAGTCCCCCCGTATCTTGTGACACACGTTGAGAAAGCATAGTGCAGTGAGTGATGGTCACTGTTATTAAACTTGACAAAGATCTGTTAGGCTCAGTGTTCTCTTGGACTCAGTATTTGCTCTCTTCTGTGTTCCCCCTCCCTGTGGTCAAACTGGCCTCCTTACCTTTGTTTCGAAAGATACATTGCTCCTTTCTCTGTCTGACTTATTTCACTTAGCATAATGCCATTCATGTGGTTGCAAGTGGCAAGATTTCCTTATTTTTTATGGTTGAATAACATTTTATTATGTAAATATATCACATTTTCTTTATCCATCCATCCACCAATGGAGATTTAGGTTGTTTCCATATCTTGGCTATTCTTGATAATGCTGCAATGAACACAGGGGTACATATATCTTTTCAAGTTGTTTTCATTTTCTTTGGATAAATACCTAGAAGTGTAATTGCTGGGTCATATGGTAGTTCCATTTTTAATCATTTGAGGGACCTCCATACTGCTTTTCACAGTGGCTGCACCAATTTACATTCCCATCAACAGTGCTCAAGGGTTCCCTTTTCTCCACATCTTCACCAACACTTGTTTATTCTTTTTTATAATAACCATTCTAACAGGTGTGAGGTGATTTTGTGGCTTTGATTTACATTTTCCTGATGATTAGTGAAGCTGAGCACTTTTCATATACTTCTTGGACATTTGTATATCTGTATATCTTCTTTGAAACAATGTCTATTCAGGTCCTTTGTCCATTTTTTCAATTGGGTTATTTGTTTTTCTGCTGTTGGGGCTGAGTTCTTCATATATTTGAGCTATTCACCCCTTATCAGATATATAGTTTGCAAATATTTTCTCCAATTGCATAGGTTGCCTTTTCATTTTGTTGAATTTTTCCTTTGTTGTGCACAAACTTTTAGTTTGATATAGTCCCACTTATTTTTGCTTCTGCTGCATGGGATTTTGGTGTCATATCTAAAAAATAATTGTCAAGAATAATATCAAGAAACTTTTCCCTATATTTTTCTTCTAAAAGCTTTACAGTTTCAGGTCTTATATTTAAGTCTTTAATCCAGGTTGGTTTGACTTTTGTGCATGTTGTAAAATAAGGTTCCAATTTCATTATTTTGCATGTGGATATCCTGTTTCCTCAACACAACTTATTGAAGAGACCATCTTTCCCCCATTGTATATTCTTGGCACCTTAGTCCAACATTAGCTAGCTGTGTGTGTGTACATTTACTATTATATCTGGTCTCTCTATTCTGTTACATTGGTCTATGTGCCAGTATCATAATGTTTTGATTACTACAGCTTTGTAATATAGCTTGCAATCAGAATGTGTGATGCTTCCACCTTTGTTGTTCTTTCTCAGGATTGCTTTGGCTATTTGAGGTCTTTTATGGTTTCATTCAAACTTGAGGATTTTTTTTTTGTTCTATTGTAATTTTAATAGGGAGTGCATTGAATCTGCCATTTGCTTTTGGGTAGTGTGGACATTTTAACAATCTTAATTCTTCCAATCCGTGAGCATGGGATATCGTTCCTTCCATTTATTTGTCGCTTCAATTTCTTTCCTCAATGTCTTAGTTTTTAGTGTACAGATCTTTCACCTCCTTGGTTAAATTTATTCTTAAATATTTTTTCCTTTTGATTCTGCTATAAGTTAAATTATTTTCTTTTTAAATGTTTTTTTTTATTTTTCAATTATACTTGACATTCAATATTATATTAGTTTCAGTTGTACAGCATAGTGGTTAGGCATGTAGATAACCCATGAAGTGACCCCCGATAAATCTTTGCCCACCTGACACTGTATATAGTTATTACAATATCATTGACTATATTCCTTAAGCTGTACTTTATATTCCTGTGACTATTTTGTAACTGCCAATTTGCACTTCTTTTTTAAAACATATATATTTTATTGATTTTTTTACAGAGAGGAAGGGAGAGGGATAGAGAGTTAGAAACATTGATGAGAGAGAAACATCGATCAGCTGCCTTCTGCACACTCCATACTGGGGATGTGCCCGCAAGCAAGGTACATGCCCCTGACCAGAATCGAACCTGGGACCCTTCAGTTGGTTGGCCGACGCTCTATCCATTGAGCCAAACCGGTTAGGGCCCAATTTGCACTTCTTAATCCCTTCACCTTTTTTACTCAGCTTCCCAACTCCCCCTTTTTAAAAATATTTTTATTTTAGTCCTTTGATTTTTGTTGTTGTTGACATATTAATTTTTCAGGAGTGTGCCATTTAATTGCCTGTATTTTTCAATTTGCCAAATTTCTCCTTTATTAATTTCTAGCTTAATACCATGTGGTAAGAAAAGATACGCTATCAATCTTCTTAAGTTTGGTAAGACTTGCTTTGTGGCTCAACATGATCTCTCTTGAATAACATTCTATGTGTGCTTGAGAAGAATGTGTATTTTGTTGCAGTTATATAGAATGTTTTGTATATGTCTGTTAGATCCATTTTGCCTGTTATTATTCAAATCTACTATTTCCTTATTGATAATCTGCCTGCATGATCTATCCATTGTTGAAAGTGGGATATTAAAGTCTATTTCTTCCTTCAGTTCTGCTAATACAGGGTGGAGCAAAAGAAGATTTACAGTTGTTTGTATAGAAAAATAATACAATAATTAATAAATAATGCAAGAATAAACTGTTTCAGACACTCAAACTGTAAACCTACTTTTGCCTCATCCTGTGTTCCAATATTGGGTGTATATATATTTAGAATTTAAATTATTAGTTTGTTCTCTGTAGCTATGAATTTGTTTCTGGTTTTTTATTTTGTTTTTTAGATTCCACATATAAGTGAAATCATATGGTATTTGTCTTTGCCTGATTTATTTTACTTAGCATAATACCCTTAAGGTCCATCCATATTGTCAAAAATGGTAATATTTCATTCTTTTTTCTTGTCCAAGTAATATTCCATTGTATATATGTACCACATCTCTTTATCCATTTATCTTTTGACTGGAGCATTTAACCCATTTACATTTAAAGTAATTATTAAGTATATAGTTATTACCATTTTATTGTTTTCTGATTGTTTTTCTCTGTCCCTTTCTTATTCTCTTGATCTCTTCTCTTGTAATGTTGACTTTCTATAGTGTTGTGTTTAGATTCCTTTCTCTTTATTTTTTGTATACTCCATAGAGTTCATTGGTTATAGTTATTACCATTTTATTGTTTTCTGATTGTTTTTTCTCTGTCCCTTTCTTATTCTCTTGACCTCTTCTCTTGTAATGTTGACTTTCTATAGTGTTGTTTTTAGATTCATTTCTCTTTATTTTTTGTATACTCCATGGAGTTCATTGGTGGGCTTCTTGGTGGAGTCTGCAAACCAGTTAACAGAATCTGCAGCTGGTTTCTGAGATCCACGTGGTGGCTGCTATGAGTTCCTACCACTTTTCTCTGCTGCCAGCTCCCCCCTACGATTACTCAGCTGTGCTGATCACCTCTGTGATCTGAGTAGGGTGAGGTAAAAGTGGGTCTCTTGGGCAATGTCTTAATAGGCTGGGAAGCAGGGCGTTCTTTTCACTCTCACTTTCCCTCATGGGAGAACCACAGGCTGAGAGGTTCTCTCTTGGCACTGAGCTATGCTGCCTCTGAGGAGGGGTGACATGGGTAAAGTGAAACTGTCTTTTCCTACCCTCGCCAATGCATCTATTCATGGACTTTTTTGCTTAGATGAGTCGATTGGATTTCCTCACTGGACTCCTGATTTCCTACAGGGGTATTCCCATCCACAAATAGTGGTCAAAATCGAGGAGGGGTGACATGGGTAAAGTGAAACTGTCTTTTCTTGCCCTCTCCAATGCATCTATTCATGGACTTTTTGCTTAAATCAGGTGATTGGATTTCCTCACTGGACTCCTGATTTCCTGCAGGGGTATTCCCATCCACAAATAGCTGTCAAAATTGATGTTTCCATGGGGAATATGAAGGTTGGAACCTCCTTTTCTGCTGTCTTGCTGATGTCACCCACCCAGTGCCTCATCAGAATTATATCATTCTTTCTTTCCAGAAAATCCACTGAAGAAACAATGAAGCCAAAGGTTGGTAAGACTTCCAGATGCACTGGTTCCTTTGGGGCTGGTTCCTAGGGGAAATGGAGGAGAATAAGCTGTGGCCAGGAGGCAGGAAAGCTGCCTAATAAGGACTATGTATTGAAGGACTTGGGCACTGTAATTTGAAGTGCTTTTGACTAGCTGGTGGGCCACTGGCTACGAAGACTAGTAATATCTTCAATGCCCCTACTACACTAGATGAATCCATGGGGAAGCAGGCTATGTGGATATTAATAAGGAGGTAAATACATGAGTCTTTTTATACCTGTTATCCACCAGATAGATCGAGATGACAGGAGACATGGGCTGAAATTGACCCAATTGGGTTTGAAGGAGTCTTGGGGCTACCTGACAAATGGGGTGTCTATCTCAATTCCAAAAATGCCTTGTATTCTATCGGTTTCACATGTGTCAGTTCAGATTCTGGGAGAATTAGGGTAATGTTCCCAAGATTTGTCTCTTATTTTAATAGGAAATACAGGTAATGCTCACTGAAGCCCTGTGGGACCAGGTGAGTACAGCTGTCACCAGCTTGAAAGCATGGTAAGAGGTGGGAGGAGGGAGAAAGGGCTTAAGAAAGGAGCAAATTTCTTTCTATCCCCTTGAGTAATTAAATTCACTGACTGATGGTGAAGAATTACCATACTTTGTCCCATCTTGTTCTATTACTCATCCAGTCTCAAATCCTCAGAGATTCCCAGTGTCTGCATCTTAGCACCCCTTCTTGACATCCACCAGTCCATTAGATAGTGCCCTCTCAAACATGTTTTCTCTGCCAGCCTTTTAATAAAAACTGTATAATAAAAAAGTTAAATCCGACCCACTAGCCAAGTACCTTAGGGCAAGTACTGAGAAAGCATCTACTTTAACTCTCAGATGAGAAGAAGACAAAGTTACAATTTCGTTATGAAAAGTAAAGACCTTAATTCCATTTCTGATTGGAAAGAACGTTATTTTACCTCTGGAGCCATTAAAATTGTCTGAAAAATACTTGACTGTGGCTCTTGATTCCTGCATCCTAAGACATAATTTTCTGAAAGATTTGGTCCCTCCAGAATGAATTTGCTTCAAAATAAACCTCTCAAAAAAGAAATGAATCAACCTAAAGAGTAGAAGTATTTAATTACATCCATTTGAATACCAAATTAAGTTCATAAAAATTATCAATTTTTGTATAATTGCTAGTGAACTGTTGTTTCTGAGGGTAACATGCCAAATGGTCCCATTGCTACTGAAGGTCTTGCCTGGGACATGATTAGGATCCTGTCATTAGCACAGAGGAGAATTATTTTATTTCACTGGCTATAGCTGGGAGGTCTCTATTGAGACATTAAAAAACATAAAATTTGGATTAAGTTATTCAGATATAATTCCAACATAATTTCAATAGTTGGAACATCATTTTGCTTTGCATTATTTATAATGGGAAATTGTTTTGTTACCAAGTCATTACTATCTGTCTGAATTTCTTCAGAGTATTTTAATGAAGATTCTGAATGGACATAAATGCCATATTTGCTCTGTGGCATCACAGGTTGCCAACAACATTTTTTAAATGCTTCAAGATATCCTACATCTTCCCAAATTTATTGACAATAGTTTAAGTGAGAATAATGGCTAATAGTAGAAAGTATGGCTCGAGCTTTCCTGTTCTTTAATTTATTAGATTTGAGAGACTCAGAACTGCTATTTGTTGGAGAGTCCTAAGTGTTGAGAAGAAAGTAAAAGAATAATAAGAATCTGTACTTTGGATGTGAAGAATTGTCCTTCCTGTTGTTAAGAAGAAGATAAAATTTTAATTTCATTTCAAGGAAATTAGATTAAATCATTTAAATTGGTTTAAAGAAATCTAGTTCCCAAAAAAATGTCTTCCTTTGTAGAAGACAGTTAAATTAGATGTTTGATAATGAATAAAATTGTTGAATCCTATCAAGAGAGTATTCTGAGACCTGAAAAACTATGAGTTGAAAATGAAAAATAGATTCATTAGGTCACCAATGGGAATTTGTTACCTTCAGACATCTAACTGAAGCAATGCCTTGAGAAGTAAACCTCAGACTCTATATGATTAAGCCATGCTTTTTGAAATTGTTTTAAAATACACTTAAATTTAATGAATTTGAAATTAGCTTCTTTTAAATTCTATAAAAACTGGTATCTTTTTCATTTTGACAAAATGTCCTTGGTTTCCCAGCTACCTGAAAATGACCAAGTAGCCAACTCTCAAACATGAAAATGCCAGATTTCACTTCTTATTTTAATGGTATATCAATGCAGAAGCTAGTTATGCCCATAAAATAACCAGAGCAAAATGTTGCAAATTTTCATAACACAGACATTTACTTAGTTTCTGAGGCCTTCCCCAAAACATTAGCTACTTCAACTTCTCAATCTTAACATTCTAATTGCATGTACATTTAAACTCTTGAGGAAGCGTAAACAAGAATTACAGTACAACTGATCACTTCTGAACCCATAATATCAATTTCCCATTTGGAGCCAAGCAAGGAAAGACTGTTTAAGTCAATGACTATAATTTTTTTTATTAAAGATGAGGGAAAGTCTCCACAGCCTCTTCTGCAAGCCCTCATTGAACAATATTATATGAAATGAGTAATGAACTTTTAAATTTTCTGTGATTTTCAATGACTTTTCCTATAATTTTTACAGCAGAAAATAGTCTTCTTAATTAAAATGCTATGTAGAATAACTATTTAATGTTCTTACAAGTATTATATTAGCTAAAGAGTGAATTGCTTATGTAAGGGTCAGAAAACCATTCTTTTGGGAACCAGCACATAATTGGGTACTTATGAAATAATAAAGGGTGAATATGGTATAATAGAGTGAACAAGAGGTGGCCGAGAGGCAATAAATTGATAACTGATACTGTCTACCCCATTGACTATTCTTCCATATGCACCCTTATACACGTTAAAACTCCAGAATATCAACAAAAACAACTCTATTTCCACCAAAGAAGATACAGCTATCTTTCTTAAAGTCCTCATCTCTTCCTCAATGAGGCAACTGAGGTTTCCAAATGTCATTATATTCATCTATGGCTGGGTGAGAGCATAGTTACATACTTAGTTTTACAAGAAACTGCCAGAGCTTTTTCCAAAGTGATCATACAATTCTGCACTCCTTCCAACAGTGTATTAGAGTTCTAGCTACTCTATATCCTCACCAACATTTGGTGTCTTCTTGTATGTTATACTTCAAATACAAATATGTGTTTAATAGCTATGTTTAGCTTCAGAACAAGAACCAATTAAACAGAAATGAAATATAATAGTGGGTTTCATTTACATTCCTTTTAGAACTCAGCCCTCTTTAAACAACTTTCTGTATTTCACCCATTTCTCATATGAAGAAATGGTGGCCCAGAAATATATGTAGAGTGAAAGTCAATGGGATTTATTGCTAGGAAGCCATAGTCTCTTGGCATTCACACTCTATAGCCTAATGACTGGAAAATCCTATCTAATAAAATAGTGATATGCAAATTGACCATCACTCCAACACACAAGATGGTCGCCCCCATGTGGTGAAAGATGGCCACCACAAGATGGCCTGCAGGGGAGGGCAGTTGTGGGTGATCAGGCCAGCAGGGGAGGGCAGTAGGGAGGGGCCAGGCCTACAAAGGAGGGCAGTTGGGGGGAACCAGACCTGCAGGGGAGGACAGTTAGGGGTGACCAGGCCGGCAGAGGAGGGCAGTTGTGGGCAATCAGGCCTCCAGGGGAGGGCAGTTAGCGGTGACCAGGCCAGCAGAGGAGGGCAGTTGAGGGTGACCAGGTCTGCAGGGCAGGGAAGTTGGGGGGAACCAGGCCTGCAGGGGAGGGCAGTTGGGGGGAACCAGGCCTGCAGGGGAGGGCAATTGGGGGGGACCAGGCCTGCAGGGGAGGGCAGTTGGAGAGGACCAGGCCTGCAGGGGAGGGCAGTTTGGGGTGACCAGGCCTGCAAGGGAGGACAGTTAGGGGCAACCAGGCCAGCAGAGGAGGGCAGTTAGGTGTGACCAGGCCAGCAGGGGAGGGCACTTGGGGGCAATTGGGCCAGCAGGGGAGAAGTTAGGTGTCGATCAGGCTGGCAGGGGAGTGGTTAGGGGGTGATAAGGCTGGCAGGCGAGTGTTTGGGAGCCAGCAGTCCTGAATTGTAAGAGGGATGTCCCAGATTGGAGAGGGTGCAGGCTGGGCTGAGGGACACACACACACCCGTGCACAAATATCGTGCACCGGGCCTCTAGTTCTATATATAAAATCCCTTTGTAATAAAGTCTATAATATTAATTTTTCCATTGTTTTTTGTCTTCTGTCAGGTGAGGATGGCTTTTAGGGATATACAAAAGGAGGTAATATTACATTTCAATTCTCTAAATTCCCTGGCCACATCACTTTCCTTTGCTCCCGTTTTTTTCCATAACCTACTGTGATGTTGATTCTGATCAAGATTTTCGTGTCTTCATCTAGTCCAGGAAGCTGAGGCAAGAAGATGCCTAACCATTCCCTTGTGGAAATATGATCACATAGAGAGAAAACTGTTTCTACCAGAAACCCTCTCAGCAAGAATACCCTATGTGGTTATAGGAAATGCTGATAAGTGACTGAGTTGGGAGGAGTCCCCAGGTGGCATGGTAAATTGCCTTATTAAGAGCATATGTCTATTACCTGCAGGGAAATGCAAATTAAAAGCCAGAGCTAAATTTCTTTGCTAAACAGAAACAACCCTCCTCCTCTGCTGTTCCTCCATACAGATTCCAGTCTTTCTTCTATACAAATCCTGATCAAATATTTAAAAATATAGTCAAACATGCTCTAGATTACTGGCCTGCCCAAGCACTGAGTTATTATATTAGCTTGCTCACGGTATTGCTATATCTTGGTCCTACCAAGCCTTGGCTTTTTCTTTTTCTGTTTGTTAGAGTGGAGAGCAACAGGCACTATCTATACAATGTGCTTGTATTTTACACAAAACTTAGAGCAAGTACTAATACTGTAAAATGGGAAATGGGAAACATCTGCACAGATTTCTTAACTTGTGTTCCTCTGAATAAAAACATAGCTCCATTTAAATTAAAATATAAATATAATATAAGCCTCCTGTGGTCTTAAAAACAGTAGTCCTCTCTTCCTAGTTGGGGAGAATGATAGGTAAAGAGATTGAGAAGCCACTGAAAATAAACTCCACTATTTCACTATCTCAACCACTCTTGGCCTTACGACTGCATCCCTTTCTATAGTTCAAGAAGCCATGTCATTGTATCCTGTTACTGTGTCTGGGAATTACTCTAGGAAAAATTATAGCAGTCTTTCCTCCATATGGCAAGAGTGCAGTGGGTAGCGATCAGAAGCTTCATATTTCACCCAAGTTTCACCTTGGGGTTAGGGCACCTCCAATCTACCCAGCACTTTAGTCCCTGAGTCATGAGTCTCCTCCAGGAAGGACTTGAACTAGTAGGACTTGAGTGTGTTTGATTTCTACCCTCAGGGCTTCTGTAGCAATGAAAAGTCCCATCTGACATCCTCAGTGCTGAAGCGCTCTTCTGGTGCTGCTTCATAGAGTCCATCAGTCACAACTCCTGCCCTCATAGGTCCTGCAGGCTGGTGCGGACAAAATAGACACCCTAACCCAGACTTATAAGAGCAATTTTTGTACTTAAATACAAAAGAGAAGAAAGAAAAGCAAAAGATAGCAGGGAGAGGCCAAATTAAAATGTACTTTCTTTCTGATGATGTAAACATTAAGACCCAGCTCCAGAGCATTGTTATATAGAAAGATCATCCAGCCGGCTCCTGAGAGCTAGGGGGCCCAAAGTGTCTCATAAGCAGCAATGTACTTTGGGATGAGTCAGAAGGATTTTTTTAAAAGGTCCTTCACCGATACTTAAAGCTTCACCTCAGAGAACCACTAGAGACTCAATGGGGAGGGTAAAAGGGCAGAGTGTCTCCTGCCCCTAAAGAGGCCAGGGCTCATCCCATTTCTTTATCCATCATTCAACAAACATTTACTGAGCATGTGCTGTATGCAGGGCATTAGGTCAAGTGGTTTGGTGTGAGAGAGACAAAACAACACAAATTCTGCTTTCTGGAAACTTAGAATTTAATTCCCTTCCCAGGAAGCCCATACCCCCACACAGACACACCTATGTCTGACCAAGTCTATAGCCAGAGGAAACTGGCCCCTGAGTCTCTGCACCTATGTCTGACCAAGTCTATAGCCAGAGGAAACTGAGTCTCTTACTGACTCCCTCTGAATTCTCATTCTTTTTCAGCTACAGGAAGATGCTCGGACTCGAGGTAAAAAAGCAGTATTCCAAGGTTTGGATTAGCCGGGAGTGGTGGGAAGAAATAAGGAGGAGTTCATCCCAAAGTCTCATCATTAGACCTTCCATTTAACTGAGAGCTAGAGTCCAGGTCCACTTTTCCTTTCCCCTTCAGCCAAGATTGGCATTGGCTTTCCTTGATCTTCCATGATCACTGCCAGTCTCTCTTCTGTCCAGCCCAGTAACTAGACAGGCACAGCAAGATCCCTTTCTCCCTTGGGACGGCTGTTGAGGACCTGGGGACACTCTCAGCCTTCAGTCAGACATGGCCCTTTTCAGTAGAGGAAAGAGAGCAAATGCAGAGGTGAGTAGCTTCCCAGCTCTGCTGTAAGGACTGAGCAGAGCTGGCATAGGGACTGAATAGTGGGGAGGTCAGAATGGAATGATTATTCAAGATGGCCAAGTTATAGTTCTCAAATGCCCAAATGCAAATTCTAGTGTTTCAGGAACATACGCAAAATACCCAGGAGCCTAGAATTATAGCATGAAGGCCATATTTGTATCACCTTCCTTCACCCATCGAAGAAGGAACTTATATCAGGGCTTTTCAAACTTTTGCATGTATACAAATCACCTGGGTACCTTGTTTAAAAAGAAGCTACTGATACAGTAGGTTTAGGCGGGGCTCTGACATCCTACTTTTCTAACAGGTTCCTAATGCCAAAGCTGCTGGATCAGACTTTGAGTAACAAGGGTATAAATGATTGAGCCCAATGGAATATCCTCTAATGTCAGAATAAAATAAGATTTAATTCAGTGACTTCCAAATCCCATGGAAAGACTGAGGAGACTTTGTATGTGAGTGCAGGAATTTCAGTGACTTCCAAATCCCATGGAAAGACTGAGGAGATTTGTATGTGAGTGCAGGAATCAGAGGGAGGAGAAAATCAAAAAGAGGTTCTGACTACTACAGGGTCTCTCTGGGAATTGGAACTACTCTATGCTTTTCTAGCCCTCCACAAAACAGAGCTCATAAGATTCCAAGCCTTCTTTGGGATCTATAAATATAGCCAGTCCAGACAGAACCCACTCTGATCTTTCTCCAAACCTGGTCAATCACCTCCACTCCACTCCAGAGTGATAAAGGAAATGGCCAAGCAGAATCCTTCATGAGATACAGAGAAAACTTTTCTTGGATGCTGATCCCTAAGGATCAACAAGTCAAAAGAGCCAAGCTTACCTGAGCTTGAAGAATGCTCTCCCTTATTCAAGGAAGGCTGACTTCCAAAAAGGTCACTGTAGGGCCCTGGGAACATCTGCCTATTGACCAAGGACCAATGACCAAGTTAGATTTAGAATCCTAACTGCTGCTGTTGCTTTTCTGCTGTCTAAAGTGATAGGTGAGGGAGAAATTCAGGATAAAATGAGAATTCAAGTCTCATATCAATTTTCCATGCAAAAGAAAAGGAGACAAGTAAGAAGTCAAGGACCTGCTCCAGTGGCAATGGCCCAGTACAGAGGCATTTGACAAACTCATAATGCCCAGCACTGGTTAAACAGGTCTGGTGGCCATGATTCACTGTGCTTTGCAAATGACCAGATGTCTGGTGCCATATTCTGCAACTGCTCATAGATCTTTAGCTTCCCCATAAGTTCTGGCCTCTCCCACCCTGATTGGCTATACTCCAAACTAAGGATGTGTGCAGGACTCTGGACTTTTAGGGAGATACTTCCAGACCCTGGTAACAGAATGACTCCTTTCTGTATCTACCCCCAGGGATGAGTAACTGCTTAATGTCACCTGCATCCAGGACTGGGTAAGTGACCTTCTATGATAGTCCCTAAGGGAAATGGCATCCTCCTAGAAATGGGTGTAATGGCTAGAAATATATCTGGGTCTTGAGCCTTCAGAAGCTTATACTTCCAATATATATCTCTTCTAAAGGGGAAGGAGTTGGCCTCCCATCACTCTTAACTAATGAACTATAGAGCCAGAGCTTCCTCCTCCATCCTCATCCCCAACAAAAATCCAACAAAAATTCTGGAATCGCAGAATCAGTCCTGGACTTCACCATAATAAATACTGGGAGATCCTCTTCATTCAGTTCAGAGAATAATGGAATAAAGAATGAGGATAAGAAAATAAAAGCCATGAAAATGGAATTAAACATCAGGGACTTAGAAGTAAAAGGACTTAGAAGGAGAAAAATCAATAAAATGAGAGTCCAGCGCCCCAACACTGGGAGATGTCCATTTATTTACCATAGAAAAAAGACTTAAAAAAATCAGGCTACAACACTAAATATTTTAATTTAGACATTAGAAATGACTTTCCAATTAGTGACTATTGAGAAACAGAGGTCTGGGTAGTCCAGAAAGACAGAAACACCACATTCTGCAGAAGACTTTGGAAACAGTTTTTAAAAAATCACTTTGATGTGTTTCAAGAATGGTCCTGCCTGAACCAGGAAATGGAGAAGGTGAACTCCCTAGATCCCTGTTGGAACCAAATTTGATCCTATCTTAGAGAGTTGGCCCTACTGAAATAAAATCCATTCCTCTCAAAAAGATAAAGCTTTATACTTTAAATTGATCAGTGTTGAAACCATGAAAAGAATAACTGACAGATAATGTCATATTTACATAAATTTTAAATGTAATTATTGTAAACCTTTACATATGAGGAACACTTTTGATTGGATAAACCATATTAGATTTATACCTTTACTTAATTTTAATATTCCTCTGAGGCAAGCATTAGAAATTTTCCTGACTTTCCTAATGAAAACACAGGCTCTGAAAAGTAATAACACTATGTCTCCTAACACCCAGCAAGAGCTCTTTCCTTTGGGCCACATGATTATCAGGGAATTGCAGCTCCCAGAGCCAGTAATGCCATTCCAGGTAGAGAGTGATAACAAGATCCCTAAGGACAGTGGAGGCAAGGGAGGGGAGCCCCAGTGGTGGGATCTCTCTCCCTCATACACTCACAGCCTCCTCTTATTTGGTACAGAAGCATCAGGCCTCCAGATTCCTGGACATCCCAAAATTTGAGAATTTTACTGCCCAGCACTGAAGAGCAGCCACCAGGGGTCCAGGCTCACAACCTGAAGAGCCAGCACTCTGTTTAACCAGCTTGCTACCCTGGACCCTAATCATACAATCAAGGAAGAAGACCTCCTTGGCTTCTGCCAGGTGTTTCACCCAGATGACCTGTCCCCTGAGCTCCACTCTGCCCATCCTACTGTTGTCAGGAACCCAGGCTCCATGGATCTTCACTCCAACTTGGTAGAACAGCAGGTAGGATCCAATACAAGGAGTGAAAAGATGGAAGAATGAGGGCAGGGCCAAGCCAGGATCTTTAGGTCTCTGGGATCAAGGCAAAGAGCCAAACGAGAGTGTCAGCTGTGGATAGTTTTGTATAGGGAGGAACATTCAGGAATCAAAGAGAGACAATTATGGGATAGAAAGGTGAAAAGGTAGAAATTTTAAAAACACACTGAGAAATGTGTGGCCATTATTCCCTTCTGGAAAGTGTTCTGGAAACTTACCTTTGAGGCTTAATTCGGAATCAAGAATCAAACACAATAGGTTCATAATAAACTCCATTGTCAGAATTTTCATTAATACAGTACTTGAATGTGCTGCCCTCAGAGGCACTGCTTAAGTGATGAGCTATTTCTTTCATCTTTTCAACTCCCCTACACTTTCATCTGACATCCAATCCCATATGGAGAAGACTGTCTCATGCTCACGTGTAGCACAGACAATACTCTATCTGGGCTTAACTAGGGCTTATTGGGAATTCGTTTTAAGACACAGTCTGAGTAATGGGTGATAGAGAAAATTGGACTCATCTGCATGTGTCTAAGTATAGTGAGTGTATATTTTCTTGAATAGTCCCTTTTCAAATATTTTATCCCAGTTTCCCCATATATTAGCAAAATGCATGAAATGTTCCAATTTTTTGGAACAAGTTTACATCTTTCAGAAAGAACACATACACTCACAAAATCTCATCATCACTCAAAACTGTTTTGGTTCAGAAATTAAGGCAGAAAGCTTCCTTTCTCTTCAGTACAACATAGCAAGTGTAAGATACCAAAGAGTGAACACTACATAGAAGAAAAACAGAAGATGGTATGCAATCAGTGGATCTCCTCCCTTAGTTTGTGTTGGGATAGGGTCATGAGGGTAGAAGCATCACTGTGAGGACTGCTTATCCTTTCACTGCCTTGTAAACTAAATTTCTTTTATTCCTACCCATGAGACTGTGACATCTAGGGCACAGCTTTGGTGTCTGAAAAGTAGAAGTTATTATGTAGACATCATCACTAACTCAGGAGAGGGAGTGAGACGCATGGGCAGAAATGCCAGGATCTATGGCATAACTGGGAACTTGGAAATCAAGTGAGTCCCAAGCACATCGTAATTGCCAAGCAAGGAAACCAGCAAACAACTGATAAAATAAATGTGATGTAAAAGATATTGGCCCTATCAGCTCTTACTGGATAGTGGAATGTAGGGATAGAATATCCAGATATGGTATTGCATTTGGTTCAATGATCAGCACTGTATATTAGAAGGTCTGGATTATGTGGGGGTCCAGAATGAGTCACTACAAGATGTCCCTCTGTGGTATGCAGATTGTTTTGAGCTAAAGGCAACATTAGCCATAGGCTCAAGAGAAACTTCTGCCCACTCCCCTTAACTACCTATGTGAATTAGAGGTCTTGCCCATAAGAGATTATCAGAGATCACTTCTTTTGACCTATTTATAGGGTAGGGCAAATTTATATTTACTAATGGTCTGCTCTTCCAATCATCCTGCAATGACATTTTGAAGCTCATGATGTCTTTCATACCCATGTTCTCTTTATATCTGTGAACCTCTCTTGCATGTGCGGTCTCTGACTCTCTCATATATGAGGGTTTCCCATACATATGTATGTATTAAATTTGGTTCTGTTCTCTTGCTAATCTGTCTCATGTCGATTTGATTATTAGACCAGACAGAAGAATCTTGAGGGTGGAGGGAAGTTTGCTCCTCCCCCACAATTATAAGATCACGAATCCATATTGGCCTTGCTCAAGTTATTCTGCTTTGTGGGCCTCAGTTTCCTCCCCCATAAAGGAGGCACAACAGGAAAAATGATGAAGACTCCTTTCATTTCTAATATCCTGTGATTTATATAGTCTCTCAGTCTACAATTCCAACATAGCTATTTCCCAGATAGTGAAAAAGCCACCTAGTCCAAAAATATTTCCTATAAGAAAGGACTATTTAGGATTATTTGTCAAAGATAGTAACTTTTGCACATATAAATGTACATATTACATGAGGGGGAAAGGTAGTTTTAAACTCCTTTCTAAACAAATGAACATAAACCCAGCTGGTATGACTCAGTGGTTGAGCGTCAGCCTATGAACCAGGAGGTTCGATTCCCGGTCAGGGCGTATGCCTGGATTGCGCCAGGATTGCGGACTCGATCCCCAGTGTGGGGCGTGCTGAGATAGTAAGTACAGGAAATCGTTTAGGACTAGGGGAACAGAGAGAAGGGACTGGAGCATCAGCAACTAGAAGCCTGCAGGAGATTCTCCACGGGCTGAGTCTCAGATCTCTGAAGAGGGGTGCTACCCATCCATGCTGCTATCTCGGGAGCTCAGAGTCGGGCCTAATAGAACTGGGATGGGGAGCTGTCTTGCTGCTGCTTTATCTGAGAGGGCATGAGAAGACTAGTTCTGGGAGTGCTGAGAAAAAGCTGGAAAGCAGAACCCCAACTATTGCTGGCGTGATGCCAACAGAAATAACAAATAGTCTCCCTGTAGTGCCAGAACCTAAGAAGATTTGGTTGTCAAAGGAGAAATACACTTTCCAGATTCTGCACATCACAAGGCTCTAAGAGTGGGTTGGGAGAATAGAGTACCTCAATAATTACTATGAACCTCCATTGGGATAAATATAGAGAAACCACAGCTAGGCGCTTCATAATAAACTACTGAAGAACAAAGAGAAAACATTTACAATAGCCTAAGACAAAAGACAAATTACCTTTGTGAATGAAAAAGGGGCCACATACTAAACCTGACAAGCTCAGCAGAGGCCTGCATGGCAAGCCTTACAAATTCAGAAACCTACTGAAGTAACCACAGAGGATGGTCTGAAATTAAAACCGCCTAACTGAAAGTGAGCAATAGTGGGTAGTCATACCACAGGCTGGTCTCTTCTTTGACAAAGGTCAATCTTTACCTGTCCATTGTCATTTTGCATCTACAGTAACATACCGTGGGAATGTCAGTAACCCCCTTTTATCCAGACCCCTCAGAGCACATTCTCCCACCAGAACAAGAGCCAGGAGCCCCTCATTATAATCTTGTTCTCCAGCATGCCATCTCTACATGCTATAAATGTTAATTAATTATCCTATAGAAGTATATGTCTGTTTTACTTTTTATCCAATCTCAGAAATTTTGCCACTTTGCTTTCTCTCACCTCTAGTGGATTTCATGTAACCTCTTATACCTTCCCCTTTGATCTATAATACTAAAAGGGAAATATGCTAATTAGACCGGATGTCATTCTGGATGTCCTTCCAGATGAAGCTGGTGACCATTATAATCTTGTTCTCCAGCATGCCATCTCTACATGCTATAAATGTTAATTAATTATCCTATAGAAGTATATGTCTGTTTTACTTTTTATCCAATCTCAGAAATTTTGCCACTTTGCTTTCTCTCACCTCTAGTGGATTTCATGTAACCTCTTATACCTTCCCCTTTGATCTATAATAATAAAAGGGTAATATGCTAATTAGACCGGACGTCATTCTGGATGTCCTTCCGGATGAAGCCGGTGACCAGAGTGAAGCCTGGGTCCCAGGTGCCTACCGATGGCTGGAGGGAAGCCTGGGTCCCGGGTGCCAGAGGGAAGCTGGTGCCGGCAGCTGGGGGTAGGAAGGCCTACTCTTGCACGAATTTCGTGCATCAGGCCTCTAGTTATAAAGTGCAAAACTTCCATTCTCCGGAGCATTTTCTCAATCCGTTGAGATTTTGCTTCCCAACAATTGTTAGCAGTTTGGCTCAGATAAACTCATACTAAAAATTCTCTACAGGTTTGGACGTTTTTACCCGGACACCTTTAAACAGGACCACCTTCACACACAGGCAGATGTGCTCTCGGTCTGGGTTTGTGTTTTAGGGCTTCCTGTGTCTGACATTCTTCACAGGGTGCCAGTCCTGCGGAATCCAGCTGATACACCACCCACAGCCAGCACACTCCATAAATCAGACTCCAAATATTTGGACCCTAAAATTCCCTGCCCAAACAGCCTCGGGTCCACCTGCAGGTCCCAGAAGAGTGTGCACACCAGGCCTGAGGGGCGTGTGCGGAGCTTGATGGTGTGGGATGAATTCTTTTACGCAAAGACCCTCTGAGCTCATGAAGAACCGACCCAATGATGGGACAGAAAAGGGCCTTGGGTCAAGGGCCTCCATTTGTACTTTTTACCTGGGAAATAAGTGGGGGTGAGCCTGCCTTTGAAGGAACAACCATTAGACTGAAAACTGGTTTCCCAACAGAAAGGACAGAAGCTTGAAGACAGTGGATTGATATTTGAAAATAATGAAAGAAAATAAATGCAAACTAGAGTTCTATACCTCAAAAATGCACCTTAAATTGGAAGAAACAGTACCTCAAAAATGGATCCTCCGCCA
>NW_005369706.1:1590418-1596881 GCF_000412655.1 Myotis brandtii | reverse complement strand
AGGACTGGAGGGCAAGCTGACCGAGCACGTCAAGACCCGGGAGAACGAGGAGCACAAGCAGGACCTGGTGCATGGAGACCACGTGCTGAACCTGCCCTTCCCCATCCAGCGCAACAGCGGCTCCTGGTGTTGTGGAGCAACATTCGCGAGAATAAGACCAACTCCAATTAGGTCTTAAACAGCAAGCGAGGATTTATTGAGCTGGCCAGCGTCTGCCACAGGCCTCTCCTGTAACAGCCCCGAGCTTTGTGCTCGGCGAGCTTTTATTCCAGAAACCACAAACGTCCTTGATTTACAGTTACAAGGGTCTAATCAGGACCTTGACGCGCTGATGTCTGGGAGTGGGAAACCTGGAGTTATGCCTGCTTACCTATCCTTGATCCCATCCTTGTTAAAAATTTTTTACTGACGTTCAATTCATCACACTGGGAGGTCATCCAGGGCTCCCGAACCCAGCGCAGCCAGCACTGTGCGCCCTGCGAGGCAGGTGTCTCTTACAGCAAAGATGTGAGTGTAGACAAAGTAGAAGTTTGATTTCTCTGATGACGTGTAAATGCGCTGTGGTTTATGGGCCCATCAAAGGTGCTCAAGCTGGAGTTTAGATCAATCCCAAGAACTATGGTAATGAATTGGAAAGGATCACAAGGAGGTTCTCCATGGAACTAGCAAAAAAAGGGCTTTATTGGTCCTGGCATTGATGCGACTTCCCCAGGTGAGCGGAAGCTGTCAGGGATTGCTGACACCTATGTCTGCATAGGGCACTTGGATATGGATGCACATGCCCGCATTACTGGTAAATGCATCAGTCAAAGCGTTATCCACAATTGTAGCTCCACCATTGGCCGCTTCCATGGGATTGAAAACTTCCTCAGTGAAACTTCTTACATAAGCATTTTAGGAATGGCTTCCGGGTTTGGAGAGAAAACATTTGTTATTCAGGAATTCAGCAATGTGGGCTGCACTCTGAGATATTTGTATTGTATTGGTGCTAAATGTGTTGGTGTTGGTGAATCGGGGAACACAGGGAATTTATATGGTATTGACCTAAAAAAAAAACACCAAAAAAAACCAACTAGAAGACTTCAAGTTGCAACACAGATAGATCCTGGGCTTCCTCAAGGCAAAGCTCTACAAAGGAAACATCTTGGAAGCAGGCTTACGCATCCCTGCTGCCAATGAGAAGCAGTTGATTGAATCCAATGCATCCAGAGTCCAAGCCAAGATCATTGCCAAAGCCACCAATGGACCAACAACTCCAAAAGTTGTTAAGATTTTTCTGGAAAGGAACATTATGGTTATTCCTGATCTCTACTTGAATGCTGAAAGAGTGACAGTATCTTACTTTGAGTGGCTGAAGAGTATAAATCATGTCTGCTGTGGCTGTTTGACCTTCAAATATCAAAGATTCTAACCACTACTTGCTCATGTATGTTCAAAAGAGTTTAGAAAGAAAATTTGGAAAGCGCTATGGAACTATTCTCGTTGTACCCACGGAAGGATTCCAAAATATTACCAGGTGCATCCAAGAAAAACATTGTGCATCTGGCTTAGCTTACATTATGGAGTTTTCTGCCAGGCAAATCAATCGCACAGCCGTAAGGTATAACCTAGGATTGTACCTGAGAACAGCTGCCTGTGTCAATGCCGTTGAGAAAGGCTTCAGGTATACAATAAAGCTAGCTTGACCTTCAAATAAATGGATCATCGCTGACGTCTTAACTATGGTCTTTATCTGTAACTTCTGCAAACCTATCACACAGTTTTACATGTAACCACAGACATCTCTTTCTCATATGGACATCATTCTCTACAAGTCAATCCAAATCAGCCCTTGAAGAAGAAAAACTTAAAGTTAGGAGATCATATACAGGCTGATGAGTGTGACAGTAGAAACTGCCTATGCCAGAGGGCCATTTGAGAAATGTTGTCTTTAAATGAAACGTCTCCTTTCATCTGGCTATGCTCCCTTCGCCATGGTGTGATCCCAACACTTTAGTTACCTTTTGTTTGAGATAAACAGCCAATTGCTTGCATTATTTTGCTCTGTCCAAGTCTGGGATGGGACACATTTAAGAAGTGGGTGTGTGGCTTTTTCAGAAGATGATAGGGCCCTAAAATGAATTATTGTTATTTCACATCAGCAAAATAACTCAATTTCATGAGTTGCAAACAAAAATAAAAGCTGCTTCTCTTCATGCATTTTATTCTTTCAGAATGAAATAAATACATTTTGCTGTGATAAAATTGTTTTTAATTACCAAGCCTAACATTGCCTCAAGCAGTGAATGCTTATAAACATAAATTTAAAAAAAACTAGCACTCTTATGACATAAAACAATATCTTTTATAGCTCATCAGTTCTGTATTGTTATCCAGAAGAAGAAAAAAGCCATATGGTTAATTATCTTCATAACTGATGGAAGCTGTTTGTGTTAAGACTATCTGAATTTGCTAAATATAATGATGCCATATAGTCCAAATAATGCAGGAACCTCCTTATCATGTTAATTTTTCATTTCCTTTGAAGATCTAGTGTGCTGAGTAATTGCACAGTATTTCAGGTAGAGTAACACCAACCCCACCCCCACAAAATACCTATTTGGTTTTCCTGTCTGGAGTCTGGCTGACAACTCTAAGCATTGCCAATGTCTCCACCTCAGCCTGATTATGAATCCGCCCCCCTTTTTTAGAGGTTTTCCATGCTACACACAAGCTTAATTAACAAACTGGGGCTTAAAATATTAGATGGAGTGTTTTGTCTGGGATGTTTTTAACCAGCGCCTTTTGCAAGTGGTATACCAATGAAACACTAGATATTATTTATGTATTGAATGTGCCTTTTTTTAAAAACAATAATACCCTTTCTAAAAATTTCTAATTACTTTATAACTCCATGACTTAACCTGTTAATAAAAAGCTGTTAAAATTCTGCCTTTTTCCCTAGCTGGTTTGGCTCAGTGGATAAAGCGTCAGCCTGCGGACTGAAGGGTTCCCGGTTTGATTCCAGTCAAGGGCACATGTTTGGGTTGCAGGCTCAATCTCCAGTGGGGGGCATGCAGGAGGCAGCCAATCAATGATTCTCTCTCATCATTGATGTTTCTATCTTTCTCCCTCTCTAAAATCAATAAAAATATATTTTTTAAAAACAATTCTGCTTTTTCGGCCCTGGCTGGGTAGCTCAGTTGGTTAGAGCACCATCCTGATACACCAAGGTTGTGGATTTGAACCCTGGTCAGGGCACATACAAGAATTAACCAATCTATATATATAAAAGCCTAATATGTAAAATGTTCCCTCGGGAGTTTGAAGGGAGACCAGGAGTTCGATCGCTCACTTTGACATGCATTAACCACCAGGGGGTGGCGTGAAATGAAGGAAGGCCCGGCCAGCAGCTGGCAGCTGCTACGGACCCTACCTGTGCAATAATTTGGTGCACTGGGCCTCTAGTGAATGCATAAATAAGTGGAACAACAAATCAGTATCTCTCTCTCTCAAAATCAATAAATAAAATTTTAAAAAATTCTGTCTTTTTAAAAAAGAAATGAAAGGGAAATATTTTCGGACAAACAACAGCTTAAGACATTTGGCACCACCATACTTGCATAACAGAAATACTGAAAGGATTTCTTTATATAGAGAAAAAATGTTCCTAAATGGAAACATTAAACTAGAGAAAAGAATTAGGAGCACCTGAAAATGTGAACATGTGGGAAAATTCAAATTAATATTGATCTGTATAGTAACTTAATAATGTCTTGAGGAATTATACACATACATATGTATACATGTATGCACATACATATAATAAAAATGCACAACAATAACAGACAAAACGTTGGAGGAGGTAAAAAACAAACATTAAAACTATGCTAAAATCCT
Source organism: Myotis brandtii (assembly GCF_000412655.1). Taxonomy (NCBI): domain Eukaryota; kingdom Metazoa; phylum Chordata; class Mammalia; order Chiroptera; family Vespertilionidae; genus Myotis; species Myotis brandtii. The sequence goes on along the minus strand of NW_005369706.1, from coordinate 1,593,002 downwards.
TACATTGCCCAGGAAGCAGTAAAAGTTCTAATTTATAGGATGAGTGTGGTAATATCCATGGCAACAACTAAAACAGGAGTAAAAGACTGTCTCCTAATAGAAAGGAAAGAATGGAGTGATTTTTTTAAATGGTTAATCCAAAAGAAGACAAGAGAGAGAAAAAGAAATTTATATAGAGAGCAAATGGTGAGATGGTGAATCCAACTACTTAATATAATCCAACTATCCTATCTAATAAAAGACAAAAAGGGTAATTAACCATACCTCCACTACGCTTCTCATTGGCTAATCAGGGTGATATGCAAATTAACTGCCAACAAAGATGGCGGTTAATTTGCATACATAGGCACAATGATGGGAGGCGAAAGGAGAAGGATGGAAGAAGCGGCCTGCCGCTGACAGTGATTGGAAACCCAGGCGGCAGGCAAGAGCCGGGTGGCAGGGCAAAGGCAGAGAACCTGGGCCGCCTTTGCCCTGTGCAAACTATGCAGCTGGGAGAGGAGCGTGGGAGAGGAGCAGGGCGGGAACTTCCCAGGGTTTGCATCAGGCAGCCGGGAGCAGGCTGCTTGCTCATTCAGTTACTCGCTCATTCATTCACTCATTCACTCATTATTCACTCACTCACTCAGCAAACCCTCTCAGGTCCCTGGCACCAGGCCAGGCACTAAAGCTGAAGCAGGATAAGACAGAGCTATGTCCTCAAGATGTTAGTAATTCAGTATGCAGCCAGGAGAGGGGTGCCAGGCTGCTGGGAGCAGGGCGGGAACTTTCCCGGGGTGGGCGTCAGGCAGCCAGGAGTGGGGCTGGAACTTCTCCCGCATTGCCATGGGAATGCGGCAGAAGTTCCCGCCCGGTAGCTACTTGCTCATTCACTTACTCACTCATTCATTCACTCATTCACTTACTCACTCATTCATTTATTCACTCACTCACTCAGCAAACCCTCTCAGGTCCCTGGCACCAGGCCAGGCATGAAGTTGAAGCAGGATAAGACAGAGCTATGTCCTCAAGATGTTAGTAATTCAGTAGGGTGAAGCAGGCACATGAACGAGGCAGTTGTACGCACAGATGCAGTGTGCTGGGTTCGGTGAGGGCTGTAACTAACGCCGACTTTGTTCTCTTGATAAAATGGGGCCTCGGGAGCCAGGCCGCCCCAAGCCTGTAGGCCTGTGCCTAGGCCAGGAGTGGCCGGGGTCCCAGAACATGACAGAGGGTGCAGGTCGGGCTAAGGGGTCTGGCCCCACCCCTCACCCTCACCTCCAAGTGCACAAATTTTTGTGCACCGGGCTACTAGTTTAATATAATCAGTAATTATATTAAATGTAAATAGCCTAAGTACTCTAACTAAAAGAGATTATCTTGCTACTTAAAAGAATTTTACCTTAAATATCAGGTACAAAAAAGTTGACAATAAAAGGATAAAAATGCTACATCTCATAAATAATAAAAAAGAAACATCAGAGGCCTGTGGCTTTCTTACAAAGGTCAATCTTTGCCTCAAGTGTTGTCTTTTTGCATCTAAGATAACATACCTTTGAAATGTCAGCATAATCTTTTCCAGACCCTCAAGGCACAACCCAGGCACCAGAGCGGTAGACCACAGAACCCTCACTGTCATCTTGTTCATCTTGTTCCCTGCATAACAACTCTATGTGTTGTACATGTTAATTATTAACTATTCTGTACCCACCGATGTAAAAGAAGTATGTCCCTCCATTTTGCTTCTTATTCAATCTGCTTTGCTTGCTCCTGCCCCCTTACGGATTTCATGTAACCCTCCTTACATCACCTCTTTTTATGAAGCTGCAAAACTGCCATTCTCCAATGCATTTTTCTCAATCCATTGAGATTTCACTCCCTGGCAATTATTATCAGTTTGGCTCAAATAAACACAAATTTCTCAATTTGTTTAGACAATTTTTACATGGACATAACCACTAAAAATGATTATTATGTAAGCGATAGAGGTACTAATCATTACTACAATGGCAATCATATTGTAATATATAAATGTTGGTCAAATACTGAATGGCTAAATTTCCAAGCAAAGGATCTGCAGAGTTATAGTCTGTGAAAAGAGAACAAGTAATCAGTAAAACCTTTAAAATAGTCCAAGGGGTGCTCCAGTTATATTTAATCAGCTCCCTGACTGTTGATGTTGCAGATAAATTCTGGAGAGGAAAGTAACCTTTGGTGACTTACATGCATAATCGGATGAACATGTGATATCCAGAAGATACACACCACTTACATATACTTTCTGCTTCTGTATATATTTAAATTTGTCCATAATAAAAAGTTTTTACCACAAAGAATTTTTTTAAAGTTTTTAATCTATTTTGATTTTATTTGAATTGCAATAAGTGATGACACATTTTTATTTTCTTCTTTTATCATTAAAGTATCTTTAATATCTTTTTATGTTTAAAGTATCTTCAATAACTTTTTTCACTTTTGTCTTTTATCATTATCTTATTTTTATAATGACAAATATAAATTTAAAACATAAGAAAATGGGAAGGAAGGGAAGGAAAAAGGGAGAAGAGAGGAGAGGAGAAATGAGGAGAGGAGAGGAGAGGAGAGG
>NW_005369706.1:1565964-1590320 GCF_000412655.1 Myotis brandtii | reverse complement strand
GGAGGGGAGGAGAGGAGAGGAGAGGAGAGGAGAGGAAGGGGGGAAGGTAAAGAAGGAGGGAGGGAAATCCAACCTTTAGAACTAAAAAACCTTAGAACACTATATTCTTATCTTTAGAAATTGCTGGCCATCCTAGGGTCCCAGTTATGTGATGCAACCCACTGAAACAAGAGTGATACAGGAGAGGAATAGTTGGCCCTGGAGAACTCATTCAGATGCAGATCAGACCTCCTGCTTAAGGGCCTCTCCAGGGACCTCCCAGACTCTCTAGGTCAAGTCCCTCTGGCCATTGTTATTTGGGCAGCAGAGTCAAAAAGGCTTCCCTTTGGACAGAAAGACCACAGGGATTTTACGTTGCTCAGAAGCTCCACTCTGCATCTTCTAACGGAGGGACAAGGTCGGGAGAGCTCTAACCATGCCAGTGGCTTTTGTTTCTGTGTTGGAACAGATACCATTCTGTAGCCCCCACTGAGAGCATCTCTTGTTGGTCTGTGAAGACAAATCTCCATCTCATTTAAATGCATCTTCTTCTAAAACTATTCACTCTGGGAACCTGTGAGTGCACAGTTCATGAATAGAAATCAGATCCTCATCTATCATCTCCCTGAGCTCTCTCTCAGGAAGGGAGGGGTGACCAGTCTACCTTCCTCTGATTTAGACTAAACCCCATAACTGTCCATTTTACCAGGTGTTCTAGGAGTTCTTTCATGTTTTACCCCCCCCCCTTTTTTTTTTTTTTTGGCTTTACCATCCCTGTGATGTGGAGAAAATGGTCCAAGTTTGGCTTGGTTTTATCCAAATCTCCTGATACCAACTCAGAGAATAACCCAGTCTTCGTGGACTCTCATGTTAAATCCTGAGATTACAGTGCAAACAGTGGACATTATAATTTCACAGAAACCCTGGATAGGAAGCCCTTGGAGTAAGTGATATTTCCATTGTGAGGATTTCTTCCTGCCTGGCTTCCATGAAACCAGCAAGCACCCTTGTGTGCCACTTCTGCTTGGGTTGACACAGAAGGGGAGAAGGAGTTTCTACTTAGTACCAGAAATACTCCCAGAAGATCATTCCTCAGTCGTTAGGATTTCTAAGCTGAAATGGACTTTAGAAACCATATAGTTTTCCCATACTGTGTTTTATTTAATGAGGCTATTTTGTTGTTTTTTAACTCACAAATTGTGGCAGAGAAAGGTCTTGTACCATCAACAGGTATCCCAATACCATAGCAATCATTAAAACATTCATCATGGTCTGTCAGCTGGATGCCAGCCAAACGTTTATTACTGACTCACTATGCCAGCCAGCCCTCCTGTGGTTCGAACTCAGTTCCTTTTGGAACTGGAGAATAGCCCTTCTCAGTACTCTGGCATCTATTCCCAACTCCCTTCCTTTCCTTTTCCAGTCTGGATAATCGCTGTTCTCTTCTCTTTCCTTCCTAGGTCTGATTCTCTACACTCCTCCTCCCACCTCTCCACCTTGGCCCGTAGGTTACTGCCTTAAGCTGGGAAGGGCTGATGAGATCTCACTTGGCAGGGCTGCCTTTGCTGCATGATCTGTTCTGTGTTAGCCAAGAAGCTTTACTGACAATGCCTCATCACCAGGCATGTCCTGGGACTGATAACCCGTTCCAGCAGTCTTCTCTGTTCCTGTCCCTCTAAAGGAAAACTTGACTGCTCCATGGAAATTGGCAACATAACCACAGTCACCGAGTTTGTTCTCCTAGGACTATCCAACAATCCTCAGACCCAGGTAGTACTCTTTGTACTGTTCCTGGTGATTTACCTCCTGATCCTCACAGAGAACCTGCTGATGCTGCTGGTGATCAGAGCTGATTCCCACCTCCACACCCCCATGTACTTCTTCCTGAGTCACCTCTCCTTCCTGGATGCTTTCTATTCCTCAATCGTTGTGCCTAAACTGCTAGAGAACCTTCTTTCCAAGTGGAAGACCATATCCCTTCTTGGGTGTTTCACCCAGGTTTCCTTGGTCATATTTTCTGGAGCCACTGAAGCTTGCCTCCTTTCAGTCATGGCCTATGACCGGTTCCAGGCTGTGTGCCACCCACTGTTGTACATGGTGGCTATGGACAAGAAGGTGTGTACTGGCCTGGTGGGAGCATCCTGGGCCATAGGAATGGGGAGTAGCCTCGTTAACACCCTTCTCCTGGCTCAACAGAATTTCTGTGGCCCCAACTTCATCCACAGTTTTGTCTGCGAGCTTCCTCCAGTGCTCCTTTTGGCCTGTTCTGACTCCCACATGAGCATCGCCTCCATCCTGACAACCGTGGGGGTCCTGGGCTTTGGCACCCTTGTCCTACTGCTGGGTTCCTACACCCGTATCATCATGACAGCCCTGAGGATCAACTCCGCCATGGGCCGGAGCAAGATCTTCTCCACCTGCTCTTCTCATGTTCTTGTGGTCACCATCTTTTATGGTTCAGGAGTTTTCAGGTATGTCATACTGTACCTCCTGAATATACATGTAGGATATTCCAAGTGGCCTTGGTCTGTAGAACCAAGCATTGCAAAAGTAGCAGGATAATAATTGTGATGTAATTCAGAAGGCTGGGCTAGTCCTGGCTCTGCGGTGGACAAACTGTGTGAATTATGAAAAATCCATTTTCTTTTTGAGGCCTCAATGGTCTACTCTGAAAAATGAGCTTATTCAAGGACTAAACATGTTCCTAATTACTTTAACCTATGATTTGGGAGTTCTCAAAGGGGAATCAGGGAGCCTTTAGTAGATTTTTATTCAAAAAATAAAAACATATTCTTGAAACAGATCCCATCTTTCTTTACTGCTGGAAGGTGATGCCTCCAAAGCTTATTTATGTTATAACTATTTATTAGGCACCTACATGACACCAGGTGCTTTACATGATTGATTTGGGCATGTATCATGCCACAAGAAAAATATTGGTAACTCCATTTTTATATAAGGAACCCGAGTTTCAGGAGTAACCAGGTAATTTCTCAAAGGTCCCAGAACAAGTTAGTCATGGAGCCATAATTTAAAACAAGTCTCACTGACTTCAAGCCTCATACTGTTTCCTACCATGCTTCTCTCAAACATAAACAGCTCCAGCGGATGAGTCCTCACTTATAGGAGACACAGTAAGTATGGCCTGAGCTCTCTATTAGTGAAATGCAGATGGATTTGCACAAATTGCTCCATACTCATCTCATCTGTTTGTGACTTGGAGAGAAGTCAGAGGTGGGAGAAAATTATAAAGAATGGTCTAGGAGAGCTCACCTGAGCCTGTGGACAAATCTCTCTCTGTCTCAGTATCCTCATGTGCTGTAAGAGGACAATAAGATTCCTCCTGCCTACCTCACAGAAACGTCAGGAGAGATAAAGTAGATGATGAAAAATCAAGTAACTTTTTTAACCAAGCATACCACAACTCACAAAGAACATTTCAATGATGATGATATTATTGCTAATAATAATAATAAAAAAGTAATGCTTCTGTGGGAAATACTCCCAGTGGCACTTTAACAAGATACAGCCAAAATTTTAATCTTATTATTTTGAACTTATATATTGTGCTTAGCACATTTTTATCCTCCACTTTATTTACCAAGCTTGGTCTTTTCTAAGCCAGAGAAAAATGCACCTAAAAAGGCAAATGTGTGTCCCCTACGCATTATAAAAATAATGTGCTATGATTCTGAGGGTAACTCCCAGAGTTGGGAATGTTGGGAACAATGACAGTTTTATTGGATTAAGCTTACGATTTTGCAAGAAACAATGATCACAGGATGAGAACATGTGGTTGTATATATAGGGAAGAGAAGATAAAAATTCCTCACATTATCATCACAGCTATTAAAGAAAGGTGCTTTGGGGAGTATGAAGTGCTATGGAAATGCATGGAATTATTATTAGTTCTACTCTAACCTGCAGCACTTGATCTGCTGCAGAACTTTTTTGCCCAGGGCAGCTCCTGTAATGTTCTGCATAAGATCACTCATATTTGGCCCTGACTAGTGTGTTCAGTGGTTAGAGCGTCAGCCCATACACTGAAGGGTCACAATTCCCGGTCAAGGGCATGCACCTGGTCAAGGTCACATACCTGGATTGCAGGTTTGATCCCTAGCCCTGGTCAGGGCGCTTGCGGGAGGCAACCAATGGATGGTTATTTCTCTCTCTCTCTCTCTCTCTCCCTCCCTCCCTCCCTCCCTCCCTCCCTCTTTTCTCTCTCTCTTTCTCTCAGAAATCAATGGAAAAAATATCCTCAGGTGAGGCTTAACAAAAAAAGATCACTCATGTTTGAAGGCATTTGAAGGCAGAAATGCTTAACTTCTCACTGACCATACAGTCATTTCTAGGTGCTGCCACCAGTGCTGGTCGGCTCAGCTCTGAGGACCCTCTTTGCAGAGTCTCTGGGATGGGGTAGACTGTGGCTGCCAACAGTACTGTGGCCATTGTCCTGAGCTCGGTTTATCCCTTTGTGCACTTGCCTTCCAGGTACATGACTCCAGCCTCTGGTTCAGTCCTGGAGCAAGTGCTCTCCATGCAGTACAGTGTGGTGACGCCTCTGCTAAACCCCCTCATCTACAGTCTGAAGAACCAGGAGGTGAAGGCAGCTCTGAGGAGGATGCTGGCCAGGCAGCCCAGGCTGACCTTCTAACCCAGGCCCCACCGCCTCACCCGGAGGAAAAGTTATGGGGAAAAAGAGGAGGCAAAAGAGCTGTCACCACTCAGTGACCTCAGCATTCATTCTTTTCCAAAACAGAAGTCTTAGTTTTCCTCACCCCAGTGCCCTCCCCAGTCAAGCGAGTTTGGGAAACTTCCACAAAGCAGATGACACCATCCACCGGGGGCCCAGTCACCACACAGGAAAATGCTCACAGCTTCACTGGCCATTTCTACAACGATTGCTTTTCCCTCTCATTTCTTTTTTTTTTAATATATTTTATTGATTTTTTTACAGAGAGGAAGGGAGAAGGATAGAGAGTTAGAAACATCGACGAGAGAGAAACATCGATCAGCTGCCTCCTGCACACTCCCTACTTGGTATGTGCCTGCAACCAAGGTACATGCCCTTGACCAGAATCGAACCTGGGACCCTTGAGTCCGCAGGCTGAAGCTCTATCCACTGAGCCAAACCAGTCAGGGCCCCTCTCATTTCTTGTCCTTTCTACCGCTCCCCTTTCTGCCTCTTCCTCACTCTTTTATTTTTGTCTATGCACAAAGTGTAAATCAACCTAGCTGGCCACTAGCAAATATCCCACTGCATTCTGGGAGAGTCCAGTCTTGTTACCGTGAGACCCAACTTCTCCTTTGTTTCCTTCCCAAAAAATTCCTGGCAAGATCTACAGCTCCATAACAACTCAGAAAGAAAGAAATAAAATAAGTGTGTCTCCTCCTGTCTTTGTTCTTAACAAGGGACATCTAAAGTAAAGCCTAAAAAAATAAAATAAAATAAAGCCTAGCAAATAACAAATCCTCAATAACTACTTGTTGACTATTTAAGGAATGAAGCCTAAGTTCATCTGAAGAGTCCTTTCTCTTAAATGATCCCAGAAAATGGAAGTGAATATCGTCCTCTAACGTGTAAGTCTTAAGAGCAAAGCCCCTGTCCTAATAGCTTCTGTATCCTCAGTGTCTAGAATAGTCCTGTCATCTAATAGATTCAATTAGCATTAGATAAGTTGGAGGGGGGAATGAATGAATGAAAGAGAAGGGGGAGTGAGAGAAGGAACATATTAAAAAGAATATTTAATTTTATTCAGTAAAATTCTTGCATTGATAACAATATAGATATCAGAGGAAAAGTAGCAGGGAGAAAAAATTGGGATAGAAAGAGAGAAAATGATTCCATATTTCGGGGCACTGTCCTGGGTCCTGCTCACATAGAGCTCTGTGAATGGCATGCACAGGGACAGCCCCTGCCCTGAGCCTCTTCACAGCCCACCTTAGCCTGGACCACCTCAGCTCCCTGCCTATTCAAGACATCCCAGCCGAAAGGAATGAGAAGGAGCTGGAGAGAGCAGAGCAAATGCTCAGCTGCCATCCCACCTCCCAATCAGCTCCCAAGAAAGTTCTCAGGAAGAGAACAATAGCAGTTTCCTTCCTGTTTCTACCTAAAGGCCAAGACCTCTGCTTCAGTCAAGACTACCTCCATGCCAGCTCCCTGGCTTATCTCTGTCCTTGACCCTCTGACCCCAGGCTAAGATCCTCTCTGAAAATAAATGTATTGTCAGTTTCTTCCTGCAAAGGCCTCTGAAGATTTTGGCCTTATATATAGTTTACCCACAAGTGAAATTTCCTAATCTTCTCTATAGGATGAGGGCCAAGGCTATGGGGCTGAGACAGCCTCAATTTTAGTTGCATTTCTGCTCTGACCACTTGATGGAACTGGACCCTTATATTTTCCAGAGCATATCGCTCCCTGAGCATGTAACTGAGGCAGGGTAATAAGTAAGAAGTAGATGTGTGAGCTCAATGGGAGGAATGGACATCCAATCCTGTCCTTACCATACACCCATACACAGGGATTACTCTGAAAACCCTGTATACTTGGGGGAAAGCTTTTTGTCCCATAATTAGGAGAGGAATAGCATTCAATACCCTGGAAGATGCATCACATTGTATTTAAATTCACACAAAACTTGATATGATGAATATCAAGTTATTTCCTGAGAGGTTTTTTTCATTAAGTATACAGGAGGGATGGTCTCCCCACCCCTGCCTAGCCCTATAGGTCCCTAAGCAGGCCACGGGGGCCTCATTTGGAAGCTGCTAGTCTCTGAGATAAGTAAAGTCAGATTGCTGAAAGCCCCAGCAGGTAGAGGGGGTGGGGGCAGTGTAATTAGCTATATTAGGCATCTTAGGAAAGCAGGAAGAAGACACAAATTAGAAGATAATTCAGCTAATTCAGAAATGTGGCAGATTAAATTGGCGTTTTGGAATGCTGGATTGTCAAAGAGGGAAGAGATTTCTGAAAAACCACCTAGGTTAAAACCCTCATTTTAAGAGAGGAACTTGGGGTACAAAGGACAGAGGTGACCTGCCCAGATTTGAACCATCAATGAGCAGCACAAACAGACATTAGTACTCAAATCTCCTGATTTTTCTTCTTTCACATTTCTCATAATCATTAGAATAAATAAAGTTCTGTGAAAATCCTTGTTAAAAACAAGTGAAGCAGCAAGGAGGAGTAATGGAAAGCAGGGTCCAAACCCAAAGGCCCCAGTGTCTGATTCTTCTATTACTGAGCTGACTGTAAGGGTCCTCTGTTTTCAGCTCTAGTTTCCAGACAGAGTTCCTCTCACAGCTCTTTGTGAAGAGGATTTCCTTGTCTCAAAGACAAAGAAATCCCTCAACCCTTTTCAGATGCTTGAAGCCCCTGCCCTTGCCGTCTTTTTCCCACTCCACATCTCCATCCGTCAAAATCCCACCCACATACAAAGCCAACTCAAATGCTACTCCTTTCATGAATCCTTCCTTGATCCCTTTTCCCACACATACCCTCAAATATAAATGATCTTTCCTCCTATGAATGCTCAGGGCACATTTCTAACCTTCCCCATGATGTTTATGATACCAATGAATTCATGCACAGGTGGGGTTCCTTGGCCTGGCTGGAGATCAAGGCCTATCGGGGGGCCAGCTGGGAGGTTGGCCAGCCGGGCCCCCTCCCCCCATTGGGGCCTATCGGGCCAGCCAGCTGGCAGGGGGAAGGGACTGCGGGAGGTTGGCTGTGGGAGTGCACTGACCACCAGGGGGCAGCTCCTGCGTTGAGCGCATCATAGCATCTGGTCGAGTTCCAGTTGTAACAGTCACTTAGGTTTTTATATATAGATTCCTTGTATGTTATTATTTATTAGTGTTTATTTCATCTCTCTTGCTAGTTCTTTTAGCCAATTTTGGATCCCCTCTATAGTTCCTTAAATATTCTAGGTGATCCATCAAAGTTTGTTGACTGAGTTGGCACAGAAAGTAAATCCATCTTTCTAAGTTCAGCCTATTTCCTTTTCAGTAGAGATGGAAGGTAGCTATGATCTATGGCTTCAGTATCCACCCACACACCCTACTCCCTCTCCCTCCAGGAAGAAAATACAACCAGCCATTCAAAATCAGATCCTTTATTTAAGACAGAGGTAGAATCCATTGTTGTAGTGAAAGTGCCACCAGGAGCATTCAGCATGGGACAAAAGTCTAGTGCACCAGTCACATACCCCTAGAGAATTGTCCTCACATGTCCAATGGTGTTACTACAGGGCCCAGATCTCAAAGACAAATTAGCTTCAAGTGAGTAGAAAGATGCAAACTGGGGTATCTTTGGGGAAGAGGAGTTCCAGGAGCAGAATAAGAACAGAAGAAGCAAGAACTGTCGGTGCTCACAACTTCTCGCAGAGCCACTGTTCCAGCTTCTCGGAGCAGAGTGGCTTATGGGGCAACCTGATAATGGAAAGGAGACAGGGCAAGTTGGCTGACTGGATCTTAGCTTAAACTTCCATCTAGCTTTAGCCCCAGGAGAGCTGAGGTGGAACAGTATGGGTGAAAATTACAGAAAGACTTTCCTAGCCAGATGACCCACCTAGTGGAGTAGGGTCCTTTTTTAAAACTAAAATAAAATAAAATAAAATAAAAAATTGCAGGGCTAGAAAAGGTATACAGAGGTACTGAGGGTTCACTTTAGGGTCTAGGACTATACAAGTAGAATCAGATGTTTAAGTCTAGCTGAAAGGAGGTTGGGTCTCAGCCTTCTATGAGGAACTCCTATTAGGACAATTGCCAAACAGGAGTGGAGTGATGGAGGCTTAAAACTTGGAAACCTGAATCTGCTCGATGAGTGTTGCTTTGGAGACTATATTCTAGATTAAATGGCCAGAAGATAGAGAGGAGAGGAGTGGTGCAGGAGCTAAAGGGGTGAGAAGAAGAAAGGGAAGGGGAAGTAGAAAATAGAATAGGGACTCACCAGTAGTCAATTCCTTCGCTATCCAGGATCTTCTTGGCACACATCATGTCATCAGTAAGGTCATCATCCAAGAATTCTGGAAATAGTTTGAGGGGACAGAATGAGAGAGCTGAGTATTATCCAGAAACGTAATGAGTTTTTCTCTTCCCTGGATCTAGTAGGTCTGGTCCTTCTCTGGAGGCTTATGCCTATTGCCTTTCTACATAAGAAAGCCAGTACAGAAATCCAGTGCCTCCCCTAGCTGAGGGGCATGTCTGGAGGAATTATCAACCTCATCAACTGACTTACTCTGAAAATGCTGGGTATCAGACTTCAAGACTCCCAGACAGCTCAGATCATCTACCCATAAACTTCAGGGGACTGTTTGGGGATTTGGTGATCATGAAAAATTCTAACAGCCTCTTACATAGCATTCTCAATTCAAGTCCCAAAATTAATGTGGAGTCCAAGGCAGTGAATCCAGAGATCATCCAGGGCTAGGCTCCAGAAAAACAGAGAAACAGGGTAAAAGAGGCTACTCACTATCACAGGAGATGTCACAGATGTTCCTTGACTGTATCTGATTGTCCCTGCACCAAAGTTTGTTATTGATCTGGAAGAGTCCATATTCTGTCTTGCCATTGTTACTGACCATGGTTTGTGTGTCATAACCACTGACATGAAATATGTTACAGATCCCTGGGAAAAGAGGAGAAAGGTATCACAGAAATGTCCAGGCATAGCATAAATGAGGACCTGTATTCCTAGGGAGAAGATGGCTCTCCAGCAAGTCTCCAAATATGGCAAAGCAACAGAGTATCTTGATGAGATCAAAAGAAAAGTTCCAAAAAGATCAGACAATGGGAGAAAGAAAATATAGGAGAATAAATGTACTAAACATGTAAATAGATCAACATAAGAGGGTTATTAGATATTTGAATGAAAGTAAGGATGAAAGGGGCGGGAAAAGAGAGTGGAGGAGAGAAGCAGATGAAGAATGGAATGAAGCAAGGCAGCAGAAAAACTCACATTCAGGTAGAGTGACGCCTCCATAGCCATCCATGTCTTTCAGCACCTGGGACAGCTCACATTTTGTAAATTGCTTGGCCTCAAGGGCAGGGAACAGAATGCCCACCAGGAGCAGAGACAGGAAGGACATCATGTTGGCTTCCCCCAAGAATCTGAAGTGGGCGCACCACTCATTCTTCACCTCCTTTTATTTGTGGAGAAAGCCTCATGAGCCCTGGCACCAAGCCCTACTTCTAGGAAAAGGATGAAGAAAAATGAGTTGTGCCACACAGAAATACTGAGCCTGCCAACTTCCTTCCGTAATTTCACCCCACTTTTCCTTCCCCTTCCCTAATCTCTAGTCCATACCAGGTATTGCTTTTTCTCTGTGCAGAGATAGTTCCAAGCATGATCCTGTTCCGCAGTTGGCTTTATTTATAACTTTGTTTCTTGTGGGGTTGGTTCTAGGAAGGAGGATGTCCCCAGCCAACCTCAAGAACAAAGGAGACCTCAGGGGTATTATGAGTGAGGCAATCAGAACATACAATAAAAGTCCATGGCCAATGCCCCTCTCCCCCTACAGACATACAGATTATGTAAAAGGATTATATGTCATTATATGCCATCATCCCAGGATTAGAACTAGTACTTGTCCAGTCAACCCAGGCATAGTACAAAGCTGAGGAAGAGTCCCTTGATATAGTGGTTCATGGCTGAGGGCTCAGGAACGGTTATAAAATATGGCAGCACAGACTTTCAGAATCAGATATAACTTGGATCTAGAGACTTACTACTTCAGGAAAACAGAGAACTTAAAAAGTGTGTGTGACAGTACATATTTATGTATCCTCTGCACTATTATCAGGCTCCCACCCCCAACCCCCAAACCTGATTCCGCACTGGCGTTAATTAAAACATTGTGTAAACCCACGACTAACAACTTGTAGCAGATTTGTTCATGGGTATAGAAACTTGCAGACACCCTCAGAGTTGGCCTCTGTAGATTAAAAATAGCCTGACCCAACCCAATAGAAAAACTGGACTTAAATCACTTTAAGATTAGGCCAGGATATACATGGATCCTATAAAACCAGATTCTAGGTCTGAGCTTTAAGATCAGTGTCCCTGAGCCAGTGGAGGTGAGGGTACTGAGTCTGAATAATTCCTTCAACTTGTTGACAACAAGCTTCATGTACCAAAGGCTGTTAGCCTCCTTCATGCCAAGGCTCATCCTCTAAACATACTTCCTCATATTGCAGAGAGGTATCCTTCCCCACTGAACTATTTAAGACTTCCAAACTTAGGCATTGCAAACTGCTATATCCTACAACTCTTCGGAATCAGGGAAAACTCCTCTTGGTTTTATCCCATTTCTGTACCATGGGTAACCAGTATATGAAGTAGCATGAGTGAAATGAGTGTGGAGATCTTGGAGTGCCGAGAGAGGAGGAGAAAGTCCTGGTAGCAAAGAAATACATTTTCAGAAACAGAAAAAATGCTGTTACTGAATTTCTCCTCCACTCCACCCAAAGGTATTGGGAGAGGTACATGAAGGACAGGAATAGGAATTCTTTACACTAAGCAAGTATGGCTGAGAATGTGACTGGGAATGAGAGGATGATCTTGAACCATGTGTGATATGGACACGTTTAAAAAGCTAGTCCTTCCCAGCTGGTATGGCTCAGGTCATGGTTCGATTCCCAGTCAGGGCACATACCTAGGTTGCAGGCTCGATCACCATTGTGGCGTGTGTAGGGGCAGCAGATCAATGATTCTCTCTCATCATTGATTTTTCTATCCCTCTCCCTCTCCCTCTCTGAAATCAATAAAAAATAAAAATATAAAAATTTTAAAAAGCTAGTTCTAAGGACTAGTCTTTCTAATAATGGAGTCTAGTGTAAAATGCCTTCTGTCCTGGGCTATGAATTAAGTACCTGTGATAGAATAAACTAGTGGGCCAGGAATCACAGGAACTTTCTACACTTCCAGTCAAGTCAAGACTTATGGCAGTAGCCTGCTTGCCTATAATTTGACTAGAGGCCCGGTGCACGAAATTCATGCACAGGTGCAGTCCCTACGCCTGGCCGGCAATCGAAGCATGAGCATCTGGCGTGGAAGGGCAGGTCCCAGCTGACCCCTGGGCCCTGGGCAGCACCTGGGCCCCCAGGCCCCTGTGAGCCCCCCTGCACCTGAGTCATGGTGCCCAAGTCCCCACACGGAGATGCGGTGAGCGCGACCAGACACTGCGTGCCAGGGTGCAGCATGGGCCTCTGGGCCACCCAGCGGTGCCACACAGAAGCCAGGCAGGCAGTGCGCTCTCTCCCAGCCAGCCTCGCAGACCAGCTCCTGCGTGAAACCACGGGGAGCCCGACCGGCTCCTGCAATCCCAATGGCTGTGGGCCTGGCTCACCCAGAAGAGGCTGTGTGGGTGTGGGGTGTGGACCCGGCTCACCCAGAAGAGGCTGTGTGGGTGTGGGGTGTGGACCCGGCTCACCCAGAAGAGGCTGTGTGGGTGTGGGGTGTGGGCCCGGCTCACCCAGAAGAGGCATGGATGCAGGGTGGGCTCCTTGTGGGTGCCTGGCACCTGAACTCGAGCCCTGGCATCCCAGGGGGAGGTAGCAGGGGGAGTGAGAGCGAGCTCTGTAGGCACCCCGCATTCTCACCACGCCTCTGTCCCCGTCACCCCCACCCCCAGGTAACCAGAGAGAGGTTGCAGTGTGTCACTGACACCCAACATGTTCCGCGCTGCCTCTAATGGTCAGCGCATGTCATAGCAAGTGGTCGAACTCCCGGTCAAATGACTGCCTAAGGGGACAATTTGCATATTAGGCTTTTATTATATAGGATTACCTCTGTCCTTCTCTATAAGCAATAAAAAGCAGTATTCAGATCAGCAATCACAGCCAAGTGCAGAAAAGAAAATAAATATGCCTCGGATAAGAGGAACCATTACTTTCCTAGAAATGTTTGTAAAATAGTGTTTCTTGAGGTCATCTGAAAAAGAAGATAGATATCTAATGGGAACAGTTGCATTCAGAGAAAGATGCAGATTCTTGGAAATAGACCAAAGAAGAACAGCAAACAATGATCACAGCACTGGAAGAGAGAGTGTATGGCAAGATGTGCACAGGTCCTGGAGAAAAGCTCCTACTAAAGTCTCCCTCACCAGAGAGGCTTAGTTAGCTGGTCTGCTTGCAGGCTGAGATCTGAATCAAGGCAGTGAAGAGGCATTTACAACACACCAGATTTTTCAGAAACATACTAGGAAGCTATGTTCATTCTCTCAGGTGCTACGGTAAAAATCGGGGTTTCTCAAACTGTCCTTTGTGGAGGACGTCTAGAGATTAAGGAATCAGAAGCATCTGTTTCAAAGCACATTCGGCAGTCGCCATCCGAAACCGGGGTTTGTAGGTGAGCAGTCGTTTAGAGACAGAGCACAGGACAACCATTTGGAAGGACACCCTAAGGGCCACAATGATGTTGAACATTATACTTCTTCTGGTTAATATCCTCACCTTGGTCTACTTCCTCCCATAATTCAAGTAAATTATTACTAGATGAATAAAGCTAGATCTTGAATTTAAAACCCAAATTTTGGACAAATTCTTAAATTAGAGAGTTATTTAAATTAAAGAGTTATTTAAAGCAAATAAAATTTGGAGAGGGGTTGCTCTCTATTGGCACTTTCTGATTTGGTTGCTTATACAAATGTCCTTGCAAAGTCACTTAGCACTATTGATTCGCATTCTATATCCACACCAAAGGTCTGCTCTCAATTTACATAGAATTATTTTAAATTGTTGTACTGCATTACTACATCTATACCTGCTTTTTTGTTTACATGAACCATTAATTAATTTATTTTTTATTAGTGTGTGTGTGTGTGTGTGTGTGTGTTTTAATCCTCACCTGTGAATATTTTTCCATTGATTTTTAGGGAGAATGGAAGAGGGAGGGAAAGTCCAAGAGAAACACGGATGTGAGAGAAACACATCAACTGGTTGTCTCCTGCACGAGCCCCAACCAGGACCCGGGTCGGGGAAGAGCCTGCAACCAAAGTACGTGCCCTTGATGGGAATTGAACCTGGAACCCTTTGGTCCACAGGCTGAGGCTCTATCCACTGAGTCTCCACAGGGGGAGTGCCACTCAGCCAGAAGCAGGGCTCACGGCTGGTGAGCGCAGTGGCAGTGGCAGGAGCCTCTTCCGCCTCCACAACAGCGCTAAGGATGTCCAACTGCTGGCTTTGGCCCGCTTCCCACAGGGAGCAGGCCTAAGCCATCAGCCGGACATCCCCTGAGGGCTCCGGGACTGTGAGAGGGCGCAGGCCAGGCTGAGGGACCCCCTCCTGAGTGCATGAATTTTGTGTACCAGGCCTCTAGTATTATAATAAATTCATATATTCACCCACTGTCAACAATTTGCCACATTCATATTCTTTTTTCCCAACTTTATTGAGTTATAATTGACATATAACATTGTATATGTTTAAGTTACACAACATGATGATTTGATACACGTACATATTGTAGAATGATTACCACAAGAAGGTTAGTTAACACCTCTATCCCCTCACATAATTACCATTTGCATGTGTGTATATGTGTGATGAGAACATTTAAGATCTATTCTCATAGCAGAATATAATACAGTATTGTTCATTACAGTCATATTGCTGAACATTAGATTCTGAGAACTTATTTATCTTATAACTGGAAGTCTGTACCCTTGACCAACATCTCTTCATTTTCCCCTCCCCTTGCCCCTGGCAACCAGCATTCTATTCTTTGTTTCCATGAGTTGGATGTTTTCAATTTCACATGAGCGAGATCATACAGTAATTGTCTTTGTCTGACTTATTTTACTTAGCAAAATGACCTCAAGGTCCATCCATGTTATTGTAAATGGCAGGGTTTCCTTCTTTTAAATAAATAGATATAGATATAGATATAGATATAGATATAGATATAGATATCACATTTTCTTTATCCATTCATCCATTGATGGATACATGTTATTTCCATATCTTGGCTATTATGAATAATGCTGCAATGAACATGGAGACTCAGATTTTTCTTCAAGATTATGATTTCATTTCCTTCTACTATATACCCAGCAGTTGGATTACTGGATCATATAGTATTTTTATTTTTTATTTTTTGAGGAATCTCCATACTGTTTTCCATATGGCTGTACCAATTTACATTCTACTAATAGTGCTCAAGGGTTTCCTTTTCTCCACCTCCTCACCAACACTTGTTATCTTGTGAGTTTTTTTATAACAGCCATTCTAACAGATGTGTGTGATGTCCAATTGTGGTCTTAATTTGCATTTCCCTGATGGTTAGTGATGTTGAGCACCTTTCGTGCACCTGTTCATTATCGTATGCCTTCTCTGGGAACATGCCTCTTCAGGTCCTCTGTCCATTTTTTAATCAGGTTATTTGATTGAGTTTGCTCTTTGGAGGGATTTTGCTTTGTTTTATTATTGAGTTGTGATGAGTTCCTTTTATACCGATGAGTTCCTTATCAGTATACAACTTGCAAATATTTTCCTTCATTTTATATGTTGCCTTTCCATGTTGTTGATTGTTCCTTTTGCTGTACAGAAACTTTTTAGTTTGATATAAATCCACTTGTTTATTTTTGCCTTTGTTATTGTTTCCAAAGTGGCCCTAATCCAGCTGAAGGGTAAGTGCTACAGGGACTCCTGACCATTTTGTTCTGCCCTGTTTTCAACTGTCTGAATTCTAATGTCATTACTTGCTGTTCATCCCTAATTCTCTTTTGGGTTTTGATCACTTCTACCCATAGATTTCTCACCGACTTGTGAGCCTTAGTACTGACTTCCTGATGCTTGCCACATATCCTGTGATTGAAATTGGTTGCTCAGGTTTTCAGACAGTTTGCTTCTTTGTAATATAAGCATTCACTTCGTGCCCCCATCCACCTTCACGGGTCAGTTTCTTCTTCAGCACAGTTGGAAGGTTGGACTTTTATCTTACATTCCTCTACAGCTGTGTTTTCAGAAGTTATTGCTCAGTTCCAGGTGCTGTTCTCTACCGTTTCTATTTCTATAGTTTCTTATTTACTTCTCTGATTACCCCAGCCTGAAACTTCCAGGCTACTTCTCTCATTTGAACTCCTCCCCCTTTTCATGGGCATCAGAGTAAAGGTAGACATGGATGAGGACATTACCTAATAGTGCTTGTTTTTTATTCTTCACAACACTGCCATGTAAGACTGAATAGGTATTTCCAATATCCTTTTAAAGGGTTAATGTAATCAAAGGAAGGTAGAAACTTAAATTACTGATTTAAATGCTGATAATAAAAGCATTTAATGCCATACATTTTCTTCTAAGTGCTGCTTTAGCTGCATCCCCAAATTTTTAATGTTATATATTTATTTAGTTCAAGATATTTCTTAATTTTCCTTAAGATATCCTCTTTGATCAGTTGGTTATTTAAAAGTATGCTCTCTAATTTCAGAATATTGGGGGGGATTTTTCATACATCTTTCTGTTATTTTTTAAGTTTGATTCTATTATCATATTTTAGTTCTATCTCTTGCTTACATGTAATTTTATTATTCTATTTTGTTCCTGTTGAAATTTATAGAATATATTTTTATTTTTATTAGTCAAACTGAAAATGTTACTAATACATTTTAAATAAAGTTAATTAATATCTTAACCATTCTCCTGTAGGACGCTAGGCCGTGGAAACTTGTACTCTAAATATTGCCTGGCTTACATGTTCTTATTTCCAATAATTTTAGTTTTGAATAACTAACCCCACAAACTAGATATTGTTATTATTTTTTGTTACAGGTCAGATTCCCTAGGAAACAGCATCTGAAATGGAGATTGATACACAGGAAGTTTATTGGAGAGTGCTTTTGTGTGTGTATATGTTGGGGTGGGGCGAGATGGGAAGCTGTACGAAGGAAGATTGGTCAGAGGGACAAGTTGAACTGTGGTGCAGTCACAACGAAGTGCTCAGCCAAATTCATAGGAAGTTGGAGCTGAAATGGCCCTGGGTTCCTATTCTTAGAAGTGATAAGAGCTTCTTTAAGAATTGCCAGGTTGGTGTGGGTCAGTGGTTGAGCGTGGACCCATATACCAAGAGGTCACCTCTGAGAACAGCACCCTAGTAAGAGATTAGTTGCAATAGCGCCCTCTTGTGGACAGTCTAAGAACAGCACCCTAGTAAGATGAATATTCTTGGAGTCTGAAAACCCAATTGACAGTCCTAGAGGCCTGTGGCCCTTGCAGGCAGGTGTTGCAATAGCGCCCACTGGTTGGTATTCTAAGAACAGCAACGTAGTTAGGGATTAGTTGCAATAGTGCCCTCTTGTGGACATTCTGAGAATAGCACCCTAGGTGTTCAATTTTCAGTGAGGGCACATGTCCGGGTTTTGGGTTCTATCCCCAGTAGAGGGCGTACTGGAGGCAGCCAATCTATGTTGATGTCTCTCCCTCTCCCTTCTTCTCTCTAAAATCAATAAAAACATATTTTTTAAAAGAATAAATAACAGACAGAACCTAGAGACAGAACCTAGAGACAGGACTTGGCTGGAGATCCTAGACAGAACCTAGAGACAGAACCTAGAGACAGGACTTGGCTGGAGATCCTAGACAGAACCTATAAGAAACGCCCTAACCTTGGGAATAGAGATTGATAGGATTGGAATCAACTGGTATAAATGCGGATGTAACAAGAGAACACACACAGAACCTAGAGACAGAACCTGGCTACAGAACCTGGATAGAACATGGCAAGAGAACCTGACTAGAACCTGGTGACTGAACCTGGCTGGAGATCCTAACCAGAACTTGGCTGGATCCAAACCAGAACTTCACTGGAGATCCAAACCGGAACTTTGCTGGAGATCCTGACCAGAACTTCACTGGAGATCCAAATCAGAACTTCGCTGGAGATCCTGACCAGAACTTCACTGGAGATCCTGACCAGAACTTGGCTGGAGATCCTGGCTAGAGATCCTGGCTAGGCTGCTGATCAACTGAAGGCTGATTCCATGTCATTCCTTCTTCGCTGACTCCGTCCACACCTTTGGGGACCCCTGGACCCGCTGGGGTTGGACCCCAGCACTTCTCAAACAGCAGAGGATTACTACCCAAAGCAATCTACAGATTCAATGTAATCACTATCAAAGCCCATGGCATTTTTCAAGGAAATAGAACAAATCCTAAAATTTGTATGGAACCACAAAAGACACCCAAATAACCAAAGAAATCTTGAGAAACAAAAACAAAGCTGAAGACATCAGCTG
Organism: Myotis brandtii; assembly: GCF_000412655.1. Lineage (NCBI taxonomy): Eukaryota > Metazoa > Chordata > Mammalia > Chiroptera > Vespertilionidae > Myotis > Myotis brandtii. The sequence goes on along the minus strand of NW_005369706.1, from coordinate 1,572,111 downwards.
CTCCCTCATTTTAAACTATATTCCAGAGCTACAGTAATCAAAACAGTATGATATTGGCATAAAAACAAGCACACATATCAATGGAACAGAAGACAGCCCACAAATAAACCCAATACAACTCAACAACAAATCTGATTTAAAAAATGGGTAGAGAATCTGAATAGACATTTTCCAAATAAAATGTAAAAAAGTACATGAAAATGTGTTCAACATCACTAATAATCAGGATAATGCAAATCAAAACCACAATGCAATATATCACCTTACATGTTAGAATGTTTTAAAAAAAAAAAAAAAAAAAGAATAAATAACAGTGAGAGCTCTGACAGGTCAACCTTTCCTCTACCCAGGATGACCCTACCATACATTGGCAAATACTTTTTTTTATTAATATATTTTATTGATTTTTTACAGAGAGGAAGGAAGAGGGATAGAGAGCTAGAAAGATCAATGAGAGAGAAACATCGATCAGCTGCCTCCTGCACACTCCCTACTGGGTATGTGCCCTCAACCAAGGTACATGCCCTTGACCGGAATCGAACCTGGGACCCTTGAGTCTGCAGGCCAATGCTCTATCCACTGAGCCAAACCGGTTAGGGCGGCAAATTCTTTTGTTGAGGGAAAATTTACATACAATTAAGTCACCTATTTTAAGTGTACAGTTTGACAAGTTTTAATAAATATATACTACACCCATGTAACACCACAATCAAAATACAAAATATTTTTCTCACTCCAAAATTCTCTCATATCCCTTAGCAGTCAGTGCCTCCTCTCCAGCACCAGGTAAACTTTGATATTATTTCTATAACTATTAGTGGACTTGCCTATTCTAGAAATTCACATAAATGGAATCATACAATATTATGTTTGGTGCCTAGATTTCTTTGCTCAGTATATGTTTTATATTCATCAATGTTGCTGTGTGTAACTATAGTTCATTCCTTTTTATTACTGAGTAGTTTTCCATTTTATGAACATGCACAAATACTTATTATTCACTTGATGGTGGACATGTGAGTTATTTCCATCATAGGGCTACTATAAACAAGCTGGTATGTACATTCGAGTGCAAGTCCCATCGTGAACATATGCTTTCATTTCTCTTGGATCAATACCTAGGAATGAAGTTGATGTGACATTTGAAAGTGTATGATTAATTTATTTTTAAATGTCAGACATTTTGATCCAAAATGCTGAATCATTTTTGCATCCCATCAACAATGTATGAGAGTTGCCATTGTGCCACATGCTCAGCAACACTTGGTATTACCAGTCTCTAATTTTGGCTGCTCTAGTAAGTATATAATGGTATCTCACTGCTCATGAATATCTCTATATGTAACAACTGACCGATCCTAAATCATCTTTTGTAAAGTTCCTGTTCAAATCTTTTGTCTATTTTTCATTATTTTGTCTATTTTTCTTCTTCTTCTTTTTTTTAATCCTCACCCAAGGCGTGAGAATATATTTTCCATTGATTTTTTTTTTAGAGAGTGGAAGAAAGAGGGGAGGGGGAATAAGAGGAGAGAAACATTGATGTCAGAGAGACACATTGATTAGTTGCCTCACACATATACCCCAACCGGGGCCATGAATCGAACCCGCAACCTTCTGGTGCACAGGCCGGTGCTCTAACCAATGAGCAACACCCAGCCAGGGCTGTCTATTTGTCATTATGTTGTCAACTCTTTCAAAGTTAGAAGAGTTTTTTGTATATACTATATACAAGTTATTTTTCAGATATATTTATTGTAAACATTTTCTCTCAATCTATGGCTTGCCTTTTTTATTTTTAGTAGCTTATGAATAGCTTTATTTGTTCTTACATAGTCAGAAATCTAGAAGCAAAGAGTGCAGATTTGGTGCTTTGAATAATAATCAAAGGCAAAATTGTGTGGAATGTCAGATTTGAATTCTGGCTCCACAAGTTAATAACTGTCTGGCCCTGGACAATGTGTTTGCCTTCTCTGTGCCGTAGCTGCCTGATACATATATAAATTGTACATCATGATAATAACTACCTCCTAGGATTCTTGTGAGGCTTCAGTGAGGTAATTTTATAAAACTCTTATCAGAGTGCTTAGCAGAGTGCATATTCAGCAAATGGTCTCTTTTGTATTGTAATTTTACTACATCCTCTTCTTTATGTCCTCTCCATTCATTCTTGATGCTTATATCAGTGAGTTGGAGATGAGGATACAAGAAGCTAGTTCTATGAAGGTGAATTTTTCCCCAGGCAAGATTTTTGCATTCAGAAAAGCCAGCTCTGAATGAAGGGGGTATCTGATCATGGTAATATGGACCCTTCATTAAGATGTGGATAACTGAAAGTAATAGATAACTCTACTAGCCAAAGTTTGTTTTGTTCACTGCTATATACCTAGAGTCTAGACCAGTGTCTGACAGGTTATAAATCTTGATAAATATTTCTTTCTTTTTTTTAATCCTCACCTGAGGATATGTTTATTGATATTTTAGAGAAAGAGGAAGGGAGAGAAACATTGATCAGTTGCCTCCTGTACATGCCCCAACCGGGAATCAAACCCACAACCTAGGTATATGCCCTGACTTGGAATCGAACCTATAACCTTTTTGGTGTACAGGATAATGCTCCAACCAACTGAGCCCCCCAGCCAGGGCGATAAATGTTTCCTAAATTAAGGTCATGACACATTTTTATACAAAAACTAGAGGCCCAGTGGATGAATTCATGCATGGGTGGGGTCCGGCTGGCCCGCCCTGATGGAGGCCATCAGGGCCAGGCTGGCCAGGGGGAGGGGCCACAGACGGTTGGGGGGGGCCGATCAGGGCCCTGATCGGGCCGGTTGGCCGTCGCAGTGTGTGTCATTGCGACTGGTCATTCTGGTCATTCCGGTCATTCCGGCGTTCTGGTCACTTGGCTTTTATATATATAGATATAACTTAATACCTAAAAAAAAAAAAACAATATATAGCTCTTTCATTTCCACTAAACTCACAGATAATACCTCAGGAAAAAAAGCTAAAATTTAAACAAACTTTTAAGCACAAGTTGGATATTTTTATTACTATTATCATAAACGCTAAGTCAATAAACACTAACTTTCCTTTCTACCTAGAAAAAACTCTTATTCTTCCCTTTCTCCCCTGGTATCTCCCTCAGGCTCTTTACACAACCCAAGACCTAGGCAGCTATATTTTATTCTCAGCTACTCCCTCAAAGAAAATACACTAATTACTCCCTCGCATTTCCTCATGCAAGTCCTTCCACTCGCTCTTTCACCTGTCGAGGTAAAACACTTGTCAGTTTCTTCCCGCAAGGGCCATCCTAGTCTGTCACTCAGGAAACCCAACCCCTGCCCCGACCCTGTGCTCTCTTCCTTCCGGCCTAGATCTGTTCTCAGCTTTCATGCGGGAGGACCTGAGTGCTATGCTTCTGTGGCACGTTTCCTTCTCCAGTGGTCAGTCAGCTACACTTCACTGTCTGCCTCCATTATCTTGAAGGGGCCTGACCTGGTTTTATGTTAATATGTGATGTTAAACTATTAAGTAACAGAACAAATTATCTATAGGATTATACTGTAGTTTCCTCCTGCTTCCAAGAGATTAAAGCAGGTCTTAACCCATGCCAGAGTAGAAAGACTGCTAACCTAGTCCTTGGAGGTCATACTCTAGATAACCCATTCCAGTGCTGCAAGGACAGATCATAGCATACTCACATTCACCTTGGGGTTCATTGTGAGAATCAGCTACATATTAAATAAGCTCCTGTTTGCTTATTCAAAGTATTGGATAAAGATTGGTTTTAATTGTAGCTATTCTTATGTCTTCCCAGTCTTCCCCAACTCCATAAGAAAAAGGCCATTAAATTTGAGTGGAACACCTGAGTGTGGTCCCTGGTGGACCAGCACATCTGACTGGAGCAACTGCAGCTGCTCCATTTGGCTGCAAACTGCACCTCGTCCCCAGTGAGGCTCTTCTCAAGCCCCACAAGGGAAGGGAGGTAGGAAAAGCAGTGGTGTCCATAGCAGCACATATAGAATAGGGATGACAGACTTCGGTGAGCACCCTGGGGTGGGGAGAAGCCAGTACCATGGAGCCTCCACAGGAGAGAAGCAGAAAGTGCGGAGCTGGCAGCTGGCAGAAGAATCTAGTCCAGGGGTGAGACAACCAGGACAGAAGGAGTTGACTCCGAGCCCAAAGCAGGTCAGGCCTCCTCTCCACTGAATCTGAGTATCTCGAGTTTTTCTGGGCTGACACTATTCTCTGCCTACAAAGGGGACAACCCCTGATCCAACCTAAACAAATTCAGAAAAGAGTTTGCCATATTTTTTAAATGTTCTGTTTGTTCCAGGAGGTTCCAATGAACGGGGCCCATATTTGCCAACAAACTTCCGGAGGCTCTACAAGAAGAAACTTCATTTCCCCAACTCTGATCCTGTCAAGTGAGCCTCATCTTATTTTCATACCCAAAACTCCTGCTGTAAATAATAGTTCGCCCCATAAGAATCACCTCTATGAAATCAGCAGCGGTAGGTGGGTAAGTATGGGTTTCCCACCATCACCACCCCCTTAGTCCTTGTTCTGCCTCTAAGCCTCTATGGGCTAATCATATCCCCTCTTCTTATTTTTTTTAATATATTTTTATTGATTTCAGAGAGGAAGGGAGAGGGAGAGAGAGATGGAAATGATAAGAGAATCACTGATTGGCTGCCTCCTGCACACCCCACACTGCATAACCCCTCTTCTTCATAGGAATCCCTCCAATATTTGAAAACAGCTATCATATTCTTCCAGTAATTTGTCTTTTCCAGATTGAACATTTCCACATTCTTCATATGTTCCTAATACATCACAGTTCCCAATGCCTAATTCATGATAATCAACAAAATCTCAAATCATTTTTACATAAATAACTACCAAGTCATCTTAACCTTCCTGTATTTTTTCTACTGATTGTTAAAGCCTACATTCAGATTTTATATGTGCCCTGTTAAATTTCTTCTTGTGTTTAGTCTAGCATTCCAAAAGACAAGATTACTTTGAATTGTAATCTATCAACTGTAATATTGGTTTCCCCTCTTTATTTCATATCATCTGAAATTTGTTGAGCCATGCATATTTATATGTCTACTAAAGTCACTGCTAAAATAGGTAAAGAAGACAAGCTCTATAAAACCTTCTCCTTAAAAAAATAATAAAATAAAACCTTCTCCTTCACATAGATATCTTTCTCTGATTTTTAGAGTGTCATTAATGAATAATTTTGGTGGACAGTAGCCAAGCTAAGGGTATTAACTTTAAGCTCATAGTCATTATCTTTTCTATGAAGCTTTACTGAAATTAGTATGTTCTTTTTCTATCTGTTTCTCCTAATCTACTAAATTATTAATACTATAAATAAAGGACATTACTGAGGTTTTACATTATAATTAACATCACATAGCTCCTGGTGATGCCTCCTTCAGGGACTTCCAAGTGTTCTATAAAACATCTACTTAAAAATTTTACTAGGGACCAAGGTCAAATTCACTGGTTAGCAAGAGCAACGGTAACTTTTTGATCATAAGCACTGATTCAGAGTCCAGACCTGAAAAGTTTTGGGTCATTGACTGATTAGTTGGTTTGGTTAGTTTTATCTAGTTTCTTCCCTTGCTCCATCTCTCTGCTAAACCCAGGGTCCTATTCCATTCTCAATTAAAGTCTCTTTCCTGGCTCTTTAAGAAGTCACTAGTGTAGAGAAGATAAAATATGTTAGATTACATCTGAAAGTATTCTATTCACTCTATGTCTGTACCTCTCATGTGACCAAATGTGTTTCTGCACAGCAGCCCAAAACCAGAGGGGAAAGAAAGGACCAGGAAGGAACACAAAAACCCTGTGTTCTCACTGCCATCTGTGAATGTGAATGTCATCTTTCTTAACTGAAAAAAATGAGAAAACTCTATATCCGGTTGGGCTTTCTGGTTTCTTCCAAGTGGCAATATTCTTGTATTCCCTCAGTTAGGGGGGAACCAGAGATTCCTTCTCTCTTTTAGTAATCTTTGAAATGCTTTTTTCTCTACCCAAGCAACAATTGTCAGATGCTGTGATTTTTCTGTGGCAATTTACTATTGGAAAATTATTGTAACTAACTCATTCATTTATTCATTCATTCATTCATTC
>NW_005369706.1:1547936-1562919 GCF_000412655.1 Myotis brandtii | reverse complement strand
AAGATAAATATCACATGATCTCACTCATTTGTGGAATATAATGAACAACATAAACTGATGAACAAAAATAGATCGAGAGACAGAGAAACACTGAACAGACCAGTCAAACCTCAGAGGGAAGGCAGGGGGGTGGTGGTAAGAGATCAACCAAAGGACTTGTATGCATGCATATCAGCGTAACCAACGGACACGGACACTGGGGCTGCGGGGGCTTGTCCTGGGGGGTGGGAGTGGCTGGGGAGAGGTCATGGGGGGAAAGGGAGCCTTATGTAATACTTTAAACAAAAAACTAATTAATTAATTATTCTTTAAAAAGAATTAAGGTATCTCATGACATGCTTCAAATAGAGAAACCAAGCTCTGGGGGTTAAAGTCAGTAGAGTAGTGATGTAGGTTGTGATGGGATGAGAGCTGCTCCCACTGCAGAAACAGCTCCTCCTTGGGAGGGAAGGGTCATTAGAGGCCCGGGAGGAGCTCCATGCAGTCATGCCTGCAGCCCGGAGGCCAATCAGACCACTGCTCTGGGAGTTCCCATTAGTCCCCTTGTCCTTGATGTTGTACCAATAGGTAATAGAGTAAAGGAAGGAAGCAATTAAATGAGAGAGAAAAAGAAAAGAAAGCAAACCCAATGTGAGGATTCTGAAATTCTGCCTCTAACAGGGAATGTTTGAAAGTTTTGAAAAAATGAGCCAAAAACATTTCTAATTTTAAGTACATATTTCGGCATGGTTCTCAAGGTATGGTATGTAGGTCACCTATATCCGAATGAGCTGGAGTAGCTATTTACAAATGCAGACTTCTCGGCTTCTCACCAGACCTACACAATCAGCATCTCCAGGGTGGGGCCCAGGGCTCTGCATTTAACAAATGCCCCAAGAGCCCTGGCAGGCTGGCTCATTGGTTGAAGCGCCATCTTGTTCACCAAAAGGGTGCAGATTCAATTCCCGGTCAGGTACATGCCTAGGTTGTGGGTTTGACTCCTTGTCAGGGCACATACTACAGTAGGCAACCGATCAATATTTCTCTCTCTCTTGCTCTCTCTCTCTATTTCTCTCTCTCTCTGTCTATTTCACTCTCTCCCTTCCTCTCTTTCCAAAATCAAGGATTTTTTTAAATGCCACAACTGATTCTCAGTGTAGGGAGAGGGCATGGTTTCCAGGATGAGAGGGATGATAACAGGAAAACAAAGCAAGAAAAAAGAAAATATAGTTACCCGTGGATGTAAAGAGACATAACCCTCGCATAGTGAGAATAAGACAGTTGTACAAAAAAGGCCAATGAGGAGGATCTTCAGGAAGTAGAAAATCTGGAATAGACGATTGCCTCAACTGGGTTGAAAAAAAGAACAGAAAATGTCCCTGTCTGGAATGATGCTTGGGAAATGGTCAGGGTTTAGGCCAGCCGTGGGCAAACTACGGCCCGTTTGAAATGAATAAAACTAAAAAAAAAAAGACCGTACCCTTTTATGTAATGATGTTTACTTTGAATTTATATTAGTTCACACAAACACTCCATCCATGCTTTTGTTCCGGCCCTCCGGTCCAGTTTAAGAACCCATTGTGGCCCTCGAGTCAAAAAGTTTGCCCACCCCTGGTTTAGGCTCTATTTGAGTTTTTAAAGTTTCTCTATGATTTTTCTTTTCACTAACGTCAAAAGTGAAATCCTGTGCTGTGTGTGCCAGTGTCTTGGAGAGAGGACCAGGATAGGGTGAACAGAGGGCACATCAGTTTCCCCGAACCAGAACCCAGCACCCTCCTCAGGATGCATGACTCACACTGCCCAGAGGCGTTTGGTCACTCTGTGTGATTGGCATTGAGCACACAGGCCAGAGATAGGTAGAGAATTGTCCAGGAGGCCCTGGAGGCCAAGCCCTGCACAAAGCATGGGATTGTCTTTGTGATATTTTCTCAAGAGTTTTGGGAAAGCCCCAAGCCCTTCCCTTCACCCCCACCACCACCTGATCCCCATACACTGTCCCCTGCCAACTCCTAAAGCCAGAAATTCTGATTCAGAGTGTCATCTTTTTAAATCATTGGTCAAAGGTACATGGTACTGCAGTATGAAGGAAAGAGCAGACCTATCCATGTTGTGATCCCAGTTCTGCCACATACTAGCTTAGGCAAATTACTTAACCTCTCTGAGTCTCAGATACCTCACCTGGAATGAAATAAATATAATAAAAGGAATTAAAAAATAATAATAACAACAGGATTGTTATGAAAATTAAATGAAAGACGTATAATAAATCCCTCTATCTGTGCACTTTGATTGGCCTATGACATACTTTTTTTAAATTACATTTTATTGGGATGACATTAGTCATCATGGACGTGTAGGTTTCATGTGAGGATAGCTAATTTACAAAATCTGTACATAGGACCATGTGCCCACCACCCAAAGTCAAATCTTCTCCTGTCACCTCGTATTAGGACCCCTTTCTCCCCCCACCCGACTCCCTCTGGCAACCACCCTCTGGCTTTTTGTGTTCATAAGTTTCAGTTTTATACCCCACATATGAGTGAAATCATATAGTTCTTAGCTTTTTCTGTCTGACTTATTTCACTTCCCATAATGTTCTCAAGGTCCATCCATGTTGTTGTAAATGACGCTGTCTCATCCTTTCTTATGGCCGTGTGGTACTCCATTGTGTATATGTACCACATTTTCCTTATCTAGTCCTGTATCGCAGGGCACTTTGGCTGATCCAAGTCTTGGCCACCATGAATAATGCTACAATGAACATAGGAGTGCATATATCTTTGCATATAAATGATTTCGAATTTTTTGAGTATATACCCAGGAGTGGGGTTGTTGGGCCATATGGTAGCTTTATTTTTAATTTTTTGAGGAATTGCCAGACTGCTTTCCATAGTGGTTATACCAGTCTACATTCCCACCATTATTAAATTCCCAGCTTCCACAACTTCTTCTCCTATGAGGTCAATATAATCCTGATACCAAAACCTGGCGAAGATAACACAAAAAAAGAAAACTACAGACCAATATCCCTGATGAGTACAGATGCAAAAATCCTAAACAAAATACTAGCTAATCGAATAAAACAGTACATCCAAAAAATAATACATCACGATCAAGTGGGATTCGTTCCAGGGGCACAAGGATGGTTCAACATTCGCAAATCAATCAACATAATACATCACATTAACAAAAAAAAGGACAAAAATCATATGATCTTGTCAATAAATGCAGAAAAAGCATTTGATAAGATACAACATTCATTTATTATTAAAACGCTCAATAAAATAGGAATAGAAGACAAGTACCTCAACATAATAAAGGCCATGTATGATAAACTCTCAGCCAATATAATACTCAATGGTGAAAAACTGAAAGCTTTTCCCCTAAGATCGGATGGGATGTCCACTCTCACCACTCTTATTCAACATAGTACTGGTAGTTCTAGCCAGAGCAATAAGGCAAGAGAGAGAAATAAAAGGCATCCAAATAGGGAAGGAAGAAGTCAAACTGTCACTTTTTGCAGATGACATGATGCTGTACATAGAAAACCCTGAAGACTCTACCAAAAAAACTACTGGAAACAATAAACAAATGCAGTCAAGTTGCAGGATACAAAATCAATGTGCAAAAATCCATTGCCTTCCTGTATGACATACTTTAATAAATATTAGCTTCTTCTCTCACCCTACCTCTCCTCAAGGGAAGTCAGGAGACACTCTCTCCCTTCGGTCACAACATCACCTGAGACCAGCAGAGAGAGGCTATAAAGAGACTCTGGCTCAATTTATGAAATGTTTTCATGTAAAACTTTTTTTATGTTTTTATTTATTTCAGAGAGCAAAGGGGAGGGAGACAGGGATAGAAATATCAATGATGAGAGAGAATCATTAATTGGCTGCCTCCTGCACACCCCCTAAACAGGTATCAAGCCCACAACCCCGGGCATGTGCCCTGATCTGGAATGGAACCATGATCTCCTGGTTCATAGGTCAATGCTCAACCACTGAGCAACACCAGCCAAGCAGAGATGTAAATTCTCATTAAAATATATTCAACCCTCAGTGCGTCTCAGTAGTTAGAGCATCGGCCCTCGCACCCAAGGATCTCCAGTTCGATTTCCAGTCAAGGGCACATACCTGGGTTGCAGGTTCGATCCCAGCCTCGGTTCGAGCGTATGCAGGAGGCAACCAATTGATGCATCTCTCACATTGATGTTTCTCTTTCTCTCTCTCTCCCTCCCTCCTTCCCTTCTATTCTCTCTAAAAATTAATGAAAAAATATATCCTCAGGTGAGGATTAACAATATATATATATATACATTCAAAATACCAAACAAAATAAATAAGATATAAATCTACACTTGGACATACCAAAGTGAAACTAGAGAATATTATGTTAAAGAAGAAGGCACATATAATTACGTTCAGTGCAGTATTTTCTGAATAACTAAAATTGAAAACAATCTAAATGTTCATCAACAGAAGAATGAATATAAAATAGGGGGCAATACAATGAATCACTGTAGAGTAGTCAATGTGAATGAGAGCAAGTATCAACATGAATACGTTTCAAAAACAATGAACACCTGAGTGCCCTCAGCAGTGCCCAGACCCGCCTCTCGCTGCAGTTGTGCTTGGACAGAACAGACCCAGGGGTGCCCCTTCTTCAGCCTCTGATCACCCGCCAACCTCTTTTCCAGTCACCGCCTTTGGAACCATCTCAGCCATCCTCAGCCTCTGAGACCATGGTTTGAGCGTAACTCCTTATTGCTGAGCAACCATGGGCTCCCAAATTCGTCAGAATGATTCCACTGAGCTGGAAGCTGCCGTCAATCTCCTGATCAACCTGCATCTGCGGGCCTCCGACATCTACCTCTCTCTGCGTTTCCATTTGACCACGGTGATGTGGCTCTGGAGGGCATGAGTCACTTGTTCCAAGAGTTGGCTGAGGAGAAGTGAGAGAACATGGAGAGACTCCTGAAGATGCAAAACCACCTCTCCAGGCCGTGCCGGCCTCCAGGATGTGCAGAAGCCTTCCCAAGACAAGTGAAGAGGACGTGGAGGGAAACATTTACCGACATCGCTGCAGTTGTGCTTGGACAGAACAGACCCAGGGGTGCCCCTTCTTCAGCCTCTGATCACCCGCCAACCTCTTTTCCAGTCACCGCCTTTGGAACCATCTCAGCCATCCTCAGCCTCTGAGACCATGGTTTGAGCGTAACTCCTTATTGCTGAGCAACCATGGGCTCCCAAATTCATCAGAATGATTCCACTGAGCTGGAAGCTGCCGTCAACCTCCCAATCAACCTGCATCTGAGGGCCTCCGACATCTACCTCTCTCTCTGCGTTTCCATTTGACCACGATGATGTGGCTCTGGAGGGCATGAGTCATTTGTTCCAAGAGTTGTCTGAGGAGAAGTGAGAGAACATGGAGAGACTCCTGAAGATGCAAAACCACCTCTCCAGGCCGTGCCGGCCTCCAGGATGTGCAGAAGCCTTCCCAAGACAAGTGAAGTAAAACTCAGGACACCTTAGAAGCTGCCAGGGTCATGGAGAAGAACCTGAACCAGACCCTTTTGGATATGCATACTCTGAGTTCTGCAGGCACACACCCTCATCTCTGTGACTTCCTGGAGAACCACTTCCTGGATGAGGAGGTGAAACTCATCAAGAAGATGGGTAACACCTGACTAATCTCCCCAGGCTGAGCTGGGCAAGTATGTCTTTGAAAGGCTCGCCCTCAAGCACAACTAGGAGCTTTTGAAGCCCAGATGCCTTTAAGGGGCCCCTCTGCATCCCCCTGGTATCTGGCTTCTGGCTGAGCCTCTTCCTGAAACCTCTAAGCATCCTTTTAACCACGCTAGAGCCTTGTCCCATGCCTTGGACCAAATGGAAACAATAAAGCACTTTGCAGCAAAAACAAACAAACAAAAACAGTAAACACCTTGAACTGAAAATGCAAGGTGCAGAATAATATACATACTACCAGAGGTCATGGAGAAGAACCTGAACCAGACCCTTTTGGATATGCATACTCTGAGTTCTGCAGGCACACACCCTCATCTCTGTGACTTCCTGGAGAACCACTTCCTGGATGAGGAGGTGAAACTCATCAAGAAGATGGGCAACACCTGACTAACCTCCCCAGGCTGACTGGCCCCCAGGCTGAGCTGGGCGAGTATGTCTTTGAAAGGCTCGCCCTCAAGCACAACTAGGAGCTTTTGGAGCCCAGATGCCTTTAAGGGGCCCCTCTGCATCCCCCTGGTATCTGGCTTCTGGCTGAGCCTCTTCCTGAAACCTCTAAGCATCCTTTTTACCACGCTAGAGCCTTGTCCCATGCCTTGGACCAAATGGAAACAATAAAGCACTTTGCAGCAAAAACAAACAAGCAAAAACAGTAAACACCTTGAATTGAAAATGCAAGGTGCAGAATAATATACTACCAGTCCCCTTGTTAAAAACTTAAAACCACGCATAACAATGCATATATTGTTTGGGGGCACATACATGTATAATGAAGACATGAAAACCTGCACAGAAATAATGTACACAAATTCAGAATCCTTATTACCTTTGTAAAAATAGACTCAAGTAGAGGCTATTTATTGTACAAAACCCAGCATATCCAGATCTAGAAGCAACCAGTCTAACTCCTGGCACATTGAGACCATCACCAACCCCACCTATTTTTAAAGGTCCTACTTCCTTGAGGTTTATATGCCCATATGCCTCCCATCTCCTTTTGGTTACTCTCCCTCATTCTTTAAGAACACTGGTACTGCCCTAGCTGGTTTGGCTCAGTGGATAGAGCATCGGCCTGCGAACTCAAGGGTCCCAGGTTCGATTCCGGTCAAGGGCATGTACCTTGGTTGCGGGCACATCCCCAGTAGGGGTTGTGCAGGAGGCAGCTGATCGATGTTTCTCTCTCATCGATGTTTCTAACTCTCTATCCCTCTCCCTTCCTCTCTGTCTCTATATCTCTCTCCCTTCCTCTCTGTAAAAAATCAATAAAATATATATTTTTTTAAAAAGAACACTGGTACTTGTTTCATAGAATTTCTCTCCATCCCAAGATCTGCTACTACTCCAAGTGATCAAAACATTCACTGAGTGTCCCATCCAAAACGCAGCTTCCTCAACTTAATAGGCATCTACTCCACTCCACTTCAGTCACCCATTCCCATGGCTCTATCCCAGGAATACTTCATAGAATGTCTAAAACCATAAACTCAGGCATCTACTTTTCTCACCAACATCTTATTCTTTCAGGTCACTTGCTCAGTTGTTCCTAATACTCCTGTTTTGATTCCATTAAGACAGTTCGTCCATTAATAGTTACTTCTACTGTATCTCTGTGTATCAGCCTCCTCTTTCTTCACTTCCCTCCTTATCCAGATAAGATTCAATAGTCCAAAATCTAAACCACTTTTGCCAATATCTTCTATTACCTTGCCTTCTTACCTTTCTGTCACACTTTCCTGTGGGAAAAAAACAACAACAACAGTCTAACCCCAAATGCATGTTTTCATAGGTGCCCTTAGAGCAACATTCAACCTCTTAAATGTGACTTGGCCTCCACATGCTTCTACAAACATTTCTTGCCACTCACAATCTTGTATCTATGCTTCAGCCATAATGATTGCCTTTTATATCCTTGACTACATAGGCTTTTTCACATTTTTTTCCTCTTCCTATAACAACTTCCCACCAACTTTGCCTAGCAATTCCATAAAAAGTGATCAATAAAGATTTGTTGAATTAATTTAATCAATGAAAGCATGAGTAGATGGCTAGCCAGACCAATTAGTTACCCTAAGTAAATAAATAAGCTATGCCTAGTGTTTATGCCTTTACATCTCCAGGTCAACATCATATGATGCCCTTTAACATGTATTTCAAGAAGACCCACAGAGGCTCCCTTCTAGCATTGCCGCTGTTAATCTTGTGCACTTTCTCTAAAATTATTGATCTAACCCTAGTCAGTTTTTCTCAGTTGTTAGAGTGTCTGCCCACAGACTGAAGCATCACCGGTTCCATTCCCAGTCAAGGGCATGTAGCCTCGATCCCAGCCCAGGTTGGGGCGCGTGTGTGAGGCAACCAATCGATGCATCTCTCTCACCAATGTTTCTCTCTCTCTCTCTCTCTCTCTCTCTCTCTCTCTCTCTCTCTTCCCTTCCACTCTCTTAAAAAAATATCATCAGGTAAGGATTTAAAATAATAATAAAAGTATTGATCTAGTGCTAATTCTTCCTTCACAATGTCTTTCCATATAACTGAAACTAAGACCTTGTACTCTAATTATAATAGTAAACTTTTTAAGCACTTTTTAATATATCAAACTCAGGTAGATTTTATTGACACCATCTTATAGTTGAAGAAAATGAGGCTCACAGAGTTGAATTTAAGGCAGTAAGGCAGTAAAGCAAATCCAAGATTCAAAACTTCAATCTTTTTTATTTCAAAGTCCATTTTCTTTTCTTAATCAGTGTTGCATTCTTGGTCAAAAATAAAAGAGAGGAAGAAAAAATAAATAAGCAAACAAACAAATGAGAGGAAGAAAAGGAAAAGAGATGAATACAGATATTACTTTTATGAGTGAATAATCAAAGTAGAAGAAATAAGATTTGTAAAGAACAAAGGAACAGAGGAGGTGTGGAGAGAATGACGAGCCAGAAGAAGAGGCCTGAACAAGGATGAATTTGAGGTAAGAAATCCAGGTTTCAGCATCAGTGACAGCACACACATCCCAGAATGGTGGAAGTTAATGAGCTTTATCTGTGTTTGTGCTGGGAAAGTGTAAAGCGACATCTCCTTTAACTATGGAAGGGAGTAAACAATAGTGAGGAGGAGGAGGAGACCTGGGGTCATTTTGACATTGTCCAAGGGAGGAGGATATAGAGGCAGATCCTTGACCTGGTCGTGGACAACAAGAGCAACCTTTCCCAATCTGACGTCCTTTTCCTCTCTCTGCGGGTACCTGCTCTCTAGCCCTTGAAATTCCATGTGAATCCTTGTTCTTGGCTCAACTTCATAAAGTTTAATGTCAGAAAGACATTGTGTTTTCCTTCTTGTTGTTGTTATTTTGGGGTAGATGTTGAAGTTTTTGCCTAAAACAAATCATTCAGCCAAGAAGGGAGTTCAAAAAGGACATGACCGTCTCAGGACCTACTGGTTAAACTCCTCACACCATCCTCCCACAAGCAGGTTGAGACTCCCTGTGGCATTTCCAACAAGGTCATCAAGTTTTCTAAGAAGACAGAATAATCTTTGTTCCAGGAAGTACAGTTCTTGACTGATACATTATCCCCCAAGGGTTATATAACTGGAAGTTGCTCCAAGCCTTAATCCCTATACATAAAACCAATGACAAAATTAAACTACTTCCCAGTTGCAAAGCCAAACAGGACTCAGAGAACAGAGAGCTATGAGCCAAGGCCAGAGACAGGGCAAGGTATAGAAACTGGACACAAAGATTATGAGAAGTTAGACTCCTTGAGCTATGATCAGGACTAAAAATTCTACCATAAAAAAGGAGGCACTTCAAACAGGCACTATCCCAAATTTCCTATGGGACAGGCACTCAATTCCTCCAGCAGTGTTTTTATCCTAATCCTTTCTCCTTTCCTCCTGACTTTAAACCCTAGACTTTGAGCTGGATGAAAACTCAGACTGTGATCATGCCTCTTCAGAGTGAGAAAAACTTCATCATACTTCTTGAAGATATTTAGCTGGTGCCATGGGCTGAATGTTTATATCCTCCCAAAATGCATATATTAAAACCCTAATCCCCAATATGATGGTATTTGGAGATGGGGCCTTAGGGAGCTAATTAAGTCGTGAGGGTGGACCTCTCATGATGGGGTTAGTGCCCTTATAGGAAGATACACTCAAGAGCCTTCCCCCTCTCTCCATCATGTAACATTAGAGAAGCTGGTTATCTACAAACTAAGAAGAGGGTCCTCACCAGAAACCCCGTTAACTGGTACCTTGATTTGGGCTTCCCAACACCTAGAACTGTGAGAAATAAATTTCTGCTGTTTAAGCCACGCAGTGTATGGTATCTTGTCATAGTAGCCCAAACTGACTAAGACAGCTGGTGTACAGCACTAATGGGCCTCCACTATCCTGAGGACATTAAAACAATTCATGAGATAATCCTCTAGGATCATCTGACCACTGAGAAACGTTTTTCTGGTACAGAGGTGAGGAGGTACAGGAGAGGGGCTAATAACAGCTTATGTTTGCTGCATGTTTACTATGTACAGGCACTGTTCTCAGTGCTTTCTACTAAACCACTTAATACAATAACCCTATGAAGGAGATACAGCTACTATTTCTGTTTTACAATTAATAAAACTGAGGCATAAAGATAGAATGACCTTCTCAAGGTCACACATTAACAAGTGTCAGATCTGGTATTAAGAACCCGAAGTCTGACTCCAAAGTCTATGCTCTCCACCACTGCACTCCAGCCTGTTGCAAACAACAGCATAACCCCCAGAATATCTCACTATGTGGTACCCAAGGCCCTATTTCAAATTTAAAAATTTTTAATTTCCTCTTTATTATTTTGAAATGAAATTTGAAGATCACATAACCTAACTTCACACATACTTTCATGAAAATCCGCATAATGTACTAAATGCTGCATAAGAGAGAAATAAAAGGGAAGTAATTTACTATAAATTAATATTTATTTCCAAAAAATTTTTTGGCTACAATCACACCAGAAAACATAATAAATAGTTGGATGTTAGACCTCCAAACACAGAACGTAGTGGCTACAGCACAGGGATACAGACGTGCCACATTGGCAGCTCCAGCATCATGAGCAGCATTGCCATCAATGATAGGATTTTTGAAATGATAAATATCCTTGTTAACGTTCCAGACAAAACCAAAACAATCTCCCCCTTGATTTTCACAATTGTTGTATTACTAGAAAAATCAGTATATGTTAATTCCATGAAAAAAAATGCTTGTGTCTGTATGTGCAGTGGAGTTAGGCTTAATTAATTTTTAACAGACTTTATACCTACATGAATGTCTACCTAAAACATTTTAAGGTCAAGCAGAACACAGAAAAATTCTTTAGAGGTCAGCATTGCCTTGCACATTGACAGATAGCTAGACCCCACTCCCTAAGCACTAGTAGTTCCCTCTAATCATTGTGACAGCCCCAAATGGCTCTGGATATTATTCCCAAATTGTCTCCTAACTTCAGTAGGCCTCCATCTTTGCCCCATATCTCAAACTTTTGATCGTAGATTCATGACCCCTCAGTTGCTAACCTGATTCCTTATTCCACTGAACCTTTATCTCATTTCCCGATCTCTTCACCATATCCTTCCCTTATTCCCAATTCCATAAAGTACAACTACAGTATTTAAATCTAACAAAAGGAACTGGAGCCACTGAGGCTTTATGAAACCAGAACAAGGAAAAAACCTTAAACCAGCCAGGAGGAAGTGGGAGAAGGGAGGGAAGGGGGAAGGACAAGGAAAGGAGTGGAATAATGGCAGTAAGGGAAGGAATGGAAAGGAGAGAGAAAAGGCCTCTCGCCATCTCACCAGAACACCCAGAGTTCCTGAAGTGACTAGGCTTCAAGGGCAGAGACCACTCCCCAAGGATATGTCCCAAGGAAGGGCAATGGGAGTTCCAGGACCTATGCAGAACATACCACCCAACAGCAGCAGAATACACATTCTTCTCAAGTGCACATGGAACATTCTCCAGCTTAGATCATTTGTTAGGCCACAAAACAAGCCATAACAAATTTAAGGAGACTGTAATCAGCCCCAGCCAATTTGGCTCAGTGGATAGAGCATCGGCCTGTGGGCCAAAGGGTCCTGGGTTCAATTCAGGTCAAGGGCACATACCTTGGTTGCAGGCTCCTCTCCCACCCAGGCCCTGGTTGAGGAACGTGCAAGAGGCAACCAATCAATGTGTGCCTCTCACATGGATGTTTCTCTCTGTCTTTCCCTCTCTATTCCACTCTCCCTAAAAATCAATGGGGGCGGGGGAAGAAGACTGTAATCATATCAACCATCTTTACTGACCACAAGACATAAAACAAGTAATCAATACCAAGAAGAAAACTGGAAAATTCACAAATAGGTGGAGATTCAACAACATGCTCATGAACAATGGGGTCACAGAAGAAATCAAAAGGTAAATAAAAAAATAACTTGAGACAAATAAAACTGGAAATACAACATACCCAAACTTATGGAATACAGCAATAGCACTTCTTGAGGAAAGTTTTTAGTGATAAACACCTACATTTAAAAAAAAAAGAAAAAATAAACAGTCTAACTTTACACCTCAAAGGATTAGAAAGAGAAGAGTGAACTGAGCCCAAATTTAGTAGAAGAAAGGCAATAACAAAAAATAAAGCAGAACTAAAGAAAAGACTAAAAAAGACAATAGAAGAGATCAGCTAAACTAAGAGCAGGAGGTTTTTCAAAGATAAACTTCACAAACCTTTAGCTAGACCTACAAGGAAAAAAGAGAGAAGATTAAAATAAATAAAATTATAAATTAAAGAGGAGAGATTAAACTGATACTACAAAAATAAAGGGTCACCCGGCTGACGTGGCTCAGTGGTTGAGCATCAACCTATGAACCAGTAGGTCACGGTTTGATTCTGGTCAGGGCACATGCTGAGGTTGCAGGCTTGATCCCCAGTAGGGGATGTGCAGGAGGTAGCCGATCAATGATTCTCTCTCATTGATGTTTCTCCCTCTCTCCCTTCCTCTCTGAAATCAATAAAAATATATTTTTAAGAAATAAAGGGTCATGAGAAACTACTATGAATAATTACATACCAGCAAATTGAATAATCTAGAAGAAATAGATAAATTTCTAGAAACACATAACTACCAAATATGAATCATGAAAAAATAAAAAAATCTGAATATACCAATAATAAGTAAAAAGACAGCATCATTAATCAAAAACCTCCCAACAAAGAAAAACCCAGGACTAGATGTATTGAAGGGAAACTCTACCAATCATTCAAGAAAAGTTAATGCCAATTCTCAAACTGTTCCTAAATTGAACCCTCCCAAACTCTTTTGATGAGGCCAGCATTACCCTGATAACAGAGCTAGATAAGAATATTACAAGAAAACTACAGGCCAGTATTCTTAACAAATATAGATGTAAAAATGCTCAGCAAAATACTAGCAAAACAAATCAAACAGCACATTAAAAAGATCATACACGCCAAGCCGTTGGTGTTTCTCTCTCTCTTCTCTCTCTCTCTCTCCCTTCCTCTCTAAAATCAATAAAAAATAATCTTTTAAAAAAGAGCATACACTACAATCAAGCGGAAATTATCCCTAGGATAAAAGGATGATTCAAGCAACGAAAAGCCATCTATCTATAAACACAAATTGTGTAATTTCTCCTTATATTTGCTAGTACCCAAGCTTTTTGGTCATTTATCTGCACCCTCCCAGAGTTATTTCAGATCTTCCTAAAATTTCTCTTGCAATGAATTAATTTATTTAACTTTCTCCCCTAAAGCTCAAAATTATCAGGAATCATAGAGATTTTGATGTATTTTCATTTAGCTCCAGACCCTATATTTAAGAATATTAATAATCTAGACTGGAAGTAAGCAAGAGATGAAGAAACTCTTGTCAAACAAGAAATGGAGGCTAAAAATAAACACTTGGGATGGGAGCACGGTGGTGTTCTTCAGGGACATGAAGATGGATGCTGGAAGTACTCTGGGAAGTGACTGAAAGAGTGATCTCGAGACTCAGCCTTCCTTGGTTCAAATTCCAACTCCACTGTTTATTTGCTGACTGACCTACAGAAAATTAATTAACCCCTTAGGATTTTTAGTTCCTTATCTACAAATGTATTCAACATATATATAAAAATATACATCAGTTCCTCCTCTTTGGGTTGGTATGTGGGTTAAATGGTTTAAAAACAGGCAAAGTGCTTATTATTAATAGCTCGTCTGACTCACAGTTGGTGCTTAATAACTATGATTATGTGGAAGAGAACTTGTACCTTGTGGCCTGAGACCAGCAGAGAAAGTACATAAAGAGGCAGACTCTGGCTCAATTTATGAAATGTTTTAATATAAAACATTTTGTATGTTTTTATTGATTTTAGAGAGAGGAAGGTAGAAGGAGAGAGGAATAGAAACATCAATGATGAGAGAGAATCATTGATAGGCTGCCTCCTGCACATACCCTACTGGGAATCAAACCTCCTGATTCATGGGTTGACGCTCAACCACTGAGCAACGCCAGCCGGACTATGAAATGTTTTAATAATTAACACATACCTGACATGCAATACATGCCCAATAAATATTGAATGAATATGTAATACAAATAATAAAGATTTTATAGAATGAAATGGTGAGCCTCGGGATGTCATACATTTGTTTTCACTATACCTTCTCAACAATGTGTGATGATTCATTTTATGTCAACTTGACTAGGCCACTGGGTGCCCAGATATCTGGTTCAACATTATTTCTGGCTGTGTCTGTAAGAGTGTTTTAGGATGAGATTAACATTTAATTAGTAGAATCCATAAAGCAGATTGCCCTCCCCAACCAACTGTGGCTACCCTGACTGATAGCAGTCCTGGAGGTCACAGAGCTAAAAATCTTGTGATTCAGCCACTACTGGAAAGTAGTAGGAAGACCTCTTTGTAGAAAGCTGCTAGAGAAGGGCCAACGATAAAAGCACAGATGTGCATACAGAGGAGACCAGCAAATATCATGAATAAAATAAAAATCTGAGATATTGGTCTTCCCTTGCCTTTAGACCCAGACTCAGACTGGAAATTACACCATCAGCTCTCCTGGTTCTCAGACTCAGACTTGTACTAGAACTTACACCATTGGCTTTTCTGGATCTGGACTTCTCAGCCTCTATAACCTCATGAAAAAATTACTGATGATAAATAAGTACACACCCATTATATATTTGCAATTATATATATATATATATATATATATATATATATATATA
>NW_005369706.1:1524980-1547906 GCF_000412655.1 Myotis brandtii | reverse complement strand
TATCAGTGATCACAGATATTAGAGATAATTCAAGTGTAGTTGGAGGATTAGATCTGACTTCTTTCAGATGCAGAGATATGAACTTAGTCTCTAGTGGTCTTCTGTTCAACCAGTGGTTTACTGATTGCAGATGTCAAATGAGCCTCAATGGCTCCAAACTTAGTGATACCCATCAGTGATACCCACCAGATTGAGTGGGAAAATACCTTTAGCCAAGCACAGATAATGAGCCAAAGTTCAGGAATGACATCAGAGGAATGGCTGCGTGAGAGATCCCCTTGTCCTCTTCCCCTAAAATTTCAATGAGTCGATCAACTATAACTCAACAAAAGATTCCCTGCTCAATAGAGGCAAGTCTGAGAAATCCACACATTGAAGCATCTAAAAGTGGGCAAATGATAGCAAACATGGGAGGCAAGAAGGGAGGAGAGCTAAGACAGCCAGGGACGCAGCCTTGTAGCCTGGAGCTTGCGGCCATGCTGGGCCTGAGAGGGGAGGAAGCCCCTGGTAGCAGGCGCTGCCTTCGGCAGGAGGAGCAGAGTCTGGGGGAGCACTGATTCAGGAGTGAGCAGTGAGAACTGTGACTGAGCCAGCCTAGTCATCTGAGCAAGGACATGGCGTAGGGGTTCTGCCACCACCGTCTGCTGTTGGGCGGTCATGGTTCCAAACAAAGGAATGGAGCCACAGAGCCCTGCCACCCATAGACTCCTAAAACTCGCCTTCAGTCACCCTTGGTGTCGTGTGGAGGAGTACATTATCTCCAAACCAAAAACAATTACAGCAGAATGGATATTTCCCTCTGTGACTGACCATCCCCTCGCTCCCGTGGACATTACCAAGAGGGCAAAACAAACCCCACCCCCAACCAACTGTGGCTACACTGACTGATAGCAGTCCTGGAGGTCACAGAGCTAAAAATCTTGTGATTCAGTCACCTACTGGAAAGCAGTAGGAAGACCTCTTTGTGGAAAGCTGCTAGAGAAGGGCCAACAATAAATGCACAGATGTGCATACAGAGGAGACCAGCAAATATCATGAATAACCACAGTAGTGAGGCAGCTCAGCAAGAAAATGAAAAATCTCCACAAAGCAAACTGGAACACAGGGAAATATCTATACTAATAAAAGGGTAGTATGCTAATTAGACTGGACAATTCCAGACAACCTTCTGCACATCCTTCCTCACAAAGCCGGGCCCGGGCAAAGAAGCCCGCCTGCGATCCCAGGTGCCAGTGCCTGCAGCCCAGGAGACAGAGAAAAGCCTCCCGCCCCACAGTCCCGGGTGCCTGCAGCTGGCCTGGGCGAAGCCACCCCCTCATGGTCCCCTGTGGCTGTGGCCTGCCCAGGCAAAGCCGGCCTGGGTCCTGGGTGCCTGTGGCCGGCCAGAGGTAAGGAATCCTGGGTCCCAGGTGCAGGGCCAAGGCAGAGGCGGTTAGGGGCAATCAGTCAGGCAGGCAGAGGTGGTTAGGGGTGATCAGACAGGCAGGCAGGTGAGCAGTTAGGAGTCAGCAGTCCCGGATTGCTAGAGGCATATCCAACTGCCGGTTTAGGCCTGATCCCTGTGGACATCCTCCAAGGGGTCCCAGATTGGAGAGGGTGCAGGCCGGGCTGAGGGTCACCCCCCACCCCCTGCAC
This sequence comes from Myotis brandtii, assembly GCF_000412655.1. NCBI lineage: Eukaryota > Metazoa > Chordata > Mammalia > Chiroptera > Vespertilionidae > Myotis > Myotis brandtii. The sequence continues at coordinate 1,546,271 of NW_005369706.1, read as the reverse complement.
AAATTTCATGCACCAGGCCTCTAGTGTGATATAAATGACAGAGAGTTCAAGATTGCAACAAGATGCAAAACAATACAGAAAGGCAAAGTTCAGCAAAGCATATAGGACAACCTCCTTTGGGGACATTCCAACAAAGCACAAGCCTTGAAAATCACACTTCTTTCTCCTACCATCCCCTTCTTTCCCCATTCTACCCCTCCTCCATGCATTGGCCCAAATCTAGGACTGCCCACTTCCCCATTGAGACTTTATTCCTGGTACCATTCTTGGTTACATCCCCTTCCTTGAAATTCACACTGGCAGGACCAGCTTGGGGAATTAGCCTTGGGCAGCCAAGTCCTTCTTCCTGGCACAGATGCCAGCACAACTGTTCACTCAGAGACACCTTTGTGTCCACAGGGTATAAAAGACAAGAGTGTCCTGGACATATCAGTTCTTGGGTTGCACTAGCTGCAAATATGAGGACAATTCTGATTATCTCCCTCCTCAGCTGCTTCTTTGCAGCTTACAATGCCAAAGTCTTCTCCAAATGTGAGCTGGCCCGCCAGCTGAAGGCTCATGGAATGGATGGCTTCCATGGCTACAGCTTGGCAAACTGTGAGTATGAACTACTCATCCATCCTTTCTGTCTCTGCCCAAAGTGGCCCTCTTCTCCAACCCAGCAAACTCTCCCCAAACCAGCTTTCTCCCACTCCCCTGTCTGCTCTTCTTGTCTCTGTCCCCTCTGCCTTTTAATTCCTATTTGGTTCTCCTTTTCTCTCTTTCCACCAGGAATTATCCTATCATAGATTTTCTTTTGCTTCTCCCACAAATCACCTTCCCACCCAATGGCTTGGACATACGCAAAGCCTAACCTACCTACTTTTAGTTTTGCTGCCATCATCTTTGCTTTCACCTGCATTCTTTTTAGTTCAGGTCATTGGAGCACAATAGGTGTTGCCCTCCCACCCTCTCCTCTGCTCTTTTCTCTGCCAAAAACAACCTACATCTGCTAAGTTTGTCTAAGGTTGTTCTACTAGTGCCACAAGGGAGTTAGATGGGGATCATGAGAATAGAAGGCGAGGCAATGAAAAGGATTGAGAGTCATCTATCACGTTGGTGGGTACACATGAAACTATTTCAACTTCTCTTGAATATCTTCATTTTTCTCCATGCCAAACCTTCTCTTTCTTATTACCCCCGAAGATAGTTTGTCTGGAATTCCTTCCTAGGATTCTCCTCCACTACCTCTCCACCTCTTCTCTTGCATATACCTTGGGGTACAGAGCAAAAGTGCATATACGTGGCAAGAATTGGATATTTGGCTGGAAGCTGAGGCTGGAAAGGTTAGACTGTGGAACAGACTGTGATTGATTAATGATTGAGCATTCCAAATATTTAACAAATTGTTATTACATACTTACCATGGCCTCATTATTGCTTAAGCCTGGGAATACATCTGGATTACAAATGACTTCTAACATTGAGGGTCTTGTAGTCTTTGCATTTTAGTCTTAATGGACTTTCCTTTCTGGTAGCTGTGGTAAAGCACAAGTTGAATCTTATTATGGAGCATGCTCCCTTTTTTATCCACACCTTTTGCTCTCTCTGACACAGGGGTCTGCATGGCTGAGCATGAGAGTAGCTTCGACACCCGGGCTTTTAATGGAAGAAACTCCAATGGCAGTAGTGACTATGGGATCTTCCAGATCAACAACAAGTGGTGGTGCAAGGACAACAAGCATCCCTCAAAAAATGCCTGCAACATAATGTGCAGCAGTAAGGACTCTGTCCCCTCTGAGGGCTGGGTGGAGTAGGGGCAGATAAAATAAGTGCCAAATTCAATGCACTGCTCCCTAACACCTGACCCTCAGCATGCACTGTGGGAGCTGAGTACACAAAATAAAAGGGCCCTAAGTAATCTCACACTAAAACAGGATTCCACAGAGACCCTCCTGCTGAAAAGGGGGGAGAGAGATACACTGACCCTTGACTAAGCCTCACCTTCCTGAGTCCCCATCTCTCAAGACATGCTATGCCATTCCTGACACGGACACCTCTGCATCACCATTCCACAAACCCACATAGCACTCAGGACACACTAAGCAGATGCCTGAAACAAAGGCTCTCTCTAGTCCATCAAGTCCTGGATGCCCTCTGGAGAGAACGGGCTCAAAAACAGATTCTTAGCAAAGGCACCAAGTCCCGGCAAAATGAAAGGGAACCCCCCCCGCCCCCGCGAAGGGCTCCAGAGATAAAGGGTTTCTGAATCTCAAGGCTGTTTCCTTTGGGACTCTTCAAAAAATGATTAATTACTAAAACAGGAAAAGGGATTTTGTTCCCTCTACATCAACTGTATCAAGAGGATTGTGAGAGATCCTAACGGGATGTCTGCTTGGTAAGGAGACCGTGAAGGGCAGAGACCAGCCACTCTGCCAGGGATGGGCCCAGACTGTGTCTAGGATGCTGATGTGAGCAGCATCTCTGCTGTAGGATTTTCCCTGGGCTTTGTAAGGAGTTGAGACTGTTCTCCTGAGGTGAAATGAGGCAGAATAATATTGTGATGTTTTCACCCCAGGTATCACTGCAGCACCCACCCGCTTGTGTCTCAGGTGGGCAAGCCTTCCCGACCTGGGACTCTCCCACAGCATAAACAGACTCCAGCCTGCAGACCCTGCATTCCCTCTCCATCGAGCCCTTAGCAGTGGTTCTCAACCTTCTGGCCCTTTAATATAGTTCCTCATGTTGTGACCCCAACCATAAAATTATTTTCGTTGCTACTTCATAACTGTAATTTTGCTACTGTTATGAATGGTAATGTAAATATCTGATGTGCAGGATGGTCTTAGGCGACCCCTGTGAAAGGGTCTTTCGACCGCCAAAGGGGTCGCGACCCACAGGTTGAGAACCGCTGCCTTACAGACTTCTGACTCTGACTTTGATCTATGTTTTATTTCTCTATCCTTAGGGTGGCCTGGGTAAGTCACTGCAAAAATAAGGATTTGTCCCACTACCTGGCCGGCTGTCAACTGTGAGACTGTCCTTGAATATGGCTCCTGGAGAAGGTGGCCCAGAAGGCAGGGCAATGCTTCAAGATCCTAGGAAGCTCTGAATGTTCCCCCATCTTTGCCTGCAAAATAAAAATTACTGAAATTCAGCTGTCTTTCAAGTAGCATGTTTAAGGGCTGGGTCGTGATGAAGATTTGCCACATGATATAGACAGCTGGAAATCCTGTTCTCTCCAAGCCCACCATATCTCCTCTGGAAAGATACTTGAGGGAAAACCCTTGCCTGAGAAATTCTTAGGGGTTACCCATCTAAGCACACTGACATTTGAATATAGCATTCTAAATGCCAGCTTCTTTGAAATTCATTTAGTAGAGGTGGCTAATATTATTCTCCATAACCATGAAGGAACGTTCAAGATAAAACAGAAGAGAATTGTGGGAGAGATTTGGTTTAGACGTGGGGAAGAATTGGCAGAACATCAGGATGATTATGTTGGCTAGGGTAAATGATTAAGCTACTGTAATCGAGTCCCAAAAATATGGTGCTCTCACAAAATAGTCCAAGATAGGTAGAAAAGCTCCCTTGTCCCACACAAGACATTCAGAAACCCAGATTCTTCCCCCTGCATCTCCACCGTACTCTACAGCAGTGCTACTCCAAGTGTGGTCCGTGGACCAGCAGTATGAGCTTCACTTGGGAGCTAGAAATGCAAATTCTTGGGTCCACTGCAGACCTATTGGATCCTAGTTTTAACCTCTGTTTTATTAAACTCCCTGGGTGATTCTTATGCAGAGAAACATTTGAGAAGCACTGCCCTAGGGTACTATCTTTACCTACTTGGACAGAGCTGGATTGAAGGCACTCCCTACTCCAATTTTCTGGAAGAAGAATAAGTGTGGAGAAACACATGCTATGTTTTAAGGCCTAGGAAAGGCACATGTCACTTCTATTTATACTCCAAATACAGAATTTAATCACATGCCAATCCTAGAAGGGGGCCTGAGAAACATAGTATCTACATAGGTACTACTTTTGTTCTACTACAGTGGACAACTAGCAATTTCTGCCATAGTAACTAATAAATCACTTAATAAAGTAAATCATAATCACATTCCAGTAATGTGTTTCAAATGTACAGTCTGACTCATGGATATAACCATGTAAGAGTATTTTTTTGTCTCACCATACCTTTGCATTTATTCTGTGGGGTGGGTTCTTCTCTTGCTTCTGGATAAAAACTCAGGCAACTAGCACGGCTTCTCTAGTCACCCTCAGATCATGAAAGTACACAAACTCTGTCTCAGGAATCCACCCCTCTTTTCTCCAGCTCTTTTTTTTTTTTTACCTCTCCTGCATCTTTTATAGACTGACAATGGAATATCAACTAAAGATGCAAAAGTATATTTCATCAATCTCCTTTTATAAATATTTGTGGTCTTCCATTTTGCTTTGAAATGTGGCATCTATTGTCTTAAGGCCTCAGCTGAAACTAAAATAAAGAGTTCCCCATTTAATCTCCTGATATAATATCTTTTAACCATTTACGAAGTACCTTTGGAGACTGCTTATTTGGCCACACTCAGTGTTACGGAAAGCAGGCACTGAGGTCTCATTCTCTGACTGCCTCTGCCATGGCCTGGCTGCTCATGCAGCAGGAAGCCAGCTCTCTGAATGGATAGCCTCACTCCTGCTGCTGTTGCTGCAACTGCTGGCTGGACTCCATTCCTTGTCTGGTTGGCATCACCATGCTGAGCCCCAGTTGAAGATTCCTAGGTAGGAGAAGAAAGGAATAGAGGAACAGGAAGGTACAGCGAGGAGGAACACTGGTGTGTTCTGGCACCAGTATAACACAGCTCCTTATCAGGGTTAATCCTCCCCCAGTTTTTTTGGAGCAAGTTTTCTGGACCTCCACGTTCCAAGAGGCTGCAAAGTAAATTCTCACAACTATCCAAGAACCCTGTGGCTTCCTGAGGTAGAGTGAATTACGCCTTCTTCTGTCATGTGATCTTCCAAAGCACTGCAGTGGACAAGGATTATTTCCCCACCGCATGGATGTTGAAAGTGGCCATGTAACTTGCTTTGCCAATGGAATGTTAGCAGGTGTGACAAAGTAGAAACTAAAAATGTGCTTGTCTAGTCTTCTTTGGCATCTTGTGCTCCAGTGATTGTCAGAAGAGAGCATGCCCCAGTAGCCACTGTACCTCCACCACCTGGGCTCCAGAATGAAACATATGGAACAGACTTGAACCCTGCCTACGTCCTGGCTGCTAAAGTAGATCCTTCCACCCATTTACTCGACCAACAATCCACCAGACCCAGGAGCACGTACCTGCTTCAATCCCTGTTGGGGAGCATGTGGGAGGCAACCAATCAATGTGTCCCTCTCACATCAATGTTTCTCTGTCTCTCCCCCTCCCTTCCACTCTCTCTAAAAATCAATGGAAACATGTCCTCGAGTGAGTACAACACAATAAAAAGGAAGAACAAACTATTGATACAAACAATAATATGGTTGAACCTCAAAATAATTATACTGAATGAAAGCCAGGCAAAAAAAAATAGAGTACACACTGTATAATTCCATTTATACAAAACTTTAGAAAATACAAACTAATCTACGTATAGCGATAGAAAGCAGATCAGTGTTTTGGGGGAATGTGGGGAGCCCAACCAGTGTGGTTCAGTGGTTGAGCATCGACCTATGAACCCGGAGGTCACAGTTTGATTCCCAGTCAGGGCACATACCCAGGTTTCGGGCTCGATCCCCAGTGCGGGGGGCGGGGGGTGCAGGAGGCAGCCAACCAATGATTCTCTCTCATCATTGATGTTTCCAATTTCTCTCTCCCTCTTCCTTCCTCTCTGAAATTAATGAAAATAAAGAAGGAATGTGGGGCTTCAGGAATGGGAAGGAGACACTTCACAGGAAGGAAAGTTTCCATAGCACTAGAGATGCTCACTATATTGTGGTTTCATGGATTTATACATATATCAAAATCTACAGGGGACTCTTTCCCCCTTCCCACCTGGGATTCTGTACTTGTTCTTCAATAAATTTCCAGCTTTGCTATTAAAAAATCTACAAAATTGCATACTTTAAATATGTACAAAATATTGTACATCAATTATGCCTCAATAAAGCTGTTTAAAAAATAAAACTGGTAAGGGTCAACCATAAGCAAGACAGCAATATAAATCTCTATAAACTACACTCTGCCTAAAAGGAAAGTTCAACTAAAATTTAGAGTTATATCCAATGCATGTGGGATAAATGCATTATAAGAATACAGACTAGTATAGGGCACCATGTAAAGGGTTCTTACTCATGAGTTTATCTGGATTCTTGCACCAGTTCTGACACTAATTACTTGGTGTTAATCGGTTGAATTATGTCCTCCCAGAAAAATATGTTGATGTCATAACTCTCAGAATGTGAGCTAATTTGGAAGTAGGGTCATTGGAGATGTAATCAGTTAAGATGAGGTTGTGAAGTTGCAGGCGAAGGAATGCCAAAAATTGCTGATAAACCATCAGAAGCCAGGAAGAACCAAGGAAGGAATTCTTCCCTTCAGGTTTCAAAGGGAGCATGGCCCTGCAGACATGAACGTAGTGACTACTTATGACCACCAGAAGGCAGTAGAGAGACAGTGTGAGCTTCTTTTTCAATAATGAAGGGACTTCAAAGACTGGGGAAATCTGCAGCTCCGGGAGAGAGTGGAGGAAAGATAAGAAGAGAAGTGAAAATGTAAAGGGGAGGGAAAAGGGAAGAAAGCAGTCAAGTGGGAGTGTAGAGGAGGAACAGAACCCATGATGGATGGAGGTCTCTGGGACAAGATCCAACTTCATCAACACTTTTCTATCCATTTCTTACCAAGTGTACAATCACTCTAATTCATGACACTATCTCATCTCACCTGAAAGACTACAATACCTTTTAATTATCTCCTTATGGCCACACCTACCTATCCCCTTGTCACCTATTTTTCACACTGCCACCCAGGGAGCCTTCAGAAAATACAAGACTTAATTACTCTTTTGCTAAAAATAAAAAATAAAAAAGCCTCAGGAACTCTTCCTTGGACTTAGGATAAAGACCAAACTCCTGCTTTGGGCTACAGGGGCTACACATTTGTACCAACTTTCCTCTGCTCCAGGGCTTTTGCACACGTCCTCCCTCTGCCTGAAGTGTTTCCTCCAACTTCTCTTCAATTCTCTCATTCTTAATTTCTCCTTGTCCTGCAGATCTCATCTCACTTTCCCAGGGAGGAGGCCCCCTGAGCTGTGGGATGGGTTCTGTCTTTGTCTCTGTAACAACCTCACAATTGTAATGTGAGTGTTTGTGAAAGTATTTCATCTTTATCTCCCCTTTTAGACTCTAGAGCAGCCGTGGGCAAACTACGGCCCGCAGGCCGGATCCGGCCCGTTTGAAATGAATAAAACTAAAAAAAAAAAAAGACCGTACCCTTTTATGTAATGATGTTTACTTTGAATTTATATTAGTTCACACAAACACTCCATCCATGCTTTTGTTCCGGCCCTCCGGTCCAGTTTAAGAACCCATTGTGGCCCTCGAGTCAAAAAGTTTGCCCACCCCTGCTCTAGACTATAATAATAGGGATTGTTTCTGTTTAACTCACTGCTATATCCCTACCCCTCCATAGTGCCTAGAATTTATCTGCATTTGATAAACACCCCATATTACTAGGAAAACTGAATAAAAGTGGGTGGCACTAGGAGTCCCCACTTAGTGGCTGGAACCTGGGTGGGAGGTAGTGTTCTGATTCCTAGAGGGGCTCAGCCAGAGTTGAGATGGACTTACTGTGAAATGTAAAGCATTAGAGGGGATGAGAGGATCCATTACTCTAAGGATAACCCTTCCTGCCTGTGTCTGACCCTTTGTCACAGCAATTTAGGAATTCTTTTGGCTTATTCTGCCCTCACTCCTGCTAAGTTCTCCTTCTCAGAATTCAATGGATACTTAAATCCCAAATCCTTTGAGTTTGGTTATGCACCATAGACTGCCAGGACTGGAAGAATTACTACTGAGAAAAAAAGGAAGACCACACTGTTAACCAATAACAGGAATAAAAAGAGAGAATCACAAAATACAATTCAGTCTTCAAGTAAAGATTATAGTATAAATAACTTTGTAATAAATTTGAAGATTTATGTGAAAGGACAAACTCCTAGAAAAAATAGAACTTACCAAAACTGACACAAGAAACAATAAAGTTTAATAATCAGATAACATTAAATAAATTGAGTCAGAAAACAAAAATCTTCACACACACACACACACACACACACACACACAACACCCTCCAGCCCCATATGACTCCATAGGCAAGTTTTACTAAATATTCATGGAAGAAATAATTCTAATCTTACACTATTCCAAAGAATAGAAAGAGATGATAGAAGTTCAAGTTATTTGAGACTAGCATAACCATGACAACAAAACAATAAAGGAAAATTACTGGCCAGTTTCACTTTATAAACTCAGATGCAAAAATCCCAATACATACATACATATACAAGGTTGGGAAATAGGTTTACATGTAATACAAATAAATAATGCAATAATAAATACCAATACAAGAATAAACTCTATTTCATATACTCATAACTGTAAACCTACTTTTACCCACTCCTGTATATCCTATACAATAAAAGGCTAATATGCAAATAGACCAAACGGCAGAACAGCTGGAACAACCGAACAACTGGTCACTATGACATGTGCTAACCACCAGGGGGCATGAGTGGAGCAAGGCAGGCATTGGCCTTGGCATGATGGTGGAGCAGGTGAGCAGGGGCACCAGACCAAGGAGGGGTGCCCGTCGCTGTCATCGGGGCAAGCCTCTGGTGAAAATTCTGCTCCCACACGCCGCGGTCCCACCCGGCGCTCGCACCTGCTGCCGGTGCCCAGCGCCGGTTCCGATCACTCAGCACCATCAGTGGGTGGGAGCAGTGGCTGCCCGCCCCGTTCACCCATTAGGGCTTCTCCACCTCCCCCTGCTCCTGAGGGGCAATTGGGGCAGCAGCCACCGCTCACACCCTCTGATGGTGCCAGCTCCGCTCGCACCGCTGCTGGTACTGGCCCCAATCTCTCTGCGCTGTCAGTGGGTGCAAGCGGGGCCGGCACCATCAATGCATGGGAGAGGTGGCAGCAGGAGCGGGGCTGCCAGCAGACAGGGGACTGCAGGCCGTGGTGGGAGGGGCCGAGACACGTCCCTGTGCCCACCACAGCCTCGCAGCCCACAGTTCCTTTCAAGGTGCACAAATTCATGCACTGGGCCCCTAATTATTTATATAATAAAGCAACTATGCAATTAGATTATATTCTATCATCCTTGGTGTCCTTAAGAACCAAGATGGCCAACATGGGGGAAGAATGTGCAGATCTAAGATAAAAGTTTAATTAAAACCCTTTAATCCTAAAAGTAAGAGTGTCATTTATGAAATCATGAGGCATCATATCTTTTTTTATAAATGCATTGGGATTTTTACATCCTGGAAAACTAAACTAGGAATATGTAAAAAGAACAATAAATTATAACCCAGTGGGTTTATACAAGAAATACAAGATGTTTAAATTTTTAAATACTAATTTAAAAAAAAATCAAGAAAAAAGAAAACTATGTCTTTCAACATATTCAAGATTAAAGAAGAAAAATTATAATAGAATTTTTCTGATATAATCCAGTATCAATATGTGATTTTTTTTAACTTAGCAAACCAGGAATAGGAAGAAAATTCATTAACTTGATAGTATCTAAAAAAAAAAAAAAAAAAAAAAAAAGCTTCAACAAATTTTTATTTTTATTTATTTTTTTGCTGCAACAAGCTTTATTGTTTCCATTTGGTCCAAAGCATAGAACAGGGCTTCAGGGTGGTTAAAAGAATGGCTGATAGTTTCAGAGAAAGGCTCAGTTAAAAGCCAGATACCAGGGGAATGCAGAGGGGCCCCTCAAAGGGCTCCAAAAGCTCCTAGTTTGAGCCTTTCAAAGAGATACTCATCCAGCCTAGCCTGGGGGCCAGTCAGCCTGGGGTGGTTAGTCAGGTGTTGCCCATCTTCTTGATGCGTTTCACCTTCTCATCCAGGAAGTGGTTCCCCGGGAAGTCACAGAGATGGTCTGTGGGGGTAGAAGCCAGGGCATGCTGCTCCAAGAGGGCCTGGTTCAGGTTCCTCTCTAAGGCCAAGGTGGCTTCCATGGCGTCCTGAGTTTTGCCCCACTCATCTTGGGAGGCTTCAGCACATCCTGGAAGAGAATGCGGCCACCACACTGGCTTTGCAATTTTAAGAGATGCTCAGTGCCATCTGGACGAAGCCAGGGCTATGAGGGAGGAGGCAGCTGGGGCTGCAAAGGCCTACTCTTGCACGAATTTCATGCATCAGGCCTCTAGTTTATAGATAAAAAGGGGTAAAATTTCAGGCTAGGAGACCTGAAGGAGGCTGTTGTCTTTCTCAAGGGTCACAAATGTAACATAAGTGAGTGCAGCAGGCAGGTTCTAAAATAGGAAGTGATGGAAACTGTGGAAAATGAAAAGCATATGCCTTGTCTAAAAAGACAGCCACTATTCAGCTCCAATCAATTGTTTTCATGCAAGAATTATTGCCCAGTATTGCTAGTGACGCATGGGGTTCGGGGCGCAGAATCTCCTTCTTGTGGGTTCTTGCCCTACAAAGTTTGAAGAATAAACTCACAGACTAAAAGGCTTTTTTAGTAAAAATGTGGAAGTTTATTGGAAGCATATACAGACTCCAGCGTATGGAGGGGTCCCCAAATGGGAAAAACCTCTCTCTCTAATGAAAAAAAAAATCCTAAAATCTTCTAAGTCTCTTTTTCTCCAGGTTTATAAAGGCTGTAGCTCTTTGTCTCTTCATGACCCTTTCTAATTGGACCCTTCCTTAACTTATGACCCCTGTTGCTTTGCTAATTGGTCACTCTTCTGCAGAGTATCAGTTTCAAAGTCCAAAGCCCACGTGGTACCTCCTCTTTCTCTCCCCCTTATCTTACAACATTCTTCTATCCTCTGTGAATATATGCTTTTCTCTTGTAACATTTCTCTATCCTCCATGAATGTAAGATAAGCATTCTGGCATCTTGGAGCTATCTCCTTCTATGCATTCTTCTCCCATGGACCCCCTTATTCCCTAAAACTGCCTGTTCTGTCTCTAAAATTCCTTTCACTAGATCTTCCAAATTTTCAAGAAATTTTAATTTTTTTTTAATTTTCAAAATAGTGCAAAAAAAAAACAAAAACAAAAACAAAAAAACCAATTACAGTGGGGCCTTGACTTACGAGTTTAATTCGTTCAGAGACCGAGCTCGTTAAGGAGCTCGTTAAGGAGTTCGTTAACTCAAATTACTCTATCAACTCAATGCAAAAAATCTGCCGAGAGACAGCTGGTATCTCAAAAAACTCGTTAGTCGGGACACTCGTAAGTCAAGGCCCCACTGTACTGGCCACATCTGGTGCAAAGGTCACCAGTTTGCAACCTATGGCTCAAAATAAGGTAATGAAGAAAAAGGACAAACTCAAGGGATGTTGTGAAGGCGGAATTATGATAGTGATCAATTGGATGTGGGTAGCAGAAGAGAAAGATAACAATGTATGGCTGCTAGACTTCCAGCTGGTCACTGGGTGGATGGTCTGCCATTCTCTAAGCTGTGGAAGACAGAAGTGGCTTAAAGGACATTGGAGTAGCTATAGCGAATTAGCAGCAGTAATATAATACTGGAGAAGGGGATAGAAATCATTTTCAAGTTGCACCCCTCAGTTCTCTACTCACCACCCCTATCCCTACATCTTTGGACTCAGCTGCATCAATCACACATGGTCAAAGCAGAAGAGCACTGGAACCAAGCAGCCAGGTCTGAGAGATGTTGGTTAGATGCACTGATCAAATGCAATCACCCACAGGGGCTGAACAGTGAGGACAGGTGGTATTGTCTGCTGATGCCAGGATGATGACAGTCCTGGTGGCCTGGGGTTACAACCAGGATCGAAATCATTGCAAGCTGTAAGATCTGGGCAGCTAAGCCAGTTGGTGATCAAAAAGGTTAAGAAAATGAAAGAACAGGGAATCCAGAAAATATATCTCAGAGGAAATTTTGAGCTAGATGTCAAAGAAAATTGAGACCAAGACCTCTTGCCCGTTACACCAACCCTGGTTACTGGAATCTGAAGGCATCAACCTATCTTTATCCTAGTGACATACTAGTCACCAGGCTTCCTGAGAAAAGAAGGAAATCCTGCCATTTGCTATGACAGGGATGGAACTTTGAGGGCATTATGCTTAACCTCAAACTCAATAGAAACAGAACAGACTGGTGCTTGCCAGAGGTTGGGGGATGGGGGCCATGACAGGGAAATGGGTGAAGGTGATCAAAAGGTACAAACTTCTAGTTATAAGATTAATATAAGTTCTGAGGATGTCATGTACAGCTACATTTTTTTTAAAAAGCTAAAGGGTAAGTAGGAGAGCCAGAGGAGTTTCTTAAAAAGAAGCCCCCCCAAAAAAAAAAAGAAAAAAAAATAAAGAAGCCCTTATCATCTCTGTAGCATGAGAGCAGACACACCTGAGAAGCAGGCTGAGGACTTAATAAGAGCTGAACTTCAGAGAAGCTTAAATGCTCAACCAAGGTTATACTGTTACGTTAAGGTCAAGGGCCTGATTGGAAAAACTTGGAACCCTAATATATGGGATAAAAACATCTGCGTGGAAGCCCCTAAGAATACTGTCACTGCAGACCTCGCTAAAAACCCTCAGAGTCTGCAGGGGCGGCCCATCACTCCCTAGCAAGTGCCAGCACTTCCCCGTGTAGGAAGATACTAAGCATGTACTGTAATGAATCCCTCAGTACTTCCCATTTACTTTCGTGACTGTATACTGAGGGAAGGGGAATACTCAGTCTTTTCAAGGATTATTGGATATAGGTCTGGGTTGACACTGAAACCCAGAAATTGGAAGTGTCATCATGGTCCTACATCATTCTGGGGGCCCTTCCATGAGCTCATTGAAGATTGTTACCCATAAGACTAACTGGAGAAAAACACCCAGCCTGAGCCCCTAATAAGGCACCATTCCTCAACTGCTTCAACGTCTTCTTGGTAGTAAGTGGTATATATCAGGTGACTTCCATCCTAGAAGAGTGAGGCGTAGGTACATCCTCACAGGGATGCCTATTTCAGGTACAGGTTTCACCTTTCCTGTTCACAGAACAGGCATGAAATTTCACACAACATAGCACCTGACCGGGAATTCACTGCACAGCAAAGGAGGGGTCCACGTGCTGCACCCTCCAGAAGCAGCTGGCCTCAGAGAGCCCTGGAACAACCCACTGAAGGTACAGTTGAAACACCAGCTTGGAAGAAATACTTTGCAAGGATGAGTGCCATCCCTCATGACAGTGCATGCACTCAATCAGAGATCTATAAAGTGCTAAGTTCCATTCATTAGAAAGAATAAATGGGTTTAGGACCAAAGGCTAGAAGTAGAGAGGCCCTATTTATCACACCCAGTGACCCAATGGGGTATTCCCACCTCACAACTTTAGGCTCTGCAAGGTCAAGGTCCCAAATGGGTGCACTCTTGCCAGGAGACATAGCAAGGACTCAGTTGAACTATAAACTACAGCTGTTAAGAGGCCATTTTATATTGTGTCCAGGAACTAGCAGGAAAGAACCTCCATTTTCATAGGATAACTGATCAGCAGTAGGGCTTCTTTTATACCAAAAAAAAAAAAAGGAAAACCCCAGGTCATCAACTTGGGTGCGATATTGGTTTTCTGTTGCTGCCATAACCAATTACTACAAACTTATGGCTTCAAAAAACATCAGTGTATTATCTCACAGCTCTATAAGTTAGAAGTCCAGTACAGGTCTCTCCAGGCCAAAATCAAGGTATGGGCAGGTTGTAGTCCTCTCTGCAGGCTCTAGGGCAGCCTGTTTCCTACTCGCTCAGGTGTTGGCAGAATTCAGTCTCTTGCAACATAGGACTGAGCAGGCTGTCAGCTGGGGGCCATATTTAGCAAATAGCGACCTCTCCCTGGTCCCCCCTACATGTCAGAACCACCAATATCCTTCTCACACTGTCATTTTTCTCTGATCACAGCTGAGAAAGGTTCTCCACTTTTAAGGGCTTGACATTAGCTTGGGCCCACTGGAATAATCCAGGATATTTCCTTTCCCCATCCAAAGCCTTTAATCATAACCATGTCTGTACAATCCCTTTTGCCAAGTAAGGCAGCATGTTCACAGGACCCAGGGATTAGGACATGGACATCTTGGGAGATGTTTATTCTGTCTGCCACAGGTGCAGCGTGGCACTACATTGTCTGCTGTAACTGGACATGTGTGGCTACCCTGGCCTGAGAAGGGTATGATTACCAAAGGCTCAAGTCAGGAATGAGTTAGGTTCACACCACCAAGTAAGCTACATGATAACCAATGATGAAGGGAATTTATGATGTTTAGTGAAGGGAGGTGACAAAGTTGTTGCCCAAGGACAAACTGCAGCATTGGGAATTGTAACTTGCCCTAAGCTACCTTCCTCCTAGGAGGCCCCTCAGGAATTGTGAACATGCATGGAGAAATGAATCTGTCTGGCACAAGAGTCAGAATGCAGTGGCCATTAGAGTATGCCACCCAAATCTCAAGAGCATGTACTGCAGTTAACAGCTTCCAGCTCCCTCACCTTTAGGTGTCACACTAAGGCCACACTTCCCTCAGGCTGCTACATGACTGAAAACAGAAGGGATTCTAAGTCATTACTTCTAACAGGGAAACTTCATCTAGGACTCATCAGCCCTCTCATATAGATACGATGCAGTCTGGGGCTCTTCCAACCAAATCGTTTTCCTTGTGCCTAATAGAACCCAAGACCTTGGTGTGGCAACTTCTCAAAACTCACCCTTGCTGCTGGGTTTGCAAGAGTGACATCAAAATTTCTGGAGTATTAATAATTCCTTGGCCTCCACTTCCCCTCCCCTATCCCAGAAAAGTGCTCATGGGCCTATTATTTTACAAAACAATCATCTGGAGTGATGAGTGGGTGCTAATGGTTTGTATATCACTTTTTAAAAAAATAGGAATTCGATAATCTTGTTGCAAAAGCATATTATTTACAGCTGCATAAATGCTTCTCCTGTGTTGAGTATACTGCAGGACCTATGAAAAGATCTCAAATTCAATGGGCCTTCTGAGCTACTTTCAACCATTCTCTGGATGTAAATACTTACTTAAAGCCGAAGTGATGATGTAACAGCTATTTTCAACCAAAATAAAAATTCATCCTACTGCAAGAATTTTTTAAATACACCATACCTATTTAGTCAGGAACACTGACCTCCTCTCCCTTAGAATGTCACATAAAAAAAAAAAATCACAACCAATCAGCAAAAAATATTTTTGGTGTGCCACTGAATTTTAGTAATTATTTTGTGTGCCATGAGTTGAAAGGTTGAAATCGCTGGTCTAACTATAAATTTTTTGTTCCTTAGTTCGGTTCTTATAGGTGATCTTTTGGCCTCCTTGTCATAATGCACTGCAATAAACAACTTCTAGCATAGGTAACTTAACCCTACCTAAATTTTTATTTTAACTTTACCCTTCGATTCATCAAAATGATCTTGATAGCCCTGGCAGGTATGGCTCAGTTGGTTGGGTGCCATCCTGTGCACAAGATTGCTGGTTCCATTTCCGGTCAGGGCATATGCCTGGGTTGTGGGCTCTATCCCAGGTAGCGGGCGTGCAGGAGGCAGCTGACTGATGTTCCGCTCTCACATCAATGTTTCTTTTTCCTCATTCCCTCTCCATTCCCCCCTCTTCAACAAACAAAAAAAGTAACTTTTATAAGATCTGGACAACTTATGCCTATCTGTGACCCAGCACCAGATCCAACTTCTCCGGGAGTTTTATATACTCATATACATATACATATGTAATTTACATACATTTACATAGAAGATGGATGGTTAAAGATACATGTTTATGGATATACATTCCTAGTCCTACAGAACTTTAAAATGATAATCAGGCATTGTGAAAGAGAAATGGGAGTAGAAGTAGGGTGCACAGAGGAGAGTGGAAAGGAAGATATTTGGAACTGGTAAGCTTTAATAGGGAGGTCCTACCCCTTTCCATTTAATTCTAACAGATCTTTATCTTACCCTGCAAACCAAAACTAAAGTAAGTTACTGAAAGTGTATTTATTTCTTGGGATTTGTCCTATTTTCCCTTTCCCATCAGAAACAGCTCCCTAAGGACCACCACCCAAATTATATATATATATATATATATATGTTATATATTTTCTCTCAAATACAAATAAAACATGCATTCAAGTGATTTATATTTTCATAACATTTTAATATTTAATAGAAACTATATACAATAACTTTTTATGGCATCTTACATTAGGATAGTCACTACAGAAATTTACATAGGTTGAAGATGGATGGTTAAGGAGGACCCAGTCCTGAGGGCTATTTTCTGAAGTTATAGGTCAGAGTTTATTGGGGAGGAAAGGAGTTCAGAATCCCCAACTAGGTGAGAGGTGAGAAAAGGCTAAAACACAAGCTGCTAGATAGCAATGGCCAGACACTGGGTCCATCAATATCCCAGGGGTGCACAACTCCCACTTAAAGACTTTGGAAATCCCCTTACCAAGATGTCTCTTCTCATGGCACAGAGTCCCAAATACTTGCTCGATCCCAGCAGCTCTGACAAGATTCACCTATCTTTCTTCCTCGCCCAGAGCGGGAAGACACAACTTTTAAACACTACTACTGGTCCCTGCCCCCCAAATTTGGTGTATGTTTGACTATAGCACTCAATAACCCAGAAGGAAAACAAAGCAGTCTGGGTTGTCCCTTAGAGAGGTCAGAAATACTTGTTTAAAGAATGGGAAATTCAAATCCTCCAAAGTCAAACGGTTCCCCAAACAATCAACTGATAGAACTGTGTTCTGGCTTCCCGTTTGCAGTCGCCACTCCACTTTGAGGCAATGGTGCAGAGGCTTTCTCAGAATTTCGAGATCCCTGCGATCTGCACCCATCTCCGGCCATCTGCACCTGGCCCTGTTAAAAGAAAGTTACCTTGGTTACAAATTCATTTGTTGTGGTCTGAAGCGTGAATCTAACTTATCAATGCCCATGTATCATAGCAACAAGAACAAGACAGCAGAAATAAAATAATACTGGACAGTTGCTCTTCCCCAAACTTGTCATTTCTTGAAGCATTCCTAAGACTCCCAATGGGAGGGAGAGCTGTGGGTTGTTTCTTCCAAATGAAACAGCCATTCTGTGCTGAATTTCCAGAACAACCAACAGATCACAGGAAGATGGTCCTTTGGGCCTCTGCTTGAAACCAACAGCTATAGTATAAGTGCTGGTCTTCAGTCAGGGCCATTTGTATCCCACCCAAGGCTCAGAGAAAGAAACCAAATCACATTACTTATCCTTACCCTATGATGAAAACAATTCCAGTGCTGAACTCTGCCTTAAAAGGAACAATGTACCTAGATTCCTTGTCTAGCTAACTAAATAAATGTGTCCTGCTGAGATATGAAAACCGGGATTTCTAAGAGCCTATCTGGAGAACTACCATCTGGGACACCTTTACAGTCTCCGTGTGATGACATCCCCACTCACTCTCTGGGAGTACATGCTAGCACAGCCAGCAGGGAACCCTCTGCCTGGCTGCATGGCTACATGAGGGAAGCCTGGCCGGGTTGTTCTTCACTTGCCAAAGTATCCACTGGGCCTTCAGCAGTGTCTTTGACTGAATGATCTTCAAGGGTTAGTGAAGGGTCAAAAAGCAAGGGTGAAGGAGGACACTGCATACCATCACCCACAACATCCAAGTCCTAGGAAAAGACAGAGAAATGCATATCAGCAATACCAAACAAACCAATTAGCTAAAATTGGCATATTTTTCAGCAAACCATAAAGCAATTTTCCCACACTTCCCTTACCCCTTACCTACCTTGAATCAAAAAAAGACTTTCCCATAATGTCCAACAAATGGGGTAAGATCCAAAAGCACTAAGCATTTTTCCTTGCTGCCAAGTATAAAGCAGGGACCACCAGTCGCTTAAAAAAGCATATTTTCCAATCAGCATAATTACAAATTAAACTGAAATATTGCCTTAAAAAATGGGTAATATGAGCCGAAACCGGTTTGGCTCAGTGGATAGAGCGTCGGCCTGCGGACTGAAGGGTCCCAGGTTCGATTCCGGTCAGGGGCATGTGCCTGGGTTGAGGGCACATCCCCAGTAGGAGATGTGCAGGAGGCGGCTGATCGATGTTTCTCTCTCATCGATGTTTCTAACTCTCTATCTCTCTCCCTTTCTCTCTGTAAAAAATCAATAAAATAAAATTAAAAAAAAAAATGGGTAATATGAGATTGTTTGATTAATGTCCTAACAGCCACAAAGCAAGCCAGTGAGTAAGAGGGAAAGGGAGAGAAGAGAAATAAATACGTAAAAAAACTCAAAGTCCCTCTTAACAGCTACAAAATACTATTTTGGTTAAGTCCTTATCCCCACAGAATTATGAGTTCCTGATTCTTAAACCTAACAATCCAAATGTAAACAAACAAAAAATATTATATTTACAGACTATGTTTCTTCCAATTGAATTGGCCATTCCCACTGGGTCCTGAATGGCCAACAAACCACAGGAAGACATTGCTCTTGGCTCCTGTTTGAAACCAACAGCTACAAAAAAAACCACTGGTCTTGATTCAGGGCCTAAAGCATTGCAAAGGCTCAGACAATGTGTCAAACAGACTTGCATGTCACCACTTTCTAAGAGGCTATCCCTAAACTCTCCTGTTTAAGAGTGAAAATTACCCAAGGGTTTGTACTCCCTTATGTCCAATCCACTTTCTAGAGAGTCTATGTTTCCACTAATCTAATTTCACATGAAGCTCACTTATTTCTATGCTTTTAAATAGGTTACGTCTTAGAGTCCAAAATCCTTTCCCTTTCTTGAATCACACTCTCAAAACAATTAAGGTTGAAAAAAGTAAATAAAGAACACTGGACTTAAAGCTGGTTAATTTAAGCAGAAACACAAAGAAAAGGATATCAGCTACCTAAAAGGATACATTCACTTCAGATGTGAAATATCCACAGAAACCAGTGTTCTCATATGGTTAAGACAATAAACTATTTTCTTTAATTCTTTTACTATGCACATTTATTATACAAACTAGAGGCCCGGTGCATGGATTCATGCACCGGTGGAGTCCCTCAGCCTGGCCGGCTCCCCCTCGAAGCAGCAGGCAGCCAGGGACGAGCCCAAGCCCGGGCTGGGCCCCTGCTCAGCTCCCACTCATCCCAGCCCTGCTGCACCTGCAACCGCTGTTGCTCAGCAGCATGCTGCCACCGCAGCTGCAATCACCAGCCATGAGTCTGGCATCTGGCGCCCCACTGTGGGAAGCTCCTGTGTTGAGCGTGCCCCCTGGTCATTCGGTCACTTGGGCTTTTATATAGAGATAATTAACTTGGAATTTAAAAGAACCCATTTAAGTGGTGAGGCAAAAGATTTCCAAGTCTCAAGATGACAACAGTCAAGAAATGTTTTCAAAAGAAAATAGATACTGAAAAGGTTTTTCTCACATAGTTACAGTGTTGTCTGTAACGAGAACTAAATTTGGAGAAAGGAACCAAGAAAGGAAAAAATAATCAGCAGAAAAGCCTACCATAACAGGAATGTTTAATTACAAGTATCAAAACATTCTGAGAATCCATTTTTGTTCTGATCTCAAAAACCATAAACACACACAGAGCAAGCTCAAAGTTAATAGGAATAAATTATGAGGTTATTTGCCAAACATCTTTGGATCAAAACACAGAAAACAGACAAGTGTAATATCCAGAATGACATGCTTTTCGTGTCTCAGCCTTTTGGCTAACTAAGATCAAGTGCAGAATTTTTACCTATAGTAATAGCTCATACCAGGCCCTCCCGAGTGAAGTTATCAAAAGTTATTAACATGTTATAGAAATTATATCTAAAACAATACAGGTAACAAAATTGCTTAGTGAAACTCATAATTAAGAAATCGTTTTTGCCCTAGCCAGTTTGGCTCAGTGGACAGAGCACTGGCCTGTGGACCAAAGGGTCCTGGGTTCAATTCCGGTCAAGGGCACATATCTTGGGTTGTAGGATCCTCCTTGGCCCGGGCCCTGGTTGGGGTGCATGCAGGAGGCAACCAATTGATGTGTTTCTCTCACATAGATATTGCTTTGTCTTTCCCTCTCTCTAAAAATCAATGGAAAAATATCCTCCGGTGAGGATTTAAAAAAAAGAAGAAATCATTTTTTCCCAGCAAAATTTTATACTAATATATCCAGAATTTGTGGGAGGACAAAGATTATTTTCTAAAACTGCATTTTATTTCAAATTTTCTGGAGAATTTACCTCCAAAGATTAAGAATAAAACTATTTTTTAACGACCAATGTGGTTCATCAAAAGAACATTATTATAAACACAATAGATCATCAATTACAAATAGCTAATTGTTTTACAAAGGTCCATCTTAAAAACCCACTGGATTCTCAAAAGTAAAGCTTTTTTCTCTTATATTCTTTAAGAAATCCGTGCCAAATATAAAGATGTACAGATCTGATAGCATATATTTTTTAGAATCTTTTAAAATTAAGTTTTCTTAAATGTTAGGTTTTGCCTACCATCACATCTTACAGTCTTTAATATTTTGTGTAACTATTCTCCAAAGAACAAACAAGACTATAATCTCCAAAGATATTGGGACAGTCATATTTTCTTAACTCTAGTTATCAAAGGTTTGAGAAAGAAAAGATCACTTAAAACTAACATGGCAAAACAGGTGAAAGGGGAAAACCAAAATAATCAAAATAGAAATGGCTCTCGAAATTATCAGATAACAAACATTAATAATCTAGTACATCTATATAAAACACATACTAGTTTTTACATTAACATTTGAAGAGAATTTGGTGATGTAGTGGTTATTAGGTTATAGTTTAGACCCTATAAAGCTCCTCATATTACTGAGTTTTAAAAATAAAAGCACCCCTCGGGTTTTCCTCACATGTAAAATAAAGGAGTAGATAAAAATCTGTCCCCCTCAAAGCCCACTGCATGGGAGAACATATTCGCCAATGTTATCACCGATAAGGATTTAATCTCCAACATTTATAGGGAACTCATACAACTTAACAAAAGGAAGATAAACAATCCAATCAAAAAATGGGCAAAGGACCTAAATAGACACTTTTCAAAAGAGGACATTCAGAAAGCCAAGAG
>NW_005369706.1:1510182-1524295 GCF_000412655.1 Myotis brandtii | reverse complement strand
GGTAGGGGAGGCTGGGGGACTGTCAAGGGGGGGGAAAAAAGGAGACATATGTAATACTCTTTGTAATACTTTAAGCAATAAAAAAAAAAAATCTGTCCCCCTCAATTTACAGTTACTTATTTACTCTCTTTAACATAATCTCAGTAGAAAAGTTTGGGAAACACCAGAATGCATAATATCTAAGGTCCCTTTCGAGTTCTCATATGCCATGAATCTGTGTGAAAGAAATTTTTTAAAGAAACTTTTTAAAGAGCAATTATAATCAGGATTATAACAAAAATTGTATTATAAATGAAGTAATAAAAACCATGCTTTTTACACCTATTGACAGTATATAATCCTAAAAAGGAAGAGAAATTATGGAGGGAAAAATTAATGCCATTCCCCCGCCCCCCCCCGCCCCACATATTACCCTGACCTAGTGTATCTTTTTTAGTAAATCTTGAGGCTACCCAAACCTTACTTCCACCTAATTTCCCATTTAGATTTGTCCCCTTAAACAAATCTTTTTGTCCCCTTAAATGTCATGGTTAGACACAAGATACCTCTATTATGAAATTCAAAAGACTTATCTTAATAATAAGGACCTTTATCCAGAAGGCTAAAGATTAATAAGCAAAGTGGGATGTTAACTGATCCCTAGTCAAATAGTAGGATAGTGCTAAGTAGGGAAACAAAATCTGAGCTGGATTTATGTGCTATGGCCAATCAAACAAGCTAAAAAAGACAGAAGTGTACATATTTCAAAGTAAATACTCAGTGAGATCACTGTTCTAGTCCATTCACAACAGGATTATGTAATAACATCAAAATTGAAAAATAGTAACCAAGTTAAGTTTACAGTAATTTCTTGTGATACACATTAATCTGAAAATGAAACCCCTTACTATGGAGCCAAAACACAAGTTTACAGTGTCAGAAGTAGGTATCAGAACTCAGTATTAAGATGCTGGTGACTCACTCACCTTGTAGATGGGTAGCATATTTCCTGTTACACCAAATCCAACCATAATCCTGATTTTCTAACTTCCCTTAGTTTACAATTTCCCTTACCATTCCCTCAGAAAAATTTCTGCCTATCTAAACGGTCTCTAAATGAATATGCTAACATATACATACAACCATGCATATATCATTTCAAAAACTTTATCAATTCTCCTGAGCACAAAAGACTAATCTATTCTCACCATCCTATAAAAATAAAAGCCTAATATGCAAATCGACCAAACTGCAGAACGACCGGTTGGCAGAGGGAGGAGACGGCGACCAGCGGGCGACGGTGACCAGTGGAGTCGGAGGGGTGACTGGGGGGGCAGGACCGGCCACTTGCCAGCTGGTGCCATCCCCTGATCGCTCCACTGGTCACCTCCCACAGAGGGAGGCCAGACTGCTGCTTGACATCAGCCTGACATCCCCCGAGGGCTCCTGGTCTGCAAAAGGTCGCAGGCCAGGCTGAGGGACCCCCCACCTGAGTGCACGAATTTTCGTGCACCGGGCCTCTAGTTAATAAATAAGGCTTTGCCTCAAGGGCCAACCAGAGCAGACTTCTCTAACTTACATCACTGAACTCCAGAGGTAAACTCTCAGTGGGCTGAAGCTCAGCAGCACTCAAGTACAGATCCATGGGGCCGGCTTCCAGATCGTCTGGCACAGACAGTACCTGCTCGGGCTTATACATCTGAGGAGGCAACTGGAAATGCAGTGGGCAGCAGGGATCTTCAGAGAGGCTTACAGGAACTGGTTTGTTGCAGGGTACCTCTTCAGACCCCTGGCAGCATTTGAAGAGAACCTGATTCGTGTCCTGACAAATATCTGCAGAAAAACGGTCAAGGGAAATAAAATGGACCTATGGGAGGTACAAAATACAAGTGTCTGCCATGTAAAACTCAAGGTCTGCACTACAAGATAATTGGTTACATTTGACACAGAACAAAATGCAGTTAGCAATTTTTCTAATTCTATCTCAATCAGTAATTTAAAACTAGTCCCCAACCTCCATTTCAAGATCCTAGCCATGTAAACTAGACACTAATCTTGTTCTCCCTTATAAAACATTTGAAAACACAGTGCTGAGCAAACAGCAATAACAATCCTAGGAATCTACACTTACACAGAAGAGACATCATGACAAATGTAAACAGTCTGCAGAGGCCTCTACCAACCCCTTCCAAGACTCAAGAGAGACAAAGTTGTTTCTGCTCCGTTAAGAAGACTGACAAAAAGTTTTTAAACCTTGTTTTCAAATGCTTACATGATAAAATTGTTTAAAGCAGCAGAGAACTGGAACTGGAGAAAATGGAAGCTCTAATAATAGTGACTAGCTATCATATCCTGAAAGAAAGTAAAAATATATTTTCATACCCTTTTTTTTTTAGGGGGGGGGGTAGTGTTGGGGAATCCTTTTATTATCCCAAAGAGAAAAGAGATGATAATTTTATGAAAGCCCATGGAAAGAAAGTAATCCAGGAATGCTCTTAGGTACTCTAACAGGACAGCCAATGTTAAGGCTAGAAGCAGAAAAGGATTATTTCCAAGTTGACAAAGAAGCTCTGTAGGATGAATCAAAATTGAAATCATAATCAGATCAAATAAAATCCCAGTTCAAGTTACTGTACAAAGCACATTTTACACAAGTGTTATCATTTCTGAAAATCCTAACTGTATGGTTATTTTCCTATTTTAAATTTAGGCTTATTTTTAAGTACGAAAGCACAATTTTCTATAAGCTGATTGTTTCCAGGATTATTGAATGTCAAGTGTAATCCTATATAATTCCTATATAATAAAGAGCTAATATGCTAATTAGACCAAACAGCAGGACGACCGTCTGGACAACCTTCCGGACAAAGCCGGGGCTACAAGGATGGAGGCAGCCAGGGCTGTGAAGGCTAAGCCCCTTGCACAAATTTTGTGCATCAGGCCTCTAGTTAATAAATAAATTGGGGGGGAAAATGTTAAGGTAATTTTTAAAAACTAAAAAAATCTAATGCACATTGTAATTTTTAAACCAAATAGAAATTCTTTAATAAAGCCATTTCTTTCATGATGCTAAGACAGGGTTTCACAACCTTGGCACTAATGACATTACTGGCCGTCCTGGGCATTGTAGTGTTCAGCAGCATTCTTAGCCTCTACCCACTAGATGTCAGTAGCACCTCCATCTGAGTTATGACAAGCAAAATGCCTTCACACATTGCCAAACGGGTCAAAATGACCCCCAGATGAGAATCTCTACTCTAAAGGAATAATGGTACAAAATAAATATTAAATGAAAATGAATGATCAAATGAACAAACATATGAATCTGATGGGAACAGATTTGCAGTCTCTATGTGCTTAAGAAAACCCCAATCTAATTTAAATTTTTAATATTTAAAATGTTAATCCATTAAATGCTTTAATCACAGTATTTTTCTTGGAATTTAAATGACTTTCATAAGTCTCTTATTTAATACCACATATCCTGGAAAAATCCTCCCCCCATCCTCATCCACCCCTTTCTTTCAGCTGGGGACAACAAAGACAAAGAGAAGGGAATGGCTGACCTACAACTAGAGTCTGCATCCTTTACTTTCAGTCCAGGGCTGTCTCCATTAGACCAGAGTAAAGAGTTAACAGGTCACCAATGGCAGTCGCGTCTTTCTCTGGGATAAGGACTTAAGGAAGGGTAAGTGACTTAGGCAACTATGGAATGAAAAAGAAAAGAACACAAAAGAAAAAATACTTCTCTTTTCAAATACATTTCATTTTCAACTTTGCTTGTTAAAATATTAATATTCTAATAAACTTAGTACTATAATGGGTGGGGAACATCCAATCCGCAGGCCATAAAAGGCCCACGAAATCATTTGGTCTGGCCCTGCCAAGGCATTAGGAGTTAATTATATATTTAACCAAAAGCAGGCACATTTTTAAGCTGATAATTTTGTATGGCCCACGAATGATGTTATAAATATCCAAATGACCCTTAGCAGAAAAGGTTCCCCACGCCTATACTACAAGTAAAGTCTAAACTACTTTGATACCTGTAAATTAGTTTTTTGCCTTATAAAGTAATTCAAACTCAATGAAGAAAACCTGAGAAGTACAAAGCAGAGGAAAAAGGGCATTCATAACCCCACCATCCAAAAATAGTCACATATCTATTAAACTTCCTCCTAGTATTTAGGTCCATGTAGTTAAAACATACTCTACAGAATCCCATATCCTATTTTTGTTATTATCAAATGTTTTCCCATATCATTCATAAAGTTTATTAAATGTTTAATGATAACATATTACTATTATTTTGTATCATAATTTTTTCCTCCTCATCTCTGAAAATTTTAAGTCTCAAATTAGAGAAATTTTATGTAATACTGGTCCTATATTTAATTATCTCCTTAAATAAATTTAGAGGTGATAGTAACATATTAAAGAATATGGATAGTCAAACTGCTTTATAAAAAGCCTATAACACTGTATATTCCCACTGGCAGCCCTTAGAGGGTCCATTTTACCACACTGTCACCAACTTTTAAAATTCACTCATTAAAAATCATATATATAAGCATCAAACTTATGGATTAAAACACTTGTTTTATTTCCTATTTATTTAGAGTAATAAGCACTATTAAACTATCAACTACTTCTTTTTAAATCTGTCCAAAGATTGCCTTTAACCAATTAAGTTTTGAGAATTTAATTTCAGTTATTACTTTGCACAAGATTTTATACATTAAGGACAACAATCCTTTAGCACATTTGTTGTTGCAATAATTAATAAATTGGTAAAAGATTTTTCAAAAAGATCAGAAAAGTCAGTCAGTTTTCCTTTCAAAAGACCAGGGAAGGTTCTCCTCTTCCTATTGAAAAAACATATTACTTTTCAGTGTTTTATCTCTTGCCAGACAACTGAAATCCAGTAAGATTTATGCCTTTCATATAATAAAAATCAAACTTAACAAAAGCTTTTACAGTGAAAGTCACTTTCTCAATCAGTGTCCATATAAAATGTACTTTCACAATAAACAGTACTGTTTGGTAGCCCGATAATAAATGTAGTCCCACAGCAGAATCAAATGATGCTCTGATGGTTCAAAAGCAAATTAACTGGGGAGTAATTATCCAATTTTTGGAAAAAGTAAGTTTCCAATTTGAATGAAGTCTAAAAATACAAGTTAAGAGCACTAACCATACAAAAGGATAATACTCAAAGGAAGCTCACAGTTCAGAATTGTCCTTTGTTATTGGTAGAAAACCCACATTTTTTTTTTTATTATAACTGGATTTAACAGTATTATAATTCTAACAAACAAGTTAAAGCAGGAACCTCTGTATCTGGAATCCCAGTATTAACTGACTACAAATAAATATTAGCCCATATCTATCACCAATGACTCAGATGTTTCTTTCTAATGAATTGACCATTACATTTCCTAAGTTCTGAAATGGCCAACAGACCATAGAAAGACATTTCTTTAGGCTCCTGCTTGAAACCAGCAGCTTCAGCAAACTGCTGGCCTTGATTCAGGGCCAAAGGATAACAAAGACCTTCAACTGAGCAACTATCAGTGTCTCCCACTAGCCTTTCAGTCTAGCTAGCAAACTGAACAAAGTAAAAAGATACGAGTAATGCAGTGTCTGGTCATTGGAAGAGACTGATTAGAACAACGAACATCATCCACAAAGGCCAAGCACCTCTGACTGGAACGAGTGGTATGGGCCTAAAATGGAAAAAAACAGGTAAGTAAAAAAACAAATAAAAAAACACAACCAATACGCCCACAAAAGAACATACAACCAATTATGTATGAGAATACTTAGTTATAAAATATAAGGAAGGTACATCTTTAAAAGCTAAAAAATTCAACATTTAAATGTATTCACCAATACGATGTAAAAAAATAATTTTTAAAATCTCATGTACAAATGAATCAACCCTAATTTGAATCTTACCCCTCCATATTCTGAAAGTGCGATATAGACTAATGATTTTCAAACTATTTTATCTTTTAGCAGAACCCTTCTCGAAATTGTAATCGTATGTGAAACTTCAACAAATAAAACACAGAAATGAAATTACTCTTATTGAAGCAGAGACCAAGGGCCTGAGAAAAAAATTTAAGTGATCACTTAATTCTGCTCCTATCAACCTAACTTCCCAACATTGATTGCTCCTATTATTCTACCTATTTTCCTGCCTTCTAAAACACGATTCCCAAGGAAAGTGGGCTTAACCTGTGCCTATTTCTGAACCAAAGAACTGAGAAATCTGTGGCAACCCCTCAATTTGCAGATGGGAATAGAGGCCCAGAGAAGTTATCAGTGCAGGCACAGTACTGGTCAGAAGAAAACTGAGACTAGAACCTACGTCTCCGGACTTCCAGGTAAGTGCTCTTTTCTTTTTTCTTTTAATATATTTTGATTTTTTACAGAGAGGAAGGGAGAGGGATAGAGAGTTAGAAACATCGATCAGCTGCCTCCTGCACACCTCTTACTGGGGATGTGCCCACAACCAAGGTACATGCCCTTGACCGGAATTGAACCTGGGACCCTTGAGTCCGCAGGCCGACGCTCTATCCACTGAGCCAAACCGGTTAGGGCTAAGTGCTCTTTTCAATATACCCCACGTCCAATAAGTCAGATGTCAGAGCCAAGACTGTACCACAGTGCTTGGACAATTACTTTATAAAGGAAGCAGATTTATAAACCTTAGAAGTATATACACAAATTACCTGTTGGGCAGCACCATCTGTGGCCAGCATTCTGCGTTCCTTCAGCTGCCTATGTAGTAAGGCTTCTACTCCATAGCGCTGACGATACCTCCGAAGACATTTTAGACGCTTTAAGTTATCTCGTTCTTTGGCCAATAGTCCCTCTGGGCCAGTCAGGAGACTACTACCTGGAGAGTCAACAACAGTCAAGATGTTATTTGCCAAGCAACCAAACAAGGGCTAGTCTCCAAATTAACAAGTGAACAGAAAAATCTTGGGCCATAAGATAGGCAGTTTCAAAAGCAAATCAGGAACCTCTGTCTCCTCCACTCCAGATACCAACAGAGATAAATGTAACTACTAACAACATGTGGGTTCACATGTTGAACCTACAATAGGTTGTTGCAACTTGCCTAGAGCTTCATGTTCCACTTTCCGATTATGTAAGTAACGACGCTTCTTCTCTTTGAGCAGATGCTGAAGTCGTTTAAACTGATCAATGTACAAAGACTGTAAACGAATTAGTTTCTCACGCATAATCAGGGCCACTTCTTCAGCTGTGTAGACGCCAGCATGTCTGGAATAGAAAATTCCCAGCAGTGCATAAGAAAACACAATAATAAAACCCAAGCTTAAAAAGAGAAAAAGGTAGATATTAGACGATATTTAATAAGCAGTCAGTGCTGATACAATCACCTTATTAACAGAAATCTTTTTACCATTCAAGTTGTTATATATAAAAAAGAAACAAATCTTTAAGAATTGACACTAATGGATGATCTAGTATAATCTCACCATATGAGGAAGGGAAGATGTTTCATTATTTTTCCCAGTTATTTGCATTATGTTTAAAAAGAAGTAGATATACTCAAAATTTATTAACCTACATTCTTATTCCATCTAATAATACAGAAAAACCACTTAAAAGGACAACCTGAAAGTGCTGTTTGTTGTAGCATTAAGCCCCAGGCCTATTTTGTCTTCCTTTCCTTTTAGCCCAAGATACCCTATTTCACTGATATGCTGGCAGCTGGCGGCCCCAGTGACTGACGAGGTCCAGATGGAAAGTATAGTGTCAGTCACCGGTGACTGACGTGGCGCTTAATGTGCTAATATATTTTAATTAAAGTACAAAAGAATTATAACTTCTAACTTAAAAATACATTCCTGCCCTAGGTGGTTTGGCTCAGTAGATAGAGCGTTGGCCTGTGGACTGAAGGGTCCCGGGTTCAATTCCAGTCAAGGGCACATGCCAAGGTTGCAGGCTTGATCCCCAGTAGGGGGCGTGCAGGAGGCAGCTGATAATGATTCTTATCTGTTAGCCAAACCGGTTTGGCTCAGTGGATAGAGCGTCGGCCTGCGGACTGAAAGGTCCCAGGTTCGATTCCGGTCAAGGGCATGTGCCTTGGTTGCGGGCACATCCCCAGTAGGAGGTGTGCAGGAGGCAGCTGGTCGATGTTTCTAACTCTCTATCTCTCTCCCTTCCTCTCTGTAAAAAATCAATAAAATATATTAAAAAAAAAAAGATTTCTGTTAATAAGGTGATTGTATCAGCACTGACTGCTTATTAAATATCATCTAATATCTCTCTCTCCCTTTCCCTTCCTTTCTGAAATCAATAAAAATATATTTTTTTAAAAAATACATTCCTGCTATGGCTGAGTGGCTCAGTTGGTTGGAGTGCTGTCCTGTACACCAAAAGGTTGCAGGTTTGATTTTCGATCAGGGCAAGTACCTAGGTTGCGGGTTTGACCCCTGGTTGGGGCATATATAGAAGGCAACTGATTGATGTCTGTCTGTCTGTCTGTCTGTCTCTCTCTGTCAAATCAGTGAAAATATATCCTCAAGTGAGGATTAAAGAAGAAAAATAAAAAAATAAAATAAAAAGTTAAAGAAAAATTTACTAATTATTCTTAAGCTGAAACTTCATCAGTCCTAGATATTGCTATAAATGGGCTTTTAAAGATTACTTTTTATAAAGCAATTAAGTAAATGGTTACTTTGAGGCAAATCACAAAGATATATATCTACAAAGGGTTGTGGGGGGACAATGACTATGACAACAGTAATTGTAGTTAGGATAAATCTCTAATGACATCATCAAAAATACAAATAGTAGCCTTTCTGAAACAATCAAGTGAAGATATATGCTGTAAATTGTTAATGATTCAAAAAGTGGCCCCAGTTATGACCAACACTGACACCAAAAATGAATTTTAAAAGAATTTCATTAAATAAACACTTGTATTAAATATAATAAGATAGCCCAGCCACCGTTGCTCAGTGGTTGAATGTCAACCTATGAATCAGGAGGTCAGTTTGATTCCCAGTAGGGGCACATGCGGGCTCAATTCCCAGTGTGGGGTGTGCAGGAGGCAGCCAATCACTGATTCTCTTATCACTGATGTTTCTACCTCTCCCTCTCTATCCCTCCCTCTCTGAAATTCACAATAAAAATATATTTTAAAATATATATATAACAAGATAGTAATATGTAACCATATTAATAAATTATTAGCAGACATTTACCAACTCTATTTACATTCCTAAAAATGCATATATTTTAAAGAGCCTAAATTTATTTTGGATAATATTCTTCGTAGGATTAAAAAAAGCCTTGCCCTTGCCCTAACCGGTTTGGCTCAGTGGATAGAGCGTCGGCCTGCGGACTCAAGGGTCCCAGGTTCGATTCCGGTCAAGGGCATGTACCTTGGTTGCAGGCACATACCTAGTAGGGAGTGTGCAGGAGGCAGCTGATCGATGTTTCTCTCTCATCGATGTTTCTAACTCTCTATCCCTCTCTCTTCCTCTCTGTAAAAAAAAATATGTAAAAAAAAAGAAGCCTTGCCCTAGCTGGTTTTGCTCAGTGGATAGAGCACCGGCCTGTGGATGAAGGATCCCAGGTTCGATTCCAGTCAAGGGCACTTGCCCGGGTTGCTGGCTCAATCGCCAGTAGGAGGCAGCCAATCAATGATTCTCTTTCATCATTGATGTTTCTCTCTCCCTCTCCCTTCCTCTCTGAAATCAATAAAAATGTATTTTAAAAACAGCCTTGTATTTCATTGCCTAATTGCTGCACATATTTGGAGCTTTATTTTTCCCTTTGGATGTTCCTTTTAGGAGAAACTGACATTGAGTACCTAATCCTTTTAACACTTATATTTCTTACATAACTGATATTTTGGTTGATAAAGTAGTCTCTTGTAAGTTATATTCATATGACTGTATCCCCTAGACACTGATCTCTAGATTATTAATAATAAAATCAAGTTTCTGGACCTTTAAAAAACTTTGTGACGCTAGACAGCACACACCTCTTCAATGCAGCATGTTTGGCATTTGTAGAAGCACAATGAAAAATAAAATAAAAAATATGCTTGATATAAAATTACCGTGAAAGAAAACAAACATTCCTTCTCAAACTACTTAGATGGACTTTCCAAAAAAGTATTTCGGAATTGCTAACTATACTGAAATTACTCAAGAGAAATAGATTAAAATCTACTCAGAAAAATGTAACCCTAAATGACTTCTAATAAACCTCAGAATCCAAAGTAATGAAGAAAACTCTAAGAATTGAAGTTCAACAGTCTGGTCTAGAAATTCATTACTCCTTCCATTATTTACATCCTTGCACCTAAATCAATGGTTCTCAACCTTGGCTGCACATTAGAAATCAGGATTTTAAAAAGATTCCCAGGTGATTCTAATGTGCAGCCAAGGTTGAGAACCATTGACCTAAATGGTCAGTGGGAAGTGCTAAGAAACAGAAGTCAGAAAAGAAAAGAAAAAAAAAAACGCAAACTAAACTAAACCATGAGACATAGCAATATGAGACTTAGAGTAGCAATGCTGAATGCTTTTATGTTTCTACAACTCCTAAAATGAATATGGGTTCAGTGAAGAGAGAAACCACAGTAAGATATAATTAGACTGATTACTCACATCTTGGTTTCTAAATAAGTTTCTCTCTCTTAGGCATGAAACGAAAGGATATTCTTGAAACATCTTTTTATTTTTCTTTAAAAAAAAATAAAACCCGTAAGATGTAACTTTGCAAATGTAGTTTTTCAAATACAATAACTTTATTATTCCTGAGGTTTATGCCAAGAATGCATTCACGCCCTAGCCAGTTTGGCTCAGTGGATAGAGCAGTGGCTTGAGAACTGAAAGGTCCCAGGTTCGATTCCTGTCAAGGGCACATTCGTGGGTTGTGGGCTCGATCCCCAGTGGGGGACTTGCAGGAGGCAGCTGATCCATGATTCTCTCTCATCATGGATGTTTCTATCTCTCTCCCCCTCTTCCTTACTCTCTGAAACCAATAAAAATATATTTTAAAAAAAGAATTCACATTAATTTCCTCTTCTCTAACCGATCTAAGCATTTCTCAACCCTCCTATGTCCAAGAAATTTCCTATTTTCTCTCCTATACTTACTCAGGTGTAGAATTAGATGTCCAAAAGTTTTCCCAAATAACAAGACCTCTAAAAAAGAATCAAATCCTGCTTCAAAGTGAAATGATGATGAATCATGACACTTTAATTTACAGAATCTGTTTCTGCTCACAAACAGCTAAGCTTTCTTCAGCCCTTTTAGGTTATTCATCTTTTAACAGTATGCAGTACTACATTCCATGTACTAACTACATAAAATATTTAAAAGCCTATGTGGAATTACAACTTACTTCAAGGGATCTTCTTGATCACTGTCTATGCTATCAGCTTCACTGTCAGGGTCACCTCTCCATGTCTGATCCACAGTAATGGGTTCCTGCTCCCCATCACTCCAGCTGTCTTCATCTGAGGCAAGGAAGGGACAGCAGCCATTAAGACTTCCCACCTCTGTAACTCCACCACACAAAACTAGGTTACTTAACACATCGACCCAAATCTTAAAACTGAGTTAACCATGCCCTCAAACAGACAAGGTCCAACTCAAAATTATTTTTGTTCCCTAAAATTACCTTACCTAGCAAAGATGGTATGTATAAAAAGAGCAATGAAGAAAACAGTCATAAACTCAGGAAAGGAAACCTAAGCACACTCTAGGGAGCGGCTATAGGGACTGACCTGTTGGCAAAGCCACAAACAAGTCCCAGCTTAGAGGGCACAGCCCTCTTAGCATAATTAGGCTTGATCTTATGAAGCTCCCCAGATCCATCCTAGGTAGCTAATGGGCTGTGGGAGGTGCAGCAAGTGCTGCCAAAACAAGTGAAACTCACAAGAACACTGTAACTATGGTGACCACTACCTTATTTACCTCTGGCAATAAAATAAACATCAGCTTGCCCTCTGGATCTCTCTCTGTGGCCTCAGCCAGGCACAGGAGATCCACTGAGCCCCAGTTTATTCTCTTTGTCTGTCTTTTCTTTAATCCTTCGCACCCCCCCACCCCTCAGGCTCACCGAACCCTTGGCTGTGCTGGCTCTGCACAGCACACACTACTTCAAACTGAAAAGAATTGGTAAATAACATAGCAATCCTAGAATCTCAACAATTTGCCAATCTATAATAATAAAAGCATAATATGCTAATTAGACTGGACGACCTTCCGGACAAAGCCAGCGCTGGGAGGGTAGCCCCAATCCCGGGTGCCTGCCGACGGCCGGAGGGAAGTCCGGGGAGGGAAGTCCGGGGAAGGAAGCCTGGGGAAGGAAGGCCTACTCTTGCACAAATTTCGTGCATTGGGCCTCTAGTGAATTAATAGTATTGTATTATTAAGTACCATATACTGTGCTAAAACCAGTAAGTTCTTGTTACCTTTCTTCCTCCTTTTTCATTCTAGGAGAGAATATCCTTACCCAGAATTCGGCTGGCTTCACTGCGACTACTTTCCGGAGTCTGAGGCCCCAGCTCTGTCTTAGCGTACGAGCTCAGCTGGCACAAGAGTGCTTCACCCACAGGCCCTGGAGTGGCCTTCTTCATTTGAGCATGAAGTGCCAGTGCGTTCCTACGGGCATGTTCAGCACAGAAGGACACCCTAAGGAGACAATTAACATTTTATATTCAGATAGGTTCTTTCTTGAAAAAGTTCAATTATTTTCATTACTCACTGATGTTTAGATCATTTTTAGGAAATTAAAATAACCGTTATCTCGTCCTAGCAGGTTTGGCTCAGTGGATAGAGCGTCGGCCTGTGGACTGAAGGGTCCTGGGTTTGATTCCGGTCAAGGGCACATGCCCGGGTTGCAGGCTTAATCCCCAATAGAGGGCATGCAGGAGGTAACCAATAAATTTTTCACTCTCATCATTTTTGTTTCAATCTCTCTCTTCCTCTCCCTTCCTCTCTGAAATAAAAATATATTTTAAAAAATAAATAAAATAAAATAACCATTATCTTCATTTACAAATATTTAAAAGTCAAGTGAGGCAGAATAATTTAACTGGCCCAAGATCAACTCATTTGGTTTTACTAAAGGGAAATGCAGGTAGCATAATCTAGTGCTCTATCCACCGAACAAAACATTCTGACAATCTCAACAAATCAAAGAAATCCACTTTCATCTTTCAAAACTGGTTCTGGAAGACAACTCTACAGTTTACTTCAATATTAATACATAGTAGTAATAAGATGTCGCACACAATTTTAAAAAGGTATATGCAGAATGATCTACCCAAGTTATGCTCCACGTGGATATCTTTATATGTAATGAAAGCTATGAAGCCTTTCCCAGAATACACATTTTGCATATTATTTAATAAGATTAAGAAATGGCCAAGAGTCACGGACCCCAGGGTTAAGAAAAAACTAGATTATCCCTTTAAAGATAAGGGCAAACGATCCAAAGAGAAGATCTGAGTGACCCAATTGAAAATGGTATCCTTCCAGTGTTCACCAATTTTTTTTCTTTTCCAAGGATAAGTTATTCATAATCCCAGTGTTAGAAGCACGTGGGCTAAAAACTCAGCAGCTACGTCCGATCCCGCAAGATACCCCATTCCACCCTCACGTTAAAGAATGTCTGCACATATATACCCATCTTTCTTCTCAGGCTTTGGGGCAGCACTGGGACATCTTTTCCCATTCTTCGTCGATATGTAACTACATTGCTTGAAAGGCGCATTCTTGTCTTCAAGGATATGCTTAATGCAAAACTCCTGTCCCTCCAGGCGAGGCTGCGAGCATGGGCGGTGAGCGAAGGAGCAAGAGAGGGGCTCCTGAGGCCTGGGAACCGGGGTGATCCTCCCTCGATTGGTCGGCAAGACGTGGATCCGAATCCTGTTCATACCAAAGCCTGCAGGGCCACACAAAAGGTCAAAAGGCCCCGACTCTCGTCCAAGATTCCTCCCCCGCAAGAGCCGGGCGGACCGCGAGTAAGTTTCTAAAGGGCAGACAAGACCCTCTCCGTACCTCTCCTCGGGCGTTAGGGAATCAGCCTCACCTCCTCTTCTCCCTCTGCGCCCCCAGCCCCCCACCCT
>NW_005369706.1:1496094-1510046 GCF_000412655.1 Myotis brandtii | reverse complement strand
CCCCGCACGCCGCCTTTGTCCCGACCCGCCTCAGAGCTCATCGCCGTCCCAGCCCGGCCTCGGCAGCCCGTGAGAGCGCCATTTTGGACTAAGGTTCCGAGCACCGGAGAATCTGGGTCCGGGAAGCCTACAGGAGGAGAGCGACCCCGACGCTGATCGAGACAGAGTAGCAGCCCAGAGGGGGCAGAAAGAGCAAGGCAGCAGCCTAACTGCAAAGACCTAAAGTAAGCACCGCCGCCATCTTACCTCCGCCGCCGCGCCGCGCCGCTTGCCCTTCTGCCCCCGTCAGCCACTTCCAAGCTCGGCCCCGCGCCTTTCCGGGATCCCAACCGCTAATTGGCTAGCGCTCCGACGGCGGTGTGCCACCATTGGCCAAAGTCAGCTACCTATCATGCTTCGGGGCGGGACCCCAAGAAAATGTGCGGCTGAGGTAGGAGAGACGACCTGTCTGTCTGTCAGCAACTCCGCCCCGGGGGGCGTGCGGCGGCCCAGCGCGGGCAGCGAAGTCGAGCTGGGTTTCCAGCTCAGAGAGTAGCGAGTGTTCGAGCCGCTTTGGGGCGCTGTCTGTGGTCTTTGCTCGCCGCTCCCTCAGCACATCTACACAACTAGTAAAAAAATCAGACATTTGACACTTCATACAGGAAAAGGCCTTAGTCTTCTTTTGTGAGTTCATTTACTGAAACACTTTCTGAGTATTTAATGAGTCTGAGCGGTTACATACATAAACATTTAATTTTCCAAGCTACCCTAAGAGGTAGAGGCTATTATCTCCATTCTACAGATAACTTAGAAATAGAATGGGCCCATCTGTACTAAATGAGGGAGGGAGGCAAATTTGATCCCAGCCCTCATTCTAATTATTATCCCTTTTTGCCTCTCATATGGGACTGAGAATAAGGAAATACTAATTGTGCTTTAGACCCTGATTGAAATTCTCTACAGTTCCATGCTAAATAACGCAGGTATATAGAAAGAGCAGACACAATCCCAGTTTTATAATCTTTTAAGGATTTTTTTTAGTTAAAAGCATCTCTTTTTCACTTCTTGTGGAAATGAACTAACATCTTCCCCATAAACTTCCTGGATCTTTTTTGCATCCCAACCTTCCCAAGCACTCTTATCTGCTGTCAGTTTAACTTAAATAAGAGATTTCTCCGCTACCTATGAGGAGGTGAGCATGGTCACAGTGGAGGTGAGCAGAGAATCCACAATGCTCAAGAACAGCAGTTTAGCCACAAGAAATGATTAAAACAAAAATTGGAGAGTGGTGGGACAGGTGAAGTGCTGTTTCCAGAGATTAAGGTAGCCCTAGAAGGCTCTTTCCTGAAATTTATTCATTCAACAAATTATTTACTGAGCACCTAAGTGCCAGACACTAGAGAACAAGAAAGACAACCCTGCTTTTTTGAAGTAAACATTCTAGAAGTAGTTTGGGATTGTGGATGCAATACTAACATAATAGCAGCTACGATTTATATAACTCCAATCCTCAGAGGGTACAAAGAAGACATTTGTTATAAATACCCTATAACTCAAAACTAGGCAGAGGCAGTCACATTACAGAAAATCTTGGAATCAGAATCTGCAATCAAATGTGGCAATATAAAAAAGGAGTATTAAAACTATTATTGGGAACAATGTAAAGAGGAGTTAAGAACTAGTTAGAGATGCAACAAAGATTTTGTTTAGTTAGAGGCTCTACTGAAGGTCTTAGTTATAAAAAAAAAAAAAAGAAAAATCCTGCTGAGCCCCAAACAGACAAAAAATACTATTTAGAACCACTTCCTTCTAAGTTGGAGAAGGGGCAGATATTATTAAAGGGTCACGATATTAACAAATTCTTTGTGCTGTTTAACAAAGTAGATGGCTGTTTTTAATCCACTGCACTCTTTTGTTAGCTACTGAATGGGTTAAAGTGGACCTGAGTGAGGGTGTTTGTTGAGGTTGGGAAAGATGAATTCTTTTTTTTAAATTGTGAGAGTACCTTTTTAAAGCTAGGGACAGTGAAATAAGGCAGGGCTTAGGACAGAAGCAGCAACAAGAGAAAACCTAAGGTGGGGCTGCTTTCGCCCATGGGGAAAGTCAGAGAAAAGGAAGCCTTGGAGACAGATTCAGGGGGTTAACCTGGGAAGAGCCACCAATAGCCATTGCTAGAGGGTAGAAGACAACGCATGCCTATGGGGGAAGAAGATAGAGAAGGGAAAGGCATGGGTGTGCTCCTGGGAGGAAGAGTGCAATTGGAAAGAATTCTTGAAGGAAATAATTTTTGAAAATTTGGGGACTAATCCTAGAGAAAAGTGTGTGTGTGTTGAGAGAGGGAGGGAGGGAGGGAGAGAGAGAGAGAGAGAGAGAGAGAGAGAGGATGCCAAACTCCTGCTCTTTATTTTAATGTTTTTATTGATTTTAGAGAGAAAGGGAGAGAGAAACATCGAGAGAGAGAGAGAGAGAGAGAGGATGCCAAACTCCTGCTCTTTATTTTAATGTTTTTATTGATTTTAGAGAGAAAGGGAGAGGGAGAGATAGAAACATCGATGAAAAAGACACCAATTGGCTGCCTCCTGCACGTCCCCCGCTGGAGATTGAGCCCACAACCCAGGCATGTGCCCTGACCAGGAATCAAACTGAACCTCTTGGTTCATGGGTCAATGCTCAGCACTGAGCCACACAAGCTGGGCCAAACTCTTGCTTTTTCTATAGTCATCCTCATCTCAGTATATGACAACTCCATCCTTCCAGTTGGTCAGGCCAAACAAGTGGCAGTCATCCTTGACTTCTTTTTCTTCTAACCTTATAAGCAGACACTACTGGCTCCAACTTTAAGATATGTAACTTCCCATTATCTTTAGCACTTCCAACCGGTTCAAGCCACTCTTTTCTCTTAACCTTAATTATTGTGAGCCTCTTTACCCTTGATTCCTACAATCCATTTTGAACAGAAGCCCAAATGAACATTTTTAAAAAATTTTTCCAAATGAACATTTTAAAACCTAAGCTAGAGCATGTCACTTCTCTGCACAAAATGTTTCAGTGGTGCCCTATTTCACTATCTCTATAATGGCTTACAAGGCCCTACAATATCTAGCCTTTTATTTCCCCTCTAACCACATATTCTACTCCTCTCCTCTCCTCACTTATTTTCATACTGGCCTCCTTGCTCTACTACCTCAGAACCTTTGCATTTGTTTCCTGGAGTGCTCTTACCCCAACTATTTCCATGGCTTGCTCTCTCACCTTTCAGATCTTTGCTGAATTGTAATTTCATGAGACCTTCCTCCCTAGCCATCTTATTTCCAATTTCAACATTCTACTTACCTGCACACACACTCTTTCTGTCTCTCTCTCTCTGTCCCTCCTTCCCTGCTTTGCATTCTCCAAAGTACTTATTACTGAACTGTTTTACTTGTCTCCCTACAACTAGAATATAAGTTCTACAAGGACAGGATGCTTTCTTTTTTTTTTTTTTACTGCCATATTCCCATCAGTAATCAGTACACAGTATTTGGTAGGTACTATTTTCTAGGGAAGGAATAAATGAAAGGCAAGGAAGTATCTGAAACTGCTTTTCAGAAAAGGTGTCTCTAGTATAGCAGGTCCTCAATTAACTTCCTTGTGTTCAACATTGTTTTGTTATAACTTTGAGAGCAAAGCACTTCCCACCAGGGCCACTGTGTGTGGAGTTTGCACATTCTTCCCATGTCTGTGTGGGTTTTCTCCAGGTACTCCCACAGCCCAAAAACATGAAGTTAGTTTTGTCTAAATTATCTGAGTATGGGTGTGTGATGAGCCCTGATGGTGTCCTGTCCATGGTGGGTTGAAAAATCATTACCTTACTTGTTTTTATTATTCTTTCTTAAATGAATGTATAGTTCACATTTATTTCAGTGTTTAATATTAGGTTTTGGGTCTTTATTTACAAATTTGGTGATTTTTTTTCTCACCAGAAATATGCTATAGGAACTTAACTCTTGTTTGT
Organism: Myotis brandtii; assembly: GCF_000412655.1. NCBI lineage: Eukaryota > Metazoa > Chordata > Mammalia > Chiroptera > Vespertilionidae > Myotis > Myotis brandtii. The sequence continues at coordinate 1,506,073 of NW_005369706.1, read as the reverse complement.
CAATTAGCCTATAGTAAAATTGGTTTTCTTTTCCATCATTTCACTTAATGTGTTTCTAAGAATCTATCAATGACATTAAATTAGGGCTTATTATGTTAAATTTTTTTGGAATGCTTTTACTTCCTTTTAGAGAGAAGGGGGAGAGAAACATGGATCAATTGCCTCACCCACACACCGCAACCAGGGATCGAACCCGAAACCTTTTGGTGTACAGGATGACACTCCAACTGAGTCACCTGGCCAGTACTATATTCAAGTTTAACTTTTCATTATCTGTTGGTTTTGAGTATTATGTGAAATGATATTTGTCTCCCTACACTGAGATTCCACAGTGCAAAAAGGTAGCATAAGTAGGACATGTGACAATCCATACACCAAATTAATTCAGAAGTAGACCCGAGAGCTAATAAATACAGGGTGGGGCAAAAGTAGGTTTATAGTTGTATGTGAAAGTTTACTCTTCTATTATTATTACTAGAGGCCTGTTGCACGAAGAGATTCGTGCAATAGGCCTTCCCTTCTCCTGGCTGCCGGCACAGGTTTTCCTCTGGCACCCGGGACCCAGACCTTCGCTCCGGCCAGAGCCGCCTGCAGTCTTCCGTCTTCACTGCTCCGGCTCGCCTTCAGTCTTCCCTCCACCGCTTGGAGCCTACATATGCAAATTAACCGCCATCTTTGTTGGTGGTTAATTTGCATATCATGCTGATTAGCCAATGGGAGGCGTAGCAAAGGTATGGTCAATTACCATGTTTGTCTATTATTAGATAGCATTGTATTCTTTTCCATCTTAACAATTGTAGACCTACTTTTGCCCCACCTTGTATAAGTTTCTGATGGAATCCACAGTAGTCATAGAAAAGGCTTCAGACTTTCTAAAGTTGAATGATAGAGATCAGGCCAATTTATTTAGGTCTCAAAAGTGTGAGAAGAGTGGGGGGGGGGCGTTAGAGAGCAGCCAAAGACTTGTATGCATGCATATTAGCATAACCAATGGACACAGACACTGAGGTGGTGGGGGCTTGCCTGGAATGGGGAGGGGTCAATTGGGGGAGAAGGAGCCATATGTAAAACTTTAGACAATAATTAAAAAAAAAATGTTAGGAGCTCTGGCCGGTGTAGCTTGGTTGGTTAGAGCGTCATCCTGTACACCAAAAGATGGAAGGTTCAATTCCTGGTCAGGGCACATACCCAGGTTTTTGGTTCAATTCCCCAGTCGGGGCGCATGCAGGAGGCAACCGATTGATGTTTCTCTCTTACATGGATGTTTCTCTCTTAAACCAAAAGTAAAAAAAAATTTTTAAAGTGAGGAAAACTTATAAGCCTAGCTCTGCATCAGTTAGCTTAACAAACCCTGTAATTGGGGATACAATTGTACACAACCTTTATATTGATTTGTTTCCATCTATTCCCAAGGATGGTACAGTAGATATTAACTCTCTTAACAAAGGCAAATCACTATTTTTCTATTCTTTCATTCAAACCTGACCAGAATTCCTAAAATGACAGCGACTTCCACAAAAGTTTCAGATGTACACAGTAAACAAAACTCTTATTTTTAAAAATGGAATAAATGAACAGAACTCAAATGATTTTTCAGAAACATATAATTCTGTTCAATTTATTTTTTCCTTTTAGAGCTTTTAAACTATAACTACTGCTAACTCTGTGTTATAATTCTGGAGTACTTTTGCATAAAAATACTTTCCCTTTAAATGTGTAACGAACAAGATTTACCTGTGTGTACAGTTTTATTATATCCCAGGAAAAGAGTATTCACTATCAATTTTTCCAGGTACCACCAAGAATGCTGTTATTTTTTCCTTTCAAATGCACTCCTTATCTATACCATTTCATATTTTTCAAAACCATGTATAAAATTATGAATCATGTTGATAGTGCTTGCTAGATAAGGAGTACATATTGCTACCATCTGTTAGAGCTATGTATTTTTTGTGTAGCAGTTACTCTCCCAGGTATCCACACAATATTAAATGAGGGTTTCCTACATCATACTTTATACTCTCCGGTTCATTGTGATGACCAAATCTTAGGCCTTTCCAATGGACTCAATTCCCATAGGATCTTGTGTAGTAAGAAGGTACATACTACTATCGAAAGTAAAACTACAGTAAGAGCAATAAAATGACAGTTAAAGACTAGCTTGAAGACTCAGTATGCAAAAATAACAATGAGTGTTTTATAATTAACATTTATTGATGGGATGGATAAATACAGATTGAGAAACATACTTGACAGCAATATATCAAACTGATAGCCAGACTATAAAATGTATACAACATCCTTTTTTTAAATTTAAAAAACAATTTTTAAATTTTTTTACAAAGAGCCCTTACTGTAATGGTCACTTACATCCTATCATTCACATAACAACAGTAGAGATACCAGGGGTAGCATCCAGAAGTGAGATGCCCCAAGGAGGAAAGAGGCAACAGCAGAATAATACGCTGAGAAAGGATTCTTAAGAGCAATACAAAGAAAACAGACAAAAATATCACCACAAAATTGTACCTGAGTGACATAGATTGGTAAAGTGTTTTACTTTTCTTTTTCCTTCTTTGCTCTTTGGTCTGGTAAGAAAACGGACAATTTTAGGTGTGTGGAGTTCAGGTGGGGAAAAGGTCAGTTTCAAATCCAGAAACCTAAGTTAACACTAAATTAGGCTGCTGCATTCTTTTCTTTGAGGGCTTAACCCAGCCAGCATCTCCATCTTGTAATCAATTTCAAAGTGATTAACCACTAATCAGTTAGGTCCTCAGCTTTCAAATGAAGACTTCCTGATAACCTGATGAATACATATTTGCTCTGGCTTCAATTAGCATGCTGTCAAGCATCCCTCTCCACATTTAACATGACAAAAAACTCAAGATCTTTTTCTTCTTTTCATTCAACCATGAATACACACACTCATAAAGGGGGAGAGTAGATACTACTTTTTAGTAAACATTCTTTTTCTTTTCCTCCCTTTTCCAATGCCAAGTTTATATTAAATACTTTAGAAACATTAAAATGGAAAGGTCTCCCATTAAAAAATAATTATCATCCTAGACCATTCTATCAGGCAGGATTACAGTACCATGCTTGTTTAAAACTCACATCCAGAAGTATAAAAAGATAAAATAAAACTTGACAGGGTGATACCACATAACATTTCTTAAACCATCAGGAGCAAATACTCAGTTAAAAGCTGTGTTAACAAGCAGCAACATGAGAAATTTGGGGAGGTATCAAAATCACTGAAAGTTTAAATGGAACTGCAGAGGGCTTATTTCTCAACATGTGAAGGGTTGCATAGACTGCTTAAATTCTCCCAAACCCAAGAGAATAGTATTTGTATTCTAACTTCAAGATGGTCTAGAATCTCCCTTTTCCTAGCATTAGTATCAAAATAATTCATTAATAAAAGAATAATCCTTTTAAAAAAGTAATAATTTCCCAAGTTCCCACAGTTCCCACGTTTCTGTGGGGAACACAGATGTTTAAAATCCAACCATACTGGGATAAGATCCCCCTCTAGTTGCCTTTGTCCAAGAAGCAAGGTATGAGGGGTATGCCATTTCCAATATGGGAATTAGATAGCAGAGGCTTAAGGAAATTCAGCACTAAAGTTACCATGATTTTATTTCTGTATCCTAATCCAATGCTGTTTCTAACTGGAAATTTTATTTCTATTTTCACAGGTGAAGCCAGTAATACAGAACTATAAAAAAGAATGCATTAAATCAAAACACTAAAATCATTTTTAAAAAAGAAAAAGAAGCAAGCTGAGGGTCTCAGATATGGAAACACATTGATTCATGAGTGAAAAGACTAAACTAATTCCTAAGTGTTTTCTAAACCCAAAAAGCATAGCTGATACTTCAGAAGACCAATTTAGCTTTAGATAAATGCTTCGTTAAGAGTTCAGCTAAGAGCAACACAGGTATTAACAGCCTTAAGGACAATCCACAGGTATTAGTTTTTGCCAACATGAGATTCAATCAAAGTTTAGGAATGAGATTTACAGAACTTGAGGCTCCAGGCCTGCTTACCACCACTTATCCTTGATAATTTAGGTTAAAAGGGGGTTGGGGGAAACCATGTTTACTGGACTAACTTTGGATGTAAAAATCCCATTTCTCACCCTTTGAAAGTGTGAGGGGAGAGAAGAAACCACACAACCCTTTGAAGCCTAAGTTTGTGAGAATTTGGACAATATGCATGCTACTTGACAGGCACACTGCTAATCCAAAGACAATGCAACAGCTTCATGCACAGCCCATAAGCTGGTTCATGACATATACACAGATCTAAAAGCAGACATGGTAGGTATCCTAAAACAGTATCAGGAGGCATTAATATAGAAAAGTCTCTAAACTGATCTATACCAGCAATGATCTAGTAGTGCATAGGCCAGACTACATAGCATAAAGCAGCTCTTAGGCTCTAGTAAGCACTTTTTTCTAGTTCACTCCTGACAAAGTTCTAAGGAACTAAGTAGATTGCCATAGGGAATTGCTAATGAAGCCAAGCAGATATGTATGTCCCTGTGGTGAAGGAGTACATGTGATTAGAAAATATGCAACATTTGATGAGAAAAATCAAAAGCTGGAAAAGACATTTTCATAATTAATCAGTGATCAATTCCACAAAGATACAGAAGCAAACTAAATAACCTTCTTGGAAGGTTGGGAAGGAAAGCAGACACCACACATCTATCAATTAGCACAACACACACTGTATCAAGGAGAAAGAGGAAAATGTCATCTATAAAAGTGAAGTGATATTCCACGTAAAAAATACTAGTTTATAGATTGGCAGAGAGCTCATTTTACACAGCAATGGCAGGCACTCTAGACAGTTCAAATATGACAAGATGCTGGATACTAATGCACCTTCGGTTAAGTCTACTGTACAAATAAATTCCTTCCTATATTAGGCCAGTGCACCGTCAATTCCAACTGCTTCAGTATTCTCCCCAATCTGTTCCTGGCAAGCAGCAGCACATGTACAACTCCTGTCTCCCTATGACTTCTAATAAAAACATTTCAATTTGTCCATAAGGAATATTTGGTATGAAGAAAGCTCCATTAAAAACAAGACAAATTCAAATTGTATCATTTTTTCACAGCGAAAAGTAAAAATAAAAATGCCATGAAGACCAAAGAATATCACATCAAATGATCTGTAGCTGGGTGGCATTTTCAGTTAGACAACTTGGTTTATTAGAATTCTTCTAGTCTCTTAAAAGATTTCTTTCCTCAACAAAAATGTTCACTCCTAAAATCTGGGAGAATCAAGCACCCATAAGAACAGACACCTGGTCCATTTTTTAAAGGATTCTTAGAAGTCTGAAGAACTTCTGCCTAGCATCTAAAGTCACCAAGAATTGACAATCTACACGTAACAGTATATGTGGGCTAGGCTTGCTCACTCTCATGGCACCAGTACTGTTAATTCACAAGCTCCAATTCCTGAAGACATATAGGCTACAAAAAAATGAGGATGCAGCGGTTCCCCTTCAGCTATACAGATAAAAAGCAAGTCTCACATTTATAATATAATTTAAAATACAATGTCCTAACAATTCCCAAATCACAATTTCACTGTTTTCAGGATCCTCTAGCTCCATGGCTTTTCCCAAAACTATTCTCAAACATGGTCTGGGCTTTCACAGGCAGGATGTATAGCACATACCCCTTCCCATCAGAGACCCTGAGACTGCTCTCACTTGAACACTTTCCCAAAGGCCCAACTTGAAAAAAGACACACCCAATTCTGTACAGCAGAAGCCAGCTTTGCTCTCCAAACCTTCTTCCTCAACCCCATCTTTGTTCTGAATCAAAAGAAAAGGGGGTTAAAAGGAAGTTTTTATAATGGAATCCAAAATCAGGCCATTGGCTGCACTTGCCCAAACTTGAATTTAGAAGGCTACCACTCAATGACAACATAAAGAAAGGGGTTAAATATCATGTCAAATACATGCCTCTTCTTTTATGTTCTAAAGGCCACACCGTATTCTCTCTAGTAGACTATTGGGAAGTGAAAATGGTGAGGGATAGGGAGGGAAAATAGAAAACATGATATTTAAACACACACACTTAAAAACATACATACCCACACTTGCATACACACTTACAGGTCTCAACACTTCAAGTGGCCAAAGTCTATCTCAGAACTCATGGCCAAAAAAAGCCTACCCTCCCAACCCCCCTTCACACCCTCCACCCTCCAATCCCACCCCCAGGATTCATTGCTATGTATTCCATACACACAGCAAAATCCCTATCCCTTTCCCAATTATATAAAAAAAGAAAAACTAAACAGATAACTTACTTTCTTTAAATTATTTTTTTTAAAGTCTCTTAAAAGATTTTGACGTTTAAATACTTCCTCTCTTCTGACATATTAAACACCAAAAAGATCCACAACTGTTTGATATAACAAACCCTCCATATTTCAGTCCTGGCAAGAAGAGGGAAGATATCAACTCTAATTAACCTAATTAAGAGGTGGAGAGGCCAAGAATAGAGAAAGTATTATTTTTCTTTCACAGCTTCAACATATTCTCACTTTTCTAATACCAATAAAAACTATAAAATAGTTACATTTCTGAGGCAGCAGATATAATAACCAAGGCCCTCTACCATCCTCCCACTTATGTCTCAATATTAATTTATTCCCTAGTCCAAGAAGGGAGACATATTTCATTAGGGAAGTAATTTTCTTAGTTCAGAATCAGTAGTTTTAAAAAAAACCAAAAACAAAAAAATGCATTTTTAAAGTTTTTCTTCTCTTTTCTTTTTCACTTAGGAAGGGGTGGAAGTGGTGGAGGAGGTTCTGAAGGTAGAGGTGGTAGTCGGGGCTTGTCCGTATTGCCCGATCTGGAGGACATTCCACCAGCCCGTGGATTCAGATATTCACCATAAGAATGAACAAAATCAAATGCAGGCGGAGGAGTGGGCTGAACACCCTGGGCACTGAGAAGGGAATGAAGCATATTCACAGTATCTTGATAGTCTATTGTCTGGGTTGTGTTGTGACCATTGGCCCCAGCAGGGCCTTTATCCAGTTTCATATGAGGAACTCGAGTTTTACAGCTAGGCTGTGAAAAATGAAGGCCACTTGTGTCTGAGCTATGCCCAGGCAACTGGGCCATTGCAGGAAGAGGAGGGAAGGAGAAATTTATGGAAGAGGATTTAGTACTCTTGGCAATCTTGGCTGGATGATCAAACACTGCCCCTCCTATCTCTTCAGGGGGACCTCTTTTACGAGCAGAACTGGAAGAGGAGAAAGAACTAGACAAGCTATAGGCTTTGTGTGCTAAGGAGCTTGCCTGGCTACTATGTTTAGGATCACCTGGCCGTTTGTTCCCAGTACCAGCTGGAAGCTGTGAGTGAGAGTGCTTGTGTGAGTGGTGATTATGATGATGATGATGATTAGATGGATGAGTCTTGTGCTTTTCTTTGTGCTCTCGGCTTTTTGTGATACTATCATCCACAGAATTGTGCTTGTCAGATGCTGCATGGACTTTAATGCGCATTTTTATCTCCTCTGGTTTCGAAGAGGCAGCTTTATCTCCACTTGCCACTGGAATTCTCATTTTGAGAGCTGTTTTGTCAGCCTTTTCCAAAAAAGGCCGCTCAGGATTTTCTGAGCCCTCTATGGGCATTTTCAGAATGACTGAAGAATGGCTATCATGTTGAGACAGGAGATTCTGAGCAGCATATGCATACTGTGACTTCACATTGGCCTCCATGTTCTCCAGTTGCCTCTTCTGGGCAGCCAACTCTTCTGCATGCTTTGCACGGTATTCTTTCAGTGATACTTTAGCTGATGGCACACTCTTACTGTTCTGCTTCTGGGAAATAAATGCATTTGAACTATCCTGTTGCAAGGAATGATCAGCTCCTATAAGTGCTACATTCTCACTAGTCCGATGACCCTGAGCAGGTTCTAGTTTAAAAGAAGGTTGGGAGGACAGCCAACGCTCGCCCTGCAATATATCCACACTGCTTATGTTGCTGGATGACTCTTCAGTGGTTGGAAGGGAAGGCACTGAACTTGTGGTAGAAGAAGTTGACATGCTCATTAAACCTGCAATAGTTGTGTCTGAAGAGCTTTGGGAAATCATATTGAGGATTGTCTGCTCTGAAGTGTTTGCCTCTGCTCCTCGGTCTGCTGCTTTTGTTTTCGTGGCAGCCGGGCATGCCTAGAATGAAGCAAATGATATCTCTTCACTTCAGGTAGTTTATTATACGGAAATAAACACTGCAATGAATAGACTGTGCTTGCTTTGACATTGAAGCTTTTTATAACCCATAAGCAGGAGACTACTGTAACGTGAAATTGATAATTATTATCATCAGGAGACATAAGATTTTAAAAACCTTCAATCAAGAGTCATGCAAACAGGATCTCAAAGAGATATCTGCACTCCTATGTTCATTGAAACATTATTTGCAGTAACCAAGATATAAAAGCAACCCAAGTGTCCATCTATGATGAATGGATTAAAAAAATGTGGTATATGAACTATTATTTAGTATTTAAAAAAGAGGAGAAAGATTTTGGGAAGTTAGCAGAGTAGAAAGCACCAGGAATCTGTCTCCCCACCTAAACATCTGCACTAGCAGAATCTGTCTGATGGTACTATTTTGGAACTCTAGACTTTTTTGAAGGCTTGCAACTTCCAGGGTAAGCCTTGAATAGTAAATTGGGGTTAATTTCCATCAATTTCATTTCTCAGCACAGTAGAACCAGCCATTGCCCACCCCCAGCCATGTAGCAAGCAGCTGTGCACCCATTTCTGGAGTAGTTTCACAAACCTTGGGAAGCCAGGGTGAGCAAAAATGACTCTATCCTCTAAATACTGGGCATCTGTGCTATGATCAATGAATGCTGCTTCAGATCACGGAAGTACACGCCAAGAGACAGGCAGTCGTTGTTGCACCTCCCCCGTCTGAAACAACTTCGAGGGGATTTAAAAGACCAACACCGTTCTTCCCCTCTCACTTTTCTGTTTTTCCCCTTATAGGAGCCAGACATTAAAGAGTAGCACATTCAAAAACAACTCCATATACAGGTAAAATTAGAAAATGACCATATATATCCAGGGAAAGGCTCTGAAAAGACTAAGTTTATACTCCAGGCTGATATTCAGCAAGAATCAACCTCTCCCCAAAAAACAATGGACAAAACAATACAAAATCAACCACTTCACCCAAAAGAATGAACAAAACAATAATAAAAACAGCAAACCATGGAGGACGGAGAAAATCTGATTTCTAGAGTTACCACATTATTAGATTCAAATGTCCAATGTTCAACAACAATAAAAAGTCACAAGGCATATTAAAAAACAGGAAAGTATGGCCCATTCAAAGGAAAACACTTAACAGAAACTATCTCTGAAAAAGACCCGATGGCAGATCTACTAGACCAGTGGTTCTCAACCTGTGGGTCGCGACCCCTTTGGCGGTTGAATGACCCTTTCACAGGGGTCGCCTAAGACCATCCTGCATATCAGATATTTACATTACGATTCATAACAGTAGCAACATTACAGTTATGAAGTAGCAACGAAAATAATTTTATGGTTGGGTCACATGAGGAACTGTATTTAAAGGGCCAGAAGGTTGAGAACCACTATACTAGACAAAGACTTTAAAATCACTCCCTTAACATGTTAAGCGCCCAGTCACTGGTGACTGACACTATACTTTCCATCTGGAAGACAAAACAGGCTGGGCACTTAATGTGTTAAAGATATTCAAGGTACTAAAGGAAGATGTGGAGAAAAAGTCAAGATAACAGTGTGTGAACAAAATGAAAATATCAATGATCAATAGAGATAGAAAACCTAAAAAGGAAACAGAGCCTAAAAACCTGTGATACGCCCTAGCTGGTTTGGCTCAGTGTATAGAGCGTCGGCCTGCGGACTGAAGGGTCCCAGGTTCGATTCCGGTCAAGGTCATGTACC
>NW_005369706.1:1482573-1496047 GCF_000412655.1 Myotis brandtii | reverse complement strand
CAGCTGATCTGATTGATGCTTCTCTCTCATCAATGTTTCTAACTCTCTATCCCTCTCCCTTCCTCTCTGTAAAAAATCAATAAAATATATTTTTAAAAAAAGAAATCTGAATCTTGAAGAGATGTCTGTACTCACAGTTAAAAAAGAAAAAACACAAAAAAACAAAAAACCTGTGATACACCATCAAGTGGACCAACAAATGCATTGTGGCAGTTTCAGAAGAAGAAAAGAGAAAGTGGCACAGAAAATAACTGAAGAAACAGTAGTTGAAAACTTCCCAAATTTAATGAAAGATATGCCATAAACATCCAAGAAGCTCAACGAACTTCAACTAAGAACTCACAGAGACTCACATTGAGACACATTATAAATCAAATTTTCAAAGGCCAAAGACAAAGAATCCTGAAAGCAGCAAGAGAATAGCAAATCATCCCACACAAGATCACAAGATTTCTCATCAGATACTTTGAATGCCAGAGAGTTGGTACATTCCAGGTGCTAAAAGAAAAAAAAAACTGTCAACCAAATATCCAGCAAAAATGTCCTTCAAAAAAGTGAGGGAGAAATTAATACATTTCCAGATAAACAAAACTGAGTATGTTCATGACCATTACACTGGCTCTACATGATATGCTCAAGGGAGTCCTCCAAGATGAAACGAAAGGAGACTAGATGGTAACTTGAAGCTATATGTAGGAAAAAATATCTATGGGCAATTATAAAAGCTAGTATTATTTTTAAATGGTTTATAACTGCGCCTTTTGTTTTCTCCTTGATTTTAAGAGGCTAGCAAATTTTAAAGACAAAAACAATTATTAGTATAAAACTTAGTTATAATGAGCCTAACATTTAAAATAATTATTAGCTTATGTTTTGGGGCACAAATGTATAAAGATATAATTTTGTCATGTCAACAACTAAAAGAGGTAGGAATGCAACTGTAAAGAAGAAAAGTTTGGCCTTAGTGGGTTTGTCTCAGTGGATAGAGCATTGGCCTGAGGACAGAAGGGTCCCGGGTTAGAGTCCAGTCAAGGGCATATACCTTGGTTGCAGGCTAAATCCCTGATCCTGGTCGGGTCTCATGTAGGAGGCAACCAATCAATATGTCTCTCCCACATCAATGTTTCTCTCTCTCTCTGTCTCTCCCCCTCTCTTCCACTCTCTAAAAAAAAACCAATGGAAAAATATCCTTGGGTGAGGATTAACAACAAAAAAAAGAGAGAGAGAGACAAGTTTATATGTTACTGAAGTTAAACTAGCATGAATTCAAATTAGAGAGTTTTAACTTTAGGATGTTAAATGTAATCCCCATGATAACCATAAAAAAATAGCTGTAGAATACACAAAAAAGGAAATAAGAAATTTTTAAATTTTACTATTAAAAAATAAACTAAGTAACAAAATAAACTGATGAATGGAGTGGAACCAGAGACATGGAAGCATGGAACAGAGAGTGGAATGTCGAAGGGAAAGGGAGGAAGGTGGGTGGGTGGGAGGTAATCAACCAAAGAACTTGTATACATATATGCATAACCCACGGACACAGACAATAGGGTGGTGAAGGCCTGGGGCAGGCTGGAAGGAGTCAATGGGGGAAAAAGGGAGACATATGTAATACTTTCAACAATAAAGAATTATTTTTTAAAAATCAACTAAACACAAGACAGTAATGCAGAAAACGAGGGATAAAGAGCAATAAGGCATACAAAAAACAAATAGCACATATATATACACACACATATACATACATACACATATATATCCTATATAATAAAAGCCTAATATGCAAATCTAACAGCAGAACAACTGGTCACTATGACACGCACTAACCACCAGGGGGCAGATGCTCAATGCAGGAGCTGCCCCCTGGTAATCAGTGAACTCCCACAGGGGGAGTGCTGCTCAGCCACAAGCCGGGCTCACAGCTGGTGAGTGCAACGGCGGTGGCGGGAGCCTCTCCTGCCTCTGCTGCAGCGATAGGAGCAGCGAGCCGAGTGGTAAGGAGCAGCGAGTAGGTGGGCGGTACGGAGCGAGGGGTCCTGGACTGCGAGAGGGATGTCCGACTGCCGGTTTAGGCCTGATCCCTGTGGGGAACGGGCCTAAGCCGGCAGTTGGACATTCCCCGAGGGCTCCCGGACTGTGTGAGGGCACAGGCCAGGCTGAGGAACACCCCCCTACACAGTGCACAAATTTCGTGCACCAAGCCTCAAGTATACATATAAAAGGCTAAGTGACTGACTGTCTGTCCGTCTGACCATCCAACTGACCAACTGGCCAGTACATACAACAGGCACTGGCAATTTAAAAATAAACATTGAGCCCCAGCTGGTTTGACTCAGTGGATAGAGTGTTGGTCTGCGAACTGAAAGGTTCCAGATTTGATTCTGGTCAAGGGCACAAGCCTGGGTTGAGGGCTTGATCACCTGGCGCTGAGATCCAAAGACCCAGACAAAGATAGTACCAAAAAAATAAAATTATAGAACTGAACAAATTACAAAATTATAAAAATGAACAAATGTGACTATATCAAGCTAAAAAGCTTTTGTTCACCAAAGAAACCATTAACAAAATGAAAAGACCATCTAAGCCAGTCAGAGAAAGACAAGTACCACATGATCTCACTTATATGTGGAAGCTAATGAACAAAATAAACTGAACAAAACAGATTCAGAGATATTGAAACATGCAACAGACTGATGTATTTCAGAAAGCGGGGGAGAAAATGGCAAGAGACTAAACATGCATAGTCAAGGACAAACATTAGTGGGGGGAAGGCCTTGGGAGAGGTTGGGAGTGGGGTGGATATTTGTAATATTTTGAACAAAAAAGTTAAAAAAAGAAAAAGTAAAGACCATCTACCGAATGAGAAAAGATGCTTACAAAAAGATATATTTAATAAGAGTTTAATATCCAAAACATATAAAGAACTCATACAATTAAATATCAAAAAAACACAAACAATCCAATTTAAAAATGTGCAGAGGACCTGAATAGACATTTCTATAAAGAAAGAATAGATATACACACGGTCAAAAGACATATGAAAAGATGCTCAATATTGCTAAGTTTTACAGAAATGCAAATAAAAACCACGAGATATTACCTCATGCCTGTCAGAATGGCTATTATCAAAAAGTCAACAAACAAGTGTTGGCAAGGATGTGGGAAAAGGGATTCCTCCTGCACTGTTGGTGGGAGTGTAAACTGATGCAGTCACTATGAAAAATAGTATAGAGGTTCCTCAAAAAATTAAAAATAGAACTACCATATGATCCAGCAATTCCACTTCTGGGTATATAACCAAAAGAATCAAAAGCAGGGTCTTAAAGAGATATTTGTACACCCATATTGACAGCAGCATTATTCACGATAGGTAAAACTTAGAAGAAACCCAAGTGTCCATTGATGGAAGAATGGTTAAACAAAATATAGTACATACATACATACAATGGAATATTATTCAGCCTTTAAAACAAATAAGATTCTACAATATGCTATAATATGGATGAAGCTTGAGGACATTATGCTAGTTAAAATAAACCAGTCATTAAAACACAAATACTGTATGATTACACTTCTATGAGGTACTTAACAGTAATCAAAATCATAAACACAAGAAGTGTAATAGTCATTACTAGATGCTATGGTCAGAGGAAATGAATTAATGTTGAATGGGTATAGAGTTTCAGCTTTGCAAGATGAAAAGAATTATGAAAATAGATAGTAATGGTGGTTGCACAATAATATGAACATATTTAATACCACTAAACTGTAAACTTAAAAATGGTTAAGATGGTAAATATTCTTATTTGTATTTTACCATAACTTAAAAAAAAAGGAAATCCTGCCATTTGCAACAACATAGATGAAGCTGCAGAACCTTAGGCTAAGTAAAATAAGCCAGACATAGCCCTAGTCAGTTTGGCTCAGTGGATAGAGCGTCGGCCTGCAGAGTGAGGGGTCCCGGGTTTGTCCGGTCAAGGGCACATGCCTGGATTGTGGGCTCAATCTCCAGTGTGGGGCGTGCAGAAGGCAGCCAATGAATGATTCTCTCTCATCATTGATGTTTCTCTCTCTCTCTCTCCCTTCTCTCTTCCTCTCTGCAATCAATTTAAAAAATTGTTTTAAAAGCCAGACACAGAAAGACAAATACTGCATGATCTCACTTATTAAGGAACCTAAAATAGTCAACCTTACAGATGCAGAGTAGAATAGTGAATGCCAGGGTCTGGGGGGAGGGGGAAAAAAGGAAATATTAGTCAAAGGGTACAAAGTTTCAGTTATATAAGATGAGTAAATCCTAGACACCTATACTATACAGCATAGTGCCTATAATTAACAATACAGTATTGTATACTTAATCACTTCTTGGTGTTTTGGCTAAGATCAAATGTAGTATTGTACCCTTAAAATTTACTTAAGTGTTCTATCACCAAAAGAAAAAAGTCACAGCAATCTATACAAATGCTACAAGGAAATAAGAGAAATGAGGTTGTGCATATCTAAAATTAATCCTTGAACATCTATGCCTTATGACTGTTTGCGATTGCAGGTAGTCCAAAATCAAATTCTACAAATCCTGATGAGGTTTTATATTAAACTAGTGGCCCAGTGCGCGAAATTCGTGCAGTGGTGGTGGTGGTGGTGGTGTGTGTCCCTCAGCCTGGCCTGAACTCTCTCTACCCTGGGACCCCTTGGGGGCAGTTGGACAACCCTTTCGCAATCCGGGACCGCTGGCTCCTAACCGTTCACCTGCCTGCCTGCCTTATCACCCCTAACCACTCTGCCTGCTGGCCTGCTCACCCCAACTGCCCTCCCCTCCTGGGCTAATCGCCCCTAACCGCCTCTGCCTCGGCCTTGCCACCATGGCTTTGTCTGGAAGAACATCCGGAAGGTCTCCCAGTCTAATTTGCATATTACCCTTTTATTAGTATAGATAGATTAAAAGATGACCTACATGCTCTCAAGTTTCCCTTAAACCCTAGGCAAACTCATTTTCGAAACTTATTCAACTCAAAAGAAAATTAAGCTTATCAGTCTGGATTTCTAAGAAATGCAGGGAATGTTTTATATGGGGTTTTTTTGTTTTGTTTTGTTTTTTTTGTGTGTGTGTGTTTTTAAACTATTTTTATTGAATTTTAGAGAGAGAGGAAGAGGAACAGAGAAAGAGAAACACCAATGTGAGAGTGATACATCAATCTGCTACTTCCTGCACATCCCCTACCAGAGATTGAGCTGGCAACCTGGGCATATGCTGACTAGTAATCAAACCAACAACCTTTGGGTGCACGGGACAAGACCAACCAACAGAGTCACACCAGCCAGTTCAGGAATGTGTTTTGTTTGTTTTTTAAATTTGTTTTTATTGATTTCAGAGAGAGGAAGGAAGAGGGAAAAAGAGATAGAAACATCAATGATGAGAGATTTTTGATCAGCTGCCTCCTGCATGCCCCACACTGGAGATCAAATCACAACCCGAGCATGTGCCCTGACCAGCAATCAAACCATGACCTCCTGATTCATAGGTCAATGCTCAACCACTGAGCCATGTTGGCTGGACTCAGGAATGTTTTTAAAATAAACTTTCTGACACTGGATAAAAAGAGGAATTATTTCACTATTCATAAGTAAGACTTTGAAAAATATCTGAAAGACAACTTCAGACCTTAATCTATATAAAAACAAAATTCTAAAATCCATTTCAAAAGCAGGTAATATAAAGACAAAATTATGGTATCAGCTCTAACCCTGTAGCTTTGTATCTTTCCTCTACCAGAAGCCAAAACTCTATGACTCAAAGAAGCCATGTTTTTCCCCTTAACAGTCTCCACACAGAAAATACTCAACCAACGTTGCTGACCAAATGACTGTATCACAAGAGTTGTAAAGCACAAAACAAATTCTGCTATCACCTACAGCCATTGCCTCTGGGCCTGTACCCCAAGATATGAAGTTGAAGTTATGATTATAGCATAACTACAAGAAGGGAAATTCCAAAAAAGAAAATAGTTTGTTCTGTTCCATAAGCTGACAACAATAATTCTTACCCTCCAATTCCGAATTCGTTTGAGCCTGTTGGGGGTTTTCTCCAGAATCTGTAGAAATTCATGTGTCAGTTCTACAAATGAAATAGAGCATTTAAGAAAAACTCACAGAGACAAAGTAATGAAACAAGAATAACCTCAACTAACTATTTTCATCTGAATCAAGTCACCTTTGGCCAGATATGTGACAGATCAAGATGAAGTGCTTTTCAAGGACCCTTACTCTAAAACTTACCATCTAAAAGTTCCAAGGTCACAGTGGCGTCAACATACTCCCACCAGTGCTTCCCATCAGTTGAGACTGGGATCTCCCAGTTGGACCACTTGCAAGCCAGATGAATGCAGACACAGGCCACTACAGGAGGTGTGTACTGCAGGCTAAATGTGGTCAAATGCAGGCTGACATCAGAGGGAAGGAAACAAGAGAGTATCATGAGCTCTCAATTCTGAACCCAAAGTTAAACTCTCCATTATTTTTTAAAAAAACAAAAACAAAAAAAGTAAAAAAAAAAAAAAAAAAAAACACCAATGGCAAGCAAGTAGGGTAAGAAATACCCAGTGCTCTGATCCAGCACTAAACATTATTTTCCATTAACCCACCAGCTCAGGTAACATTTATAAATTTTCTGACTACGCATCATTCAATTCATATAACTAATGGACCAAAAACAAAAACAAAAACCTAAAATAAACTGGGTACTCAGTTTTTTAAAACAAGGATCAATTATTCTGAGAATAAGCTCAGAACTTAAGGAAAATAATACGATTTGTAATATGTATAATTTCTAAATTAAATACCTAAGAAAATATCCTAAAAATTATCTTGTCTCTTGCCAATCATAGGTCTGGTCTATTTAAAGAAATAAATAGACAATCACTCTCTCAAGTGTGAATATGCTCAATTGCTGGTTTATTTTTAAAATTTCTCTTATCTGTCTATTAAAATGAACTTCTTAGCCCTGACAGTCATTAGGAATGTCTTTGGTTTCCATGAACAACCAATAGACTGGAGATAAGAATGAGCAAGTCATTTGATAATACAAGTTATGTATTAATTTTTTCTTTAAAAAGAAAAAGTATTACAATTCTTTACACATATATATGCCCATTTATCTGGGAGTATGGGAAAAACAAAGAGTCTTTTAAAATCCTCCAAATCAGATTTTCAGTCACTATCAATGAATTCCAAGTTTACCAACTTTCAGAACTATGCTCTTGGATATTTTAAAGCTAAGTAAAATGCAGAATTAAGAAGGTTATCAATCAGTAGTATATAATTACATCACCTTAGCAAATTTAAAAAACACCATGGAAATGTATAGCACAACATGAAAATTGCATAAAATTCAACATTAACCAGAGAATTGTTTGACACACTGTAATCAAAGATCCATGCTTGGGTCTTTGGATTCTAGTTTACTAAGTGCCAAACCTGACATCATTCCTTATGCCCTTCAAAAAGTGATAATCCCAACCCAAGTAAAGTTCTAACCCAAAAATATAAAGGAAAAATATTAAAATATAAACCTGTTGGTTGCCATGAAGTAAGAAGTCTGTGCTAAGTCCTTGCTTGCTAAAAAAAAAAAAAAAAAAAAAAAAAAGTGAGGGGGAGGGAAAAAATTATTAGTTCCATATATTCTCAACAATAAATTAGTAGCATTTAATATTTGCAAGGTAGATAATATAGTGGTAAATGAAGCTGACATGGTTCCTGACCACATGAAGTTTACATTCTACCAAAAACAGATTAGTAATTTTTAATTATAAATAATTGGATTGCTTCCAGACCTAGGAATTCAAGCTTTATTCTTTACACTGAGTATCTGACACTTGTTTAAAATGCAATTTCTGACATCCTCCTTAGAGTTCTGACTCAGTATGTTTGAAGAAGGACCCAAGCATTTTTAACAAGTACCCAGATTCTGATACAACGGTTCACTGAGAAATACTAAACTAGGGGATGAACTACTGTGGAGGCAAGATCAGAATCTAAAAGACCTTGATATGTTTGGGAAAAGTGATTTGTGCTTTAAAATAATAAGTTTAAATTAAGTAACCTGTGATTTAATCCTAACGTAATCAAATAACAAGTTATTTAATATATTACCAAAAGAAAGTTTCTTCTTCCAAAACAAAAAAACTGCTCTGGATGACAAAACAAATTTTAATCTTCCTTAGATTAAATATTAGCATATGTCCATCTTTAAGCCTATCCTTGCTCAACACAAGCCATTTAATGCTTTCAAAATATCAAAAACGCAGGGAAAATTTTTGGAATTTTCAGATAAAACACACAAAAGCAAAATTCAAAATAAGCCAATTATCAGTTTGGTCTACAAAAGGTACTGAAATGCACAATGATACGTTGATATTCTTGATACTAATATTTAAACTGAGTAAGAGAAACTGGGTTCCATGCAATTATCGCTACTAAAATTAAAATAAAAAGGATTGTCAATCAAGGAAATAAGTTCAAATAACTTCTAAATGATCCTCTGGGTGGTCTTAAAGAATGCCTAGGACAATCAACCCTATAATCAAATTAAGATAGCCCATTCCCAAAACATCCTTAAAATTGCTATTAGTTACTTATGATTTGGTAACTTTTCAAAATCTGCCCCCAGCTTTCACAAACATCCCTCAAGAGACTAACTCTTTAAATGGAGATCACCTAAACACATTAATTAGCAGCTGTGTTATATATTTGTATACAGTAATTTTAGCCTCTAAATCAGTGGTTCTCAACCTTCTGGCCCTTTAAATACAGTTCCTCATGTTGTGACCCAACCATAAAATTATTTTCGTTGCTACTTCATAACTGTAATGTTGCTACTGTTATGAATTGTAATGTAAATATCTGATATGCAGGATGGTCTTAGGCAACCCCTGTGAAAGGGTTGTTCGACCACCAAAGGGGTCGCGACCCACAGGTTGAGAACCGCTGCTCTAAATGGTAAAACAATTTTAGAGCACTCTCTCAAGCTGGGATTCCTTACCTCGAACAAGTTGAGTGCACTTTACCACATGTGTATGTGGGTGATCAATTGTTAGTTCAAAGCCTAAAAAAAAGTTAACTGGTTAAAAAGCTAAAGTACTCAAGACATTTTATACATCTTTTATCTGAGTCATCATTAAAGGCCTCCCTTATTTTCCTATCCCCAAATTATTGTTCAAAGGCTAAGTCCCACAAAACATGCAGCACGCTTCTCTCTAAGACACATTATCTCCAAAGCTGCTTATAATACTTTGAGCTAGAAGATACCACTAACATAGTAAAACTAATGCAATCTCAAGACCCTTGAAAACCAATAACCTCTAAACATGAAACACATTTTAGGTACAACAGAATGTAGTAATATACGGTTGGAAGGAGCAGTTTTAATCAAGTGTTGACTATCTTATAACATTTAACCCTGAGAAAACATTTTAAAATCTATTCTCTTACCTCAATTTTGTTCCTTTTCATCATCTTAATTACAATAGGTACTGATCATTTTATCCAACCCCAATGATCTTAAACTACTTAAGGAGGATCAGTGTTATCTATAAAAATTTTCTGAGTTGATGAGACAAAAAAATTTTTAGATAAAGAAATTCTATTGAGAAATTTACATGATGTAAATTATTCTAAAAGGCTAACTGATTCTTGCAAATTAGATCTTACTGGTTTCCACATTTAAATATTAATAAAAATTGATTCCACCAGAAAAATACCATTGTCCCCTAAAATATGGTCACAAAGAAGGTAATTTATTTAGCAGAAATTAACTTCAGTGATAAAGTTTGAAGAACTCAGTGTGTATATATGTATGTGTGTGTGTGTGTCTAGTGTCCCCCAAAAAATGTACACACACTTTAACATCTGATAAGTCATTTAATTTTCACTCTTTTTCAGGTTTAACTCATTTGAAATAATGGGTGAAGTCAGACTAAGCTTTGAACAAAGAAAATTTATCCTAAAGTGCCCCTAGACTTTAGGATACATAAAAGGAAGTCTATGGTACAAAACCGGCAACAGTCAATGACCTGAGGACACACAGATACCAAACGAAACGATTCTTGATTCCATTGCTTTGTGTTATCAGCAGTTCCTGGACCAGAATGGTCATCAGGCACTGACCGAAAAAATTATTCATTTCTGTAGATTCTTTTAAATTCTGAAAATGAACTGTATGTTAATAAACACTGACTTTATAATCATTCAAAGTACATATACATTTTTGGGGGACACCGTGTGTGTGTGTGTGTGTGTGTGTGTGTGTGTATGTGTGTGTGTGTGGTGTGCAATGAAATCTTTATTTTCCATATTTGCTAATAAACTTTTTAAGGTAGTCTCTCTGATTAAAATAATAATACTAGATTAACAACAGAATATCACCAGTGTTGCCGATGAACTGCTATACAGCAGATCCTCAAGTAACTTTGTTTTGTTCAATGTCATCTATATATATATAAAAGCCAAGCGACCGGAACAACTGGAACAACTAGAACGACCGGTCACTATGACGTGCACCGCAGCGGCCAACCAGACCGATCGGGGTCCCGATCATCACCCCCAACCACCTGCAGCCCGTCCCCCACTCCTGCCCAGCCCCGATCGGCCCCCATTGGGATGGGATGGCCAGACCCTACCCATGAACAAATTCGTGCACCGGGGCTCTATTTTCATTACAATGTTGATGAGACAAAAAAAAAATTGATTCCCAGCTGGGGCCACTGTCTGTGTGGAGTTTGCACATTCTCCCCCTGTCTGCATGGGTTTTCTCCAGGTAATCCAGTTCCCTCCTAAATCCCAAAGATGTGCAGATTACATGAATTGGTGTGTCTAAACTATCCAAGTCTGAGTAAGTGTGGGAGTGAGCACGCCCAGCATGGAAGGGCATCTTGTCAGAGTGGGTTCCTGCCTTGTGCTCTGAGCTGCCGGAATAGTTTTCCAGCCATCCCCAACTCTGAGCTGAAATACTCGGGTTGGAAAATAATTATCTTACTTGTTTTTTATTAATCTTTCTTAAATGTATGCATAGCTCACATTTATTTCAATGTGTAGTATTAGAAGTGTTTTGGATCTTTATTTACAAGTTTGGTGATGTTTTTGTGACCAGAACTATGCCATAGGAGCTTAACTCTTGTTCATATCAATTAGCCTATTGTAAAATTAGTTTCATTATATATAGTTTCACTAAAGCCAGTTAGAACCTACTGATGAAGTGAGGACTTACTGTAGCTTGAATTCTTCCACCTACACTCTGCCGTTCTAAACTCTGATTTCCAATTTAAAAACAAATGTTACCTAACTATAATGACAGACTATAAAAATCCATGGAAGGAAAAGAGTTATTTAAATAGTTGCTGCCATTAGTTATCAGAAAATTAAAAACTGCCAAACCTTAAAAAGCAAATCATGAATCCCAGAATAGGGAAGAAAAAAGGACTGCTGACTGCTATTTCAGAGGTCAGTGTGCCTTCATCCTTTCTTCCATATAGGTAAAAGTGAGCTCAATAACCTCTAAATTTGCAAAACCTTTCCAAGAAATTGTCCTCTTGTTTCCTATTTTGCAAATGTTAAAATCATATCATAGTACATGCATATTTCTTTAATGTGTTAAAGGAAAATAAACTTACCTAAAGTCTGCAGAATTATGCTTTCTAATATCACCAGATCTTGAACTTGTTGCAGGTAAGCCTGCAGGTGAGAAGACACATAAGGTACAATATACTAATATAAAGTGTAAACAATTCTAACACCCCTCCCAGAGAAACCAAAGCCACAAAAGGCAGGGGTGGAGTTATGAGATGGAGTAGGAACTGAAATTAATCTTTATCCCTATTCAGTACAGATTCTCCTTTTAAAACAAAAAAGGAGTATACTGAGAGAAAACACTTTATTCATAAATAGCTACAGAAAAAGCACCTGAGATTTGGTTCATTTTCAGACTGACATTTTAGGTTTTATAGTTCATTTGATATAGCTACAAGAAAATTAAAAATACATCATCTTCAACATCATCAGAATACATTTCCAGAGCCTTCCTATAGGCCAGTGGTTCTCAATCTTGGCTGCACATTAGAATCACCTGGGAATCTTTTTAAAATCCTGATTTCTGGGCCTCATCCTCCGGAAATTCTGTTTCTTTGTTATGGGGTGAGGAGAGAGATCACAGCCAGAGAAGTCAGAAATCCAAGCACAAGAAGGATTTGATTCGGTGCTGTTTGCTTGAAGGTGGAAGGGGCCATGTGGCAAGGAATGTGGGCAGCCTCTAACAGTGATGGCGAGCCTATGACACGCGTGTCAGAGGTGACACGCGAACTCATTTTTTTTGGTTGATTTTTCTTTGTTAAATGGCATTTAAATATATAAAATAAATATCAAAAATATAAATCTTTGTTTTACTATGGTTGCAAATATCAAAAAATTTCTATATGTGACAGGGCACCAGAGTTAAGTTAGGGTTTTTCAAAATGCTGATACGCCAAGCTCAAAAGGTTCGCCATCACTGGCATAGGCAATCTCAAACATTTAACTCTTGTTAAAACTTCCCTTTTGGGAAGTAATGCTAGATTTCTAAAACTTCCTAAGAGAGTTCAAAGAAAAGGGAACAAACAATAATAATGGAAACCACCTCACTAATGTTTTAATATTGGTTATATGCTAAAATGATAATACTTATGATTAAATATATTATATAAAATATATTGAAATTAATTTTACTTTTTTCAATTAAAAATTTTAAATGAAGTTAAAATTTTTTACATTACACATGACTCCCCTTATATTTCCAGTGGACAGCACTGGTCTAGAACTCTAGGAGAATTAGACTTGAGCCAGGAGTTAAGAGACTTATGTTATAATTAACTTGCCACTTAACTTTATGATCATTATGAAGTCCAATAAGGACTTATAATTATGCTAGTTCTCTTTTCCATACAGTGAAGGAAATATCTTCCCCTAATCACCTCACAAAAATATATAGACTCAGGCCCTGGCCAGTCTGGCTCTGTGGTTAGAGTGTCAGCCCATGGACTGAAGGACTGAAGGGTCAAGGGTTTGATTCCAGTCAAGGGCATGTACCTTGGTTGCAGGGTCAATCCCAGGCCTGGTCAGAGCACATGCAGGAGGCAACCAATTGATGTGTCTCTCTCCCTCCTTCCTTCCCCCCATTTTCTCTAAAAATCAATGGGAAAAAATACCCTTGAGTGAGGATTAACAACAAAAAAAAGATTCAGGTGAGAAGTTATGTAAATATACTTCAGAAAAGAAAAAAAAAAGCAGAGGTTATTATTATTATTATTGTGTGTGTGTGTGTGTGTGTGTTTTAATAAGTTACTGATTTTTAGAGAGCGAGAAAGGGAGAAGAGAGAAACACTGAAGTGAGAGTGCAACATTGACCAGCCACCCTCACTTTCATCCCCCCACTGGCGGGGGCGGGGGG
>NW_005369706.1:1479744-1482397 GCF_000412655.1 Myotis brandtii | reverse complement strand
GCATGGGCCACGAAGTTTCAATCGCACTGTATGTGCGCGCCCGCACATGGTATTTTGTGGAAGAGCCACACTCAAGGGGCCAAAGAGCCGCATGTGGCTCGCAAGGCGCAGTTTGCTGACCACTGCTCTAGACTAATAAAGACATTTAGTAATTAGTCTCAAACCTAAATAAAAGTTCAGAGCAATAACTCTTTTCAATAAGAACTACTGGTGTAGCCTAAAGAGAAAATGAAGGAAGTCAAGACACTGCCATGCAAAACACTTAATTCACATAATTAGGGGCTATTGTCAATACACACACAAAATAAATATCCCCCCTCCAAAATCCCTTTCTCCAATATGAGAACACACAATTCTATTTATCTATTTGATAAAGGATGACTCATGCATCCACTGTAAGAGACTTAAATAATCTAGTAGGAGTAATCCATAATTTTTCTGCAAGCACTTACAAATGTCAGACCTCTCCAATTTTCACGACTCATCACACCCCAGTCACTGACTTATAAAGCCAGGAGAGATTTTCCCTTTTTTTTTTTTCTAAATGTATTTTATTGATATTTTACAGAGAGGAAGGGAGAAGGATAGAGAGTTAGAAACATCGACCAGCTGCCTCCTGCACACCTCCTACTGGGGATGTGCCCGCAACCAAAGTACATGCCCTTGACCGGAATCGAACCTGGGACCCTTCAGTCCGCAGGCCAATGCTCTATCCACTGAGCCAAACCAGTTAGGGCGATTTTCCCTTTTTTAAGAAAGGCAAGGAAGGATGGAAGAAAAAAAAGCTGTATGTATATGCATAAGATAAAAGTTTAAAAGAATATGCCCTGACTGGGTGGGTCAGCTGGTTGGAGCATCATCCCGTATACCAAAAGGTTGTGGGTTCGATTCCCAGTCAGTGCACATACCTAGTTTGAGTATATAGGGGAGGCAACCAATCGATGTTTCTCTCTCACATTGATGTTTCTTTCTCTCTCGCTCTCTCTCTCTCTCTTCCTCTCTACACACACACACAAGTCTGAAAGAATATAGTATACCAGAACTGTAATCAGCAGTATCTTCCTAGGACAGCGGTTCTCAACCGATCCCTTTGGCGGTCGAACGACCCTTTCACAGAGGTCGCCTAAGACCATCCTGCATTATCAGATATTTACATTACGATTCATAACAGTAGCAACATTACAGTTATGAAGTAGCAACGAAAATAATTTTATGGTTGGGTCACAACATGAGGAACTGTATTTAAAGGGCCAGAAGGTTGAGAACCACTGTCCTAGGAGGAGGAGAGGCGATGCTTTAACTTTCACTTTAAATGATTCTTAATTGTTTGGCTTCTCTTATAATGAACATACATAACTTTTGTAATTTCTTAGAATGTTCTCTTAGGAACAAGTAATTAAAAAATACATATGTATGTACATATATACACACACACACACACACACACACACACACACACACACACACACACAGGGGCCCAGTGCACGAATTTGTGCATCTTGAAAGGAACTGTGGGCCGTGAGGCTGCGGTAAGCACAGGGGTGGGTCTCTGCCCATCCTCCACCCCCTGCCTGGCCCCTCCTGCCATGGCCCCCAGTCCCATGTGCTGGCAGCCCCGCTCCCGCTGCCGCTGCTCCCACGCGCTGACAGCACTGGCCCCACTTGCACCCGCTGACGGTGTGAAGTGATTGGGGCTGGCACCAGCAGCGGGTGCGAGTGGGGCCAGCGCTGTCAGTGGGTGCGAGCGGCAGCTGCTGCCCCAAACGCCCCTCAGGAGCAGGGGAAAGTGGAGAACCCCTCAGGGGCAATCGGGGCTGGCAGCCGCCGTTCGCACCTGCTGACAGCGCCGAGTGATTGGGACCAGCGGCGGGTACAGGCAACGGGTGTGAGCCGTGGCTCCGGTGCCAAGAGCAGGTGCGAGCACCAGGCAGGACTGCGGTGGGTGGGAGCAAAGAATTTTCAATAACCACCAGAGGTTCACTCCGATGAAAGTGACTGGTGCCCTGCCTTGGTCTGGTGCCCCCGCACACCTGCTCCACCATCCCACCGTGGCCAATACCCACCATGTTCTGCACATGCCCCCTGGTGGTCTGTACACATCATAGTGACCGGCTGTTCTGTTGTTTGGTTGTTCCACTGTTCAGTCTATTTGCATATTAGCCTTTTATTATATAGGATATACATGTATATGATGAAATACTACATTTAAAGCAAGTGGAAAATTGCCGTAGCCGGTTTGGCTCAGTGGATAGAGTGTTGGCCTGTGGACTGAATGGTCCCAGGTTGGATTCTGGTCAAGAACATGTACCTCAGTTGCAGGATCCTCCCTGGCCAAGGCCATGGTCAGGGTGCACAGGAGGCAACTAATCAATGTCTCTCTCTCACATCGATATTTCTCTTTCTCTCTGTCTCTCCCCCTTCCACTCTCTCTAAAAATTAATGGAAAAATATCCACGGGTGAGGATTAAAGCAAGTGGAAAATTAATAAAATGGGAAAATATTTGGTTTATAGTAAGTAAAAAACACACAACATCTACACTAATAAAAGAGAAACATGGTAATTAGCGTACGACCGCTACCCTTTTCATTGGCTAATCAGTGAGTATATGCAAATTAACTGTCAGCCAAGATGGCGGCCAGCAGCCAGGCACTG
>NW_005369706.1:1471761-1478451 GCF_000412655.1 Myotis brandtii | reverse complement strand
GAGGGGTCCCAGACTGCGAGAGGGCACAGGCCGGGCTGAGGGATCCCCCCCTTCCCCCCACCCGAGTGCACAAATTTTTGTGCACCGGGCCTCTAGTAGATACATATACAGCTATTTATAGAAAAGAAGCTGGAAATAATAATGGTTCACTTATAGATCTGTGGTCCAAATTATATCTAGGTGATATATTTTCTTTTTTGTCTGCATTTTCTAATTTTACTACAATGAATACAATTAACTTCTGCCATAAAATTCCCATGTTTTTGTTAAGGAAAAAAACAAACACTAACAGGTTCCTTTAAAAGACCCCATTAGGACTTCAATAAATCAAAGTTACAAAACTAAGATATAATAAAAAAAAATTAAGAAAAACATATGTGTAATTAATCCCTTACCTCACTCCTGGTATCAGGAAGTGACTCCTGTGGATGGAGACAAGCATGTGCTACCTTGATGACGTGTTCCAATTTTTTTGGCTGCTCCTCTACTTTAGCTGCTAGAAATAAGGCCGCTGGAGCCACAGTCTAGATGGAAAAAAATAAATCATATTTAACATTTGTTTATTTCTAGATCAAGGTACAGATCTAAAAAAGAACTAAGTCTCAAACCAAGTTCTTTGCTTACCACAACTACATCACCTTGTTTATGCTTTTTCCTGTACTTAAAAAAATGTCCTCCCCTCACCTATCCATTAATCCACATCCACTTCTAAAAACTGATCCTGCAACACTCTCATTAAAAGCTACCTATTCAAGAAGCTACTAAATGTAAATAGAGAGCTTTCTATTTAAAATTAGGTTCTTTATTAAGTTTGCATTAAAACAGTTTATATACTTTTTAAAAAGGCGTACACTGAAAAGTCCAGAAAAGGCAAGTCCATACAGAAAAAAGAAAATAGATTGGTTGCCAGGGGCTAGGAGGAGAAGGGAATGAGAGTGACTGCTAAAGTGTGAAGAGTTTATTTTTCTGGGGTGATGTAAATGTTCTGGAATTAGATTGTGGTGGTGATGGCACAAAACTGAATATACTATAAACCAGTGAATTGTACACTTTAAGAGAATTTTATTGTATGAGAATTATCTCAATTATACCTATACAGACAGTCCTCGGGTTACGTCGGACTTGACGTCTGTCGTTTCGTGGTTATGTCGCCATCTCCCATTTATTTATTAAAAAAAAAAAGTTCTGTCATTTCCATGTATGTACATATGTGCTTTAGGTTTTTATTATTTACCACAAGTAAAGGTCAGGAATTATCTTACTTTTAAATTTTTTTTACTGTTTCACTTCATTACTGCTGTGTATGTGCTCCACGTGAGTGACGTAGGTGCTTATGTAGGTGGGTTCTGACTTATGGCGAAAATCGCGTGGCGTTATGTTGCGCCATAGGAACGGATCTCGAATGTAACCCGAGAACCTACTGTACTAGTGGCCCGGTGCACAAATTCATGCATGGGTGGGGTCCCTCGGCCTGGCCAGCAAACAAGGCCAATCGGACTGGCCTGCTGTGGGAGTGCACTGACCACCAGGGGGCTGCTCCTGAGTTGAGCATCTGCCCCCTGGTAGTTCATGTGCATCATAGCTACCAGCCGGTCATCCAGTTGTAACGGTTGCTTAGGCTTTTATAGAGAGAGAGACTAGAGGCCCGGTGCACAAAATTCGTGCACAGGAGGGGGGGGGGTGTCCCTCAGCCTGGCCTGCACCCTCTTCAATTTGGGACCCCTCGGGGGATGTCCGACTGCCGGTTTAGGCCCGATCCCACAGGTTGCAGCTGCACCTCGGCCCTGGGATCGGGGGATCGGGCCTAAACCAGCAGTCGGACATCCCTCTCACAATCCGGGACCGCTGGCACCTAACTGCTCACCTGCCTGCCTGCCTGACTGCCCCTACCTTGCCCCCCTGCCGGCCTGATCACCCCTACCTTACCCCTCTGCGGCCTGATTGCCCCTAACTTGCCCCCCTGCCGGCTGAATTGCCCCTACCTTGCCCCTCTGCCAGCCTGATCGCTGCTAACCACCTCTGCCTCGGGCCCCGGCCTAAGCCGCAGTCTAGCCTCCCTCTGCAGGAGGCGACCTGGTGGATCAGGGGAAGGCGCCATCCCCATTACCCTGCTACTGGGGACCTGAGCCTAGGCCATTTGCAGCTGCGCCTCGGCCCTTCGCAGCCACGCCTTGGTCCTTACGAGCCACCCGCAGCTGTCTGAGCCTGGGATCTTCACAGCCTCACACCCGCAGCTCTGCCCACCTGCCTGATAGCCCCTAACTGCCTCTGCCTCGGCCCCAAGCCTAAGCCACAGTCTGGCCTCCCTCTGTGGGAGGTGACCTGGTGGAACAGGGGAAGACGCCGCTCCCATTACCCCGCTGCTGCTGCCACTGCCGGCCTGACCCTGGGCTCTTTGCAGCTGCACCTCGGCCCTTTGCAGCCACCACCTGTGGCTGCCTGAGCCTGGGACCTACACATCCGGCCCGGGGCCCACAGATCCCTCCCACCATCATGCCCCAGTGGCCTGGGGCTCACAGACCCTTCTTGCCACCGCGCCTCAGCGACCCAGGGCCCACAGATCCCTCCAGCCACCACGCCCCAGGGCCCACTGTTTGGTCGTCCGTCTGGTCGTGACGGATCCTGGCTCTTTATATATTAAGATATGGGGGGGTTTCATACATAAAAAAATGAATTCAAAGTATAGTAGTATATTCAAGAGGTTATGGAAGGAACTTAAAAGGGGAGAAAAATGCCTTAGCCAGTTTGGTTCAGTGGATAGAGCATCAGCCTGAGGACCAAAGGGTCCCCGTTCAATTTTAGTCAAGGGCATACAGCTTGGTTGCCCTTGGTCAGGGCGCGTGCAGGAGGCAACCAATTGATGTGTTTCTCTCACATCGATGTTTCTCTCTGTCTTTCCCTCTCTCTTCTACTCTGTCTAAAGATCAATGGAAAAATATCCTTGGGTGAGGATTAACCTAAGTTAATTAATAAATTAATAAATAAATAAATAGGGGGGAAATTCACAAGTAGATATCAAACACAGACACTAAGCAATACAAGAGTTCAGAGCAATATGACATACATGTAGCCTGCTGATCTGGGGAACCTCAGAAAGTAAGAGCTTCTCTTGAATCTTAAGAATATTTCAATGAATCAAAGATGGCAATGACAAGAGCTAGAATTCACCAGTAATAAAAATTTTATAGAATTGAAATACGTACTTCACTTTAATAAATAGGCCTTACATGCATTCTAAAAAAAAAAGGTCACCATTATACTCAGGGGATACATTCCAAGACTTCCAATGGGTGCCTGAAACTTAGAATAGTAACAAACCTTATACAGACTATGATTTTTCCTTCGATACATACATACCTATGATAAAGTTTAACTTATAAATTAGGCACAATAAGATTAATAACATTAACATAATAAAATAACTATAACAATATACCAAAATAAAAGTTATGTGAATGTGGTCTGGCTCCCTCCCTTCTTCCCTTCCTCCCTCCCTCCCTCCATTTCTTTCTCTTTTATAACTGAGATGGCTACTAGGGCAAGACTGCAAAAGATTTCATTATGTTACTCAGAACAATGTGCAATTTAAAACTTAGCAATTGTTGCCCTGGCTGTTATTTCTCAGTGGTTAGTGTCGTCTGAGCACTGAAGGGTTTAAGGTTCGATCCCTGGCACCGATTGAGGCATGTAGGGGAGGCAAACAATCGATGTCTCTCACATCATTGTTCCTCCCCCCGCCACTCCCTGCTCCCTCCCACCTCTCCATTCTCTCTAAAATTGAATGGGGAAGGAAAAAATCCTTGGGTGAGGATGACCAAAAAAATTTATCAATTGTTTATTACAGGAATTTTCCACTTAATATTTTCTACCATAGTTGACCACAAGAACTTAAAACACTGAAAGCAAAAACCTTGATAAAGGGGGACTACTGTGTATTCCTTCTGTTCTGTTATACTTTGATATAACAGATTTTTCCTCCACAATTCAATTCATAGCAACAATTCTCTTCCTTCATATCTGTTTCAGTTGTATATGGAGCTTGCTACATATACAGTCCTAGAGTTTAGGGTAAGGACAGAACCAGAGAAAAATGGGCATGAACAAAGGTATGGGGAATCAGGGCATGAAGCATATTTTGAACACTAAAGTGAGTAGGTTAAGTGATACAGATAATGGAATGTGGAACACAAAAGATTTTTAAAAAATTGTTGACATTACAGATGTCCCGTTTCCCCCCTACTTTGGCCCCTCCATCTAGCCCCCATCCCACCCCAGGTCTTCACTACACTATTGGCTGTGTCCATGTGCTATGCATATATACATATATGTTCTTTGGTTAATCTCTTTCTGTCCCTCCCACCCCGAGATCTGTCATTCTGCTCCATGAATCCATGCTTTTAGATCTATTTTTGTCAGTTTATTTTGTTCATTGGATTCCACATATAAGTGAGATCACGTGATATTTGTCTTTCTCTAACTGGCTTGTTTTTAAAAAAATATATTTTATTGATTTTTTACAGAGAGGACGAGAGAGGGATAGAGAGTAAGAAACATCGATGAGACAGAAACATCGATCAGCTGCCTCCTGCACACTTCCTACTGGGGATGTGCCCGCAACCAAGGTACATGCCCTTAACCAGAATCGAACCTGGGACCTTTCAGTCTGCAGGCCAATGCTCTATCCACTGAGCCAAATTGGTTAGGGCTCTAAATGGCTTATTTTACTTAGCATAATAATCTCCAGGTCCATCCTTGCTTGCAAAGGATATGAGCGCCTTCTTTTTTACAGCCAAGTAATATTCCATTGTGTAAATGTACCACAGGATTTTTACCCACTAATATAATAATGGGCTGTTTCCAGATTTTAGCTATTGTAAATAATGCTGCTATGAATAGGGGTGCATATATTCTTTCTGACTGGTGTTTCGAGTTTCTTAGGATATATTCCCAGAGGTGGGATCGCTGGGTCAAACAGCAGTTCCATTTTTAATTTTTTGAGGAAACTCCACACTGTTTTCCATAGTAGCTGCACCAGTCTGCATTCCCACCAGCAGTGTACTAGGGTTCCTTTCTCTACATCCTCACCAGCACTTATTGATGGTAGCCATTCTGGCAGGTATGAGGTGATACCTGATTGCAGTTTTAATTTGCATCTTTCTGATTAGTGACATTGAGCATTTTCTCATATGTCTATTGGCCATCTGCATGTCCTCCCTGCAGACGTGTCTATTCAGATCCTTTGCTCATTTTTAAATTCGATTGTCTTCCTGGTGTTGAGTTGTAGTTCTTTGCATATTTTGGGAATTAACCTCTTATCAGATGTATCATCACTGGTTCTCCCAAACAGTGGGTTCCCTTTCCATCTTGTTGACGGTTTCTTTTGCTGTGCAGAAGCTTCTTATTTTGATGTAGTTCCATTTGTTTATTTCTTCTTTTGTTTGTCTTGCCCTAGGAGATATATCAGTGAAAATACTGCTACATGAGATGTCCAAAATTTTATTGCCTGTTTTCTAAGATTTATATGGTTTCATGACTTAAACAGTTCAGTCTTTTATCCATTTTGAGTTTATTCTTGTGTATGGTATAAGTTGATCAAGTTTCATTTTTTTTTTGTATGTACCTGTCCAATTTTCCCAACACCATTTATTAAAGAAACGTTCTTTACTCCATAGTATGTTCTTGCCTCCTTTGTCAAATATTAATTGACCATAATGGTGTGGATCCATTTCTGGGGTCTCTGTTCCATTGTCTATATGCCTATTCTTGTGCCAGTATCAGGCTGTTTTGATTACCATGGCTTTATAGTACAGTCTGATATCTGATACTGTGATCCCTCCAACTTTGTTCTTCTTTCTCAAGACTGCTGAAGCTATTTGGGGTCCTTTTTATTTTCATATAAATTTTTGAAATATTTGTTCCAGATCTGTGAAATATGCCAATTGGTATTTGTTTTTGTTTTTTTTTAATCCATACCCAAAGATCAGAAAGTGGGGGAGGGAGAGACAGAGACCAGCATTGATGTGAGAGATGCATTAATTGGTTGCCTCCTTTAAGCACCCCGACTGGGGCCAGGGATCGAACCTGTAACCCACGTACATGCCCTTGAGTGGGAATTGAACCCGCTACCCTTTGGTGCCAGGGCCAACGCTCTAACCACTGAACCACATGGGCCAAGGCACCATTGGTATTTTAATGGAAATTACATTGAATCTGTAGATTGCTTTGGGTAGTATGTTAATTCTTCCAATCCATGTACATGGTATACGCTTCCACTTGTTTGTACCTTCCTTTTTTTCCAATGTCCTATAGTTTTATGGATACAGTTCTTTTACCTCCTTGATTAAGTTTATTCCCATGTATCTTATATTTTTGTTATTGCAATGGTAAATTTTTTTTAGTTTATCTGAGAGTTCATTATTGGTGTATAAAAACACCATCAATTTCTGGATGTTAATTTTGTATCCTGCTACTTTGCCAAATTCATTTATTAAATCTGGCAGTTCTTTGGAAGAGTCTTTAGATTTTTCTATGTATATCATATCATCTGGAGTTTGTCCATTTCACACAGACTGTCCAGTTTGTTGGCATATACAGTAGGTCCTCAGGTTACGTCGGAGATCCATTCCTATGGCGCGACATAACGCGATTTTCGCCATAAGTTGGAACCCACCTACATAAGCATCTATGTCA
>NW_005369706.1:1442809-1471286 GCF_000412655.1 Myotis brandtii | reverse complement strand
TATTTTCATGCACTGGGCCTCTAGTAAATAATAAAAAACATAAAGCACATACATACATACGTCGAAATGACGGAACTTTTTTTTTTTTTTTAATAAATAAATGGGAGATGGCGACGTAACCACGAAACGACGTAGGTCGAGTCCGTCATAACCCAAGAACTGTCTGTAGTTGTTCTTATTTTCTAGTCATCTTTCTTTTTTAAAATATATTTTATTGATTTTTTACAGAGAGGAAGGGAGAGAGATAGAGAGTTAGAAACATCGATGAGAGAGAAACATCGATCAGCTGCCTCCTGCACATCTCCTACGAGGGATGTGCCCGCAACCCAGGTACATGCCCTTGACCGGAATCGAACCTGGGACCCCTCAGTCCGCAGGCCGACGCTCTATCCACTGAGCCAAACCGGTTTCGGCTACAATCCTTTTTATTTCTGTGGTGTCAGTTGTTACTTCACCTCTTTCATTTCTGACTTTATTTATTTGGGTCCTCTTTGTTTCTTGATGAACATGGCTAAAGGTTCAGCAATCTTGTTTATCTTTTCAAAGAACCAGTTCTTGGTTTCACTGATCTATTGAATTGTTTAAGTCTTTATGTCATTTATTTATGCTATCCTTTATTATTTTCTTCCTTCCTTCTTACTGTGAGCTTTCCTTGTTATTCTCTTTCTAATTTTTTTAGTGGTAGGGTTAGATTGTTTATTTGAACATTTTCTTGTTTCTTGAGATAGGCCTGTAATGCTATGAACTTCCCTCTCAGAAATGCTTTCTGTGACCCATAGATTTGGAGTTGTGTGTTAATTTTCATTTTTTCCCAGGAAGTTTTTTTATTGCTTCCTTGATCTCACTGGTAATCCATTCATGCTACTTGAATGTTTTTTGAGTTTTTTATTGTAGTTGACTTCTAGTTTCATCATTGTGATCCAAGATGGTTGGGTTTTTCAATTCTTCTTGAATTTGTAGGACACAAAAAATGTTTAACAAGAGTGACACTAAAAATTTTAGAAAAATATGCAGAGTTAAATAAATATTTAGAAAGATTAGTCTAGTGGTATGTGGAACTAAAAGAAGGAAAGGATAGGATATATTTTAAGTTAATTTTTTTAAAAGAACAATATTGAATAATCCAGGCATTAGAAATAAAATTTAGAGTAGACACTAGTAGTAGAAATACAGGAGAAAAAGAAATACAGATATCACTTGGAAAGCTTATAGAGTTTCACTAAGTATGTGTATGTATTTTCATGTAGAGAAAAAAATTCTAATGAGATATACTCTAAAATGTTAACAGGATTATCTCTGAACAGTATGCTATATGAAAATCATTTTCTCTTTTATTCTGTCTTCTTATAATTTTATGATGGTGATATACATTTATAAGGAGAGAAAAATCAGTTAACAATATAAAAATTAAAAGAACTTTAAAACTGATTAGACAGAGTGGAAAAAGGAAAAGGACAACTCAGAGACAACACTTAAGATTTTAAGCTTCCAAATTTGCCTTTAAGGGGCTAAAAATATATTTGAAAGGAGATAACTAAATATGGTATACAAACAATGTCTAACAAGGCAAGATAATACCTCAGTCAGTAAAAGCCTACAAAAGTTAAATTTTAATCTAATCACTTATCAAGTTGGCTTACTGAAACATTTCCCCATCAAAGGCAGTTTCTCAAAGAAATTTTTTAAAAATATGATTTTAGAAAGGAAGGGAGAGGGAGAGATAGAAACATCAATGAGAACCTAGCTGGCATGGCTCAGTGGCTGAACATCGATCTATGAACCAAAAGGTCACGAGTTCGATTCCAGGTCAGGTCACTTGCCCAGGTTTTGGACTCAATCCCTAGTGTGGGACTTGCAGGAGGCAATGATTCTCTCTCATCATTGATGTTTTTATCTCTCTCCCTCCCTCTTTCGGAAATCAATACAAATATATATATTTTAAAAAACATCAATGAGAGAGAAACACCCTTTGGCTGTCTCCTGACACCTGCTACTGGAGATAAAGCCCGCAACTCTGGGATCCTTTAGTCTGCAGGGTGACGCTCAATCCACTGAGCCACACCGGCAGTCTCAGAGGAATTCTTATAAGATTTTTCTTCATTTTAAAAGAATAATGCCAGCTAATATTTGTTTGCTACGTGCAGACACTTTGTAAATTAAATCATTTAAATCCTATTAACTACTCTATGACATAGGCACTATTATTGACTCCAAATAGATAAGAAAACTGGGGCTTAAGGTAACTTGCCAAAGCAGTACACCAAGGATCCAAATCTAGACATGTCTGACTCCAAAGCCCATTCTCCTAACCTCTAAGAGTCAACTAATGAGAGTAAAATGTACCTAATTAAATTTGGTAGCTATTAAAATAAAACACATGCACTTTTAAATATTTAAATACAGCATAGCCCTAGCTGGTTTGGCTCAGTGGATAGAGCGTCAGCCTGCAGACTGAAAGATCC
Organism: Myotis brandtii; assembly: GCF_000412655.1. NCBI lineage: Eukaryota > Metazoa > Chordata > Mammalia > Chiroptera > Vespertilionidae > Myotis > Myotis brandtii. Next base: position 1,468,824 of record NW_005369706.1, on the reverse strand, counting down.
CAGATTCGATTCTGGTCAAGTGCACATGCCTGGGTTGTGGGCAGAATCCCCAGAGGGGGGCGTGCAGGAGGCAGCCAATCAGTGAATCTCTTTCATCATTAATGCTTCTCAGTCTCTCTCTCCTTTCCTCTCTAAAATCAATAAAAATATATTAAATAAATAAATAAAATACAGCATAAACATGCACATACACAAGTTCCTCATTACTATTTTTATATTCCCTCACTTGAAAACATTTAAAACTGTACTATAGAAAATCAGGTAATGAGGTTGAATTTCTTCTCAAAAAGAGAGTAAATGCTATGCCAGAATTTAAGCAAAAAAATAATAAATCAGTAATATAATCATACTCAGTAAAGATATAAAATTTACTTCAATAAAAAGGCAAGTTCTCTACCTTTATTGGAAATATACTGTATCTTGATCTGAGTGGTGGTTACATATATATAATAATGCAAAAAGTAATTGAGTTGGATATCAGATCTTTTTGCTTTACTGTATGTTATAGCTCAATAAAAATAAATAAAAAAGACAAGAGTTCTAGGCTCCAAAACACTGTCAATGAAGAAATACAACTAAATGAGAAAAGTATTCACAACATGTGACATACAGATCTAATGTGTAAAAGTGCTCATATAAAGAAAAAAATCAGAATAAAGTGAATTGACAATCAATTTTTAAATTTATTCTTCAATTTCCTGAGAAGAAAAGCCAATAGTCAAAAGCAGCTCAACCTCACTAATTGAAGAAATGTAAATTTTAAAAAAATAATAATTTAGGACTTCCTGTATCTTGTTCAACACTTGAACAAGTAGTTAGAACTTATATTTCCTGAAGTAATAAATATTTGCTGTTAGTAAGGATGTAGAGAAAAGGACCCTCTCCTACAGTGCTGGAAACAATGTATATTGATGTAATCTTTCAGCAGGACAAATTGACACAACATAACATTTTTAAATGCATGCCCTTTGGCACAGCAATTCCACCTACAGGAATTTATATTAAAACTAGAGGCCCAGAGCACAAAATCGTGTGCAGTACAGTCCCCAGGCCTAGCCTGCGATCAGGGCCATCTTCCCTGGCTGCCAGCAGCTGGCCCCGCCCCCAGCCGCCACTCACCCTGGTTCCCTGTTTGCCATCCAGCGATGGGAGCCTGACGGCCGGGGGAGGGACCAAGAGGTCAGCCATTCCAGCCATTCCTGCCCGCTTGCCGGCCCCACCCCCGCTGCTGGTCACCCTCTGTGTGTGGCCATCTTCCCTGGCTGCCAGCAGCTGGCCCCGCCCCCAGCCGCCACTCACCCTGGTTCCCTGTTTGCCATCCAGCGATGGGAGCCTGACGGCCGGGGGAGGGACCAAGAGGTCAGCCATTCCTGCCCGCTTGCCGGCCCTACCCCCGCTGCTGGTCACCCTCTGTGTGTGTGGGGCGACCGGCAGGGCGGGGGCCTTGGCCTGGCACCGCCCACATTCCCTGCTACCCTCCCCGGGTCCCCGTTCACCATTGGCGATCGGAGTCTGCCGGCCGGGTAAAGGGACCAAGAGGTGGTCAGTGCACCTCATAGTGACTGTTTGAGCGGTCATTCTGGCTGTTCTGCCGTTATGGTCGCTGGGCTTTTATTATATAGGATAGTCATATAAATGCATTATATCTGTACCAGACTATCTTATCTAACGTTATTTGTAATATAATAAATTACAAACCACCCAAATACCCACCAATAGGGAGCTGGTGAAATAAATTATAGCAAAAACACAAAGAAAGGGGTTGGGGGGGTGTCAATCGGGGAAAAAGGAGACATGTAAAACTTTAGACAATAAATAAAATAAAAACACACAAAGAAATGCTATGTGGTCATTTAAAATAATGAGAAACCAATATAAAAAGATGTCCAATTTATACTGTTAAGTGATAAAGGCAAGTTGTGTAAGAGTAGTATAGTAAGAAGTGATTTTTTAAAATATATTTTATTGATTTTTACAGAGAGGAAGTGAGAGGGATAGAGTCAGAAACATCGACGAGAGAGAAACATCGATCAGCTGCCTCCTGCACACTCCCCACTGGGGATGTGCCCACAACCAAGGTACATGCCCTTGACCAGAATCGAACCTGGGACCCTTGAGTCCGCAGGCCGACGCTCTATCTGCTGAGCCAAACCGATTAGGGCAGAAGTGATTTTTATAAGACATAAATGTTAGTATATGTACAGAAAAATATCTAGGACACCATATGCCTAAACATCCTATATAATAAAAGGGTAATATGCAAATAGACCGAACAGCAGAACAACCAACCAACCAAAGGGTAATATGCTAATGATATGCTAAGGCTGCTCAACCGCTCGCTATGACATGCACTGACCACCAGGGGGCAGACAGTTGACCACTCGCTATGGTGTACACTGACCACCAAGGGGCAAATGCTCCAACCAGTAGGTTAGCTTGCTGCTGGGGTCTGGCCGATCGGGACTGAGTGAGACAGGCCGGACACGCCCTGGAACCCTCCCGAGGTCCCTCCCCAGCTGGCCAACCTCCCACGTCCCTCCCTGGCCCCGATCATGCACTGGTGGGGTCCCTCGGCCTGGCCTGCGCCCTCTCACAATCCGGGACCCCTTGGGGGATGTTGGCGAGCTGGTTTCAGCCCGATCCAGCAGGCCACTCCCCTTGAGAGGGTGCCAGATGCAGGGCTCATGGCTGACGAGCACTGTGGCGCCAGCGCGAGCCTCTACCGATCGGGACTGATTGGGCCTGTGGGTTTCGGCCCAATCCCTGCAGGCCACCCAGAGGGACCCCACCTGTGCACAAATTCATACACTGGGCCTCTAGTTTATCAATGGTTACCTCTGTAAGTGGGATTACATTTCTACATTATACATTTTATATTGTTTTCATTTTTACCATGAGCATTTATTACCTTTGTAATAATTAAAAAAAAACACACCTGCCCGGCGTAGCTCAGTGGTTGAGCATCGACCTATGAACCAGAAGGTAATGGTTCGATTCCCAGGCAGGGTACATGCCCAGGTTGCGGGCTTGATCTCCAGTATGGGGCATGCTGGAGGCAAACAACCAATAATTCATTACTGATGTTTCTATCTCTCCCTCTCCTTCTCCCTTCCTATCAATAAAAAAATATTTTTTAAAAATGCATGGGAGCTTGATAGGACATGTAACATCAATGCCACAACAATGTATTAAGTCCCCTCAAATTTGAATTTATCACAGCTAAACTCTCCAAATTAGCATACTAAAGGGGAAATATTTTTTTAAAATCTATTTTTTTATTGATTTCAGAGAGGAAGGAAGAGGGAAAGATAGAAATATCGATGAGAGAGAACTGGTTGCCTCCTGCACGCCCCCTACTGAGGATTGAGCCCGCAACCCAGGTATGTGTCCTTGGCCGAAATCGAACCTGGGACCATTCAGTCCGCAAGCTGACGCTCTATCCACTGAGCCAAACAGGCTAAGGCAAGGGGAAATATTTTTGATCTGTTAATTCCAAAATGTGCCCAAAATCAGTTCTCTAGATAATCAACAATCCCAAATTAAAAGTCACTGGATTTGAAAAAGGTCACAACATCACAAAGAATCTCTCTATACCGGATAATTACCATTCATTCATTCAACAAGTTTACTAACGGTTCTTTGGAGGATACACAGAAAAATGAGTCTCTGTCCTTGCTAAGCTTAATACATAGGAAATAAGGAAAGATAATTTAGTAACAAATTGATTTGAGACTTATTTCACCCTGGTTTTCAAATCTTTACCATGATAGTACTGAATAGTTTCCTTCTTCACCGCACCCCTAGTGGGGATTCCTGTTGGCACTGAATTGGCACCAAAGACCACTGGTTGACATAATGAAAGCCAGACAAAAAGGTGACATAGTGAATAATTTTATTTATATGAAATGTCCAAAACTGGGAAATCTATAAACATGGAGAGTAGATTAATGGTAGCCTATAGCTAGTGAGATGGGAGAATGGTGGGGTGAGACATAAGGGGCACAGGGTTTCCTTTTGAGGTGATGAAATGTTCGAAAATTGATTGCAGTGATGACTGCCTTCATCTGTGCATATACCAAAAATCATCAAATTGTGTACTGTAAATGGGTGGATTATATGGTATGAGAATTATATCTCAATAAATGTTCAAAGCCCTAACCGGTTTGGCTCAGTGGATAGAGCGTCAGCCTGTGGACTCAAGGGTCCCAGGTTCGATTCCGGTCAAGGGCATGTTCCTTGGTTGCGGGAACATCCCCAGTAGGGAGTGTGCAGGAGGCAGCTGATCGATGTTTCTCTCTCGTCGATGTTTCTAACTCTCTATTCCTCTCCCTTCCTCTCTGTAAAAAAACCAATAAAATAAATTTAAAAAAATAAAAATCATCATTCTCCCCTTTAAAAAAATAAAATAAATGTTAAAAGAAAAAAAACCTTTACCGTAACAAAAGGGAAGAAATGCAGAAAAATTTCAGAACTGGCAAACAGCTATGGACTTCCTCTTCAAATTTTGTTCTTTATCCATTACCTTCTATTCTAGAGCTATCAGATACCCTCATTAAATGCTTCTCTCTCCCACCCTAGCCAATTCTTCTCAGAGGTTAGTGTCGATCCGCAGACTGAGGGGTCTAGGGTTCCATTCCAGTCAAGGGCATGTACCTTGGTTGTAGGCTCGATCCTGGCCCTGGTCAGGGCACATGCAGGAGGCAACCAATCGATGTGTCTCTCTCACATAGATGTTTCTCTCTGTCTTTCCCGCTCCCTTCCACTTTCTCAAAAAAAAAAAAATCAATGGCAAAAATAGCCTTAGGTGAAGATTAACAAAAAGCAGCTTCTCTCTCCCTTAATAAGGGTCTGCTCCTTGCCATCAGAGATAGAGCATAGCTGGAGGTAAGGAGGGTAAGAGTAGTAGAAAGCCAAGCTGATTGGATAATCGACAAAAATTGGGAATACTTAATCGGCAAATCCAAAGGGTTTTCTGTGCAATTACTCCCAATACTGATCCCACCAATATCTTACATTACAAGAACAGTATCTAGCTTCACAGAGCCTCTTCCTATGGCATTAGGGAAAAAACTCAAAATTCATCATCCTAAGTCTGAAACACTTTTCCTCAAAACAATCTTAAAAAAGAAAAAGAAATATTTAACTCACAAATCCAAATGTGTTCATCAAGTGTAGCCCTATTACCTGTGAGTTTATTAAACAAGTATAGTTTTACCTACAGCTGAGATATCACTATGAACTCACTTTCAAGTCACTTATAAATAATGCTAAATAGGGCCATTTCAGGTAGCAAAACTGAAAATAGCACTATTTACAATTCTGTCCAGAAAAGAAAAATTGCTTTATTACTATTATTTTCTTTTTCCTGTCTTAAAAGTCATCCTCAGTCATTACATAATGTACCTCTACCTTCCTCCTCCAACCTGTCATTGACTGGAATTTTATCAAATCTAAATAACTTATATTCATTTGTTTTCCTATGACCATATTATTTATCACTAGAGGCCCAGTACATGAAATTCGTGCACTCGGGGATCCCGCAGGGAGTGGGCCTAAGCCGTCAGTCAGACATCCTTAGTGCTGCTACGAAAGCAGGAAAGGCTCCCGCCATCATCAGCCATGAGCCCGGCTTCTTGGGGCCCCGCCCCCCACCAGTCGCCCCAACTGGCGGGGCGATTGGGGCCCCAGAAGCTGGGCTCACAGCTTCTGGCTGAGTGGCACTCACCCTGTGGGAGCACATTAACCACCAGTGGGCAGCTCCTGCATTGAGCGTCTGCCCCCTGGTGGTCAGTGAGCATCATAGCGACTGGTCGTTCCACAGTTCAGTCAATTTGCATATTAGCCTTTTATTATATAGGAGGATTTCAAAAATTACAGCCCTGGCCAGGTGGCTCAGTAGGTTGAACATCATCCCATGCACCGAGAGGTCACCGGTTCAATTCCCAATCAGGACACATGTCCTGGTTGCGGGTTCAATCCCAAGTAGGGGGTATATGGGAGCCAGCAGATGGATGTTTCTCTCTCTTTCCCTCTCCCTTCCTCTCTCTCTCTCACATCAATAAAAACATATTTTTTAAAAATTACACTTAAAATTAAGCAGTTTCCCTTTAATTCTATTCTCCCAACCCATATGTTAAGTGTTCAATAACCTATTTCTTTACTAAAGATTCCACTTACTCTAAGGATGCACTGAACCTACCAAACAACTAACTAGACCAGTGGTCGGCAAACTGCGGCTCACGAGCCACATGTGGCTCTTTGGCCCCTTGAGTGTGGCTCTTCCACAAAATACCACGTGCGGGTGCACATGTACAGTGCGATTGAAACTTCGTGGCCCATGCGCAGAAGTCGGTATTTTGTGGAAGAGCCACGCTCAAGGGGCCAAAGAGCCACATGTGGCTCGTGAGCCGCAGTTTGCCGACCACTAAACTAGAAGCTTCAAAGGAAATTTGGAAGGCTGGATTCAGAACAGTAGTATGGCACATAATGAAAGTGACCAACCCTAAATTCTAAACTCCAAATCCCAGTTCAGCAGCAAAGATCAACCACAAAAGAAAAATGAAGTTGGAATTAATCATAAAAGGATTAAACCATATAAAAAATACTTACATATCGATGGAACTGTGTGAAGGACTGAATCATGTAGAATCGATGCATGTATACTATAGCAGTGTTGATAGTCAATTGTGAGCTTTAAATATTCAAGTTAAGGCCCCAAACCAGGCAGGCAGTACAATTCCCAAAAGTACAATCTTTCTATTCTCCAAAATGACCACACAAGCTGAGTACAGCAGATATTCCCAAATGAAAATATTTACCTCTCCATCAAATTATTAACTACCAATTGACACTTAGCACACCTTAAACATAACAGTTATTCACTACAAATTTACTGAATAAACAAGCAAGCTTCTTAGCATGTGTGAATCAAGAAGGGACATAAACAAAATTACACAAGTCCTAAACCCATCACTTGCCTACTGAAAATCCTGCAATGGTGATTCATTAGCTCAGGACCTGTCCTCACATGATTTACAACACCCTCCCTGACCTGGCCTTAGAGATATGGCTTAACTTTTAAATTTTAGCAATTTTTTCAGTTCTACTTCTCTCTGGCAACCAAGCCTCCTCATAAGGTGATCCCTGGGACCAAAAATACTGTGGAATGATTTTATATTCAATCACTGACAAAATGTTAAATACCTTATTTCTAAAGACCTCAGAAGACAATGTGGGGTATACAGAATGAGGCCGTCTCATATTGTCAACAACCTTAATAACAACACACATATAAAAAGGAAAGGGCTAGGATGCAACGAAACAGAATTTCAAACAAAATGTTTAACTCAGTACACTGACTGGGTGCTTAAAAACACAATGGATATTGGCAAGAAAGAGAACACCTCTTTTGAAGTGAGCACTTAAAACATAAACGTTCAGCAACACATTTAAGTGGAAGGTGCACGCAAGGACAGTTTTTCACTTTCAGAATGAAAAGAACTTTAAAACTATTTTAGCCTTTTCTGCTACAAAATGAGTATATTTTCTGACCAAATGCTAGAATTGACCTGTTCTTTTCGGGCCCATCTGTGCACGAGGCCCCACCGATGGACCAGGTGGCCATAGCAAGGGTGCACCCTGGTAGCTAGCACCTGCATTTGCACCCTGGTAGCAGGGGTGGTGCTGACCCAGTGCATGTTCACCTTCAAGAGGAAGACACGGCAGATGACCAAGATCATCAAGATGCCTATATCCAAGCCCTGCATCTCTGGATATTGCTTACCACCTATGCTATTATTCTAGACAAATTCAAGGACAGAAAAACTCAAGAATGCCCTAAGATTGGGTAACCAAGAAATTACTAAGATTCTGCTACACATGTGAAAATGATGCCAGAATTCCTGAAAAGTTCAGTTCACATGGAGACTCCTACAAGAGTAGAAGAAATTATGTAGCCTTATCAAAGGAGGAGCTGTCAATTTTCAGATTAACAGACTTTGAATTGACACTAAGTTTTCTTACATAGGAGAAAGATGTTCAATATGTCATAATGTCATTGACAACTGCTAGCTGGTTTCAGATGAATGTCGAAGTTACTGCAACTAAAGAGAAAATATTATGCTATTGAAATTGATCCTGTTCTGCCCAGCCTTCTTGTCTCAGTGGCTGAGCGTTGACCTATGAACCAGGAAGTCAAGGCTCGATTCCCAGTCAAGGCACATGCCAGGGTTTGCAGGCTCAATCTCCAGTGTGGGGCGTGCAGGAGGCATTCAATCAATGATTCTCTCTCATCATTGATGTTTCTCTCTCTCTCTCCCTCTCTCTTCCTCTCTGAAATCAATAAAAATATATTTTTTAAAAAAAGAAAGAAAAATTGAGCCTGTTCTTACCATAGAAGAGTAGTACTCTTATGTTATAGAATGGTAAACTAAATGACATGGTTTGTGGAATAGGTTTCATCAAAACCTAAAGAAACTGACAGAATCTGACGTTTGCTCAAGGAACATGAAAATTTCTCTGATAAGCTCCAACATAGTATACCTGTGTTCATATTTTTGGCTGGTATCAGTATGTACTAGAGATTATCCATCAAGTTGGTGTTTATTATCCAAATGTGATAGTGTCCAACTTCATGGATTTTGATGACAATGGGGTACTCAAAGGATTTAAAGGAGAATCAATTCATGTATTTAACAAACATGATGATGTCTTAAAGAATTCAGAATATTTCAATCAATTAAAAGACAATAGCAATATAATTTGTGTGAGAGACTCCCAGGGACACTTAAGGCAGATACGTAGCCAATGTTGAATACATTCTGAAAAATCGGTATCTAAGTGAACGAGGGGATGCACTTTTAGAAAAGCACATGGACTCTAATGATATTGTTCTAATAAAAGACAAATCATTGGAGGGGGCCAACTCTAACTTACAAAAAGATTCTGTAAATAAGCATTCTTCAAGAAGAACTCTTTCCTCAGGATGAAATTGATGCAAGAACTGTGCATTTGTTCACCTTGATGAAAGACTTTTATTTATAATATATTCTTGCTTTGCAAGTTTTTCTCTACATTACTGAATTATTTTCAAACATGTGGAGTCCATCAACTGGAAGCTCCTTTTTCTCACCTCTCTCTACACACTCCTCACCATATTTTTTAACATTTAAAAAAAAATCTTCCTTTTTGTCTGACATCTTAGCAGCCTTGTAGCAGCTGCTCTTTAAGTTTTGCTATGCCACCCAAGGTCAACAATAAAGATACTGGAAAGTCAGCCAAGAAAGACAAAGACCCAATGAACAAATCTGGGGGCAAGGCCAAAATTAGACGTGGTCCAAAGGCAAAGTTCAGGACAAGTTCAATAACCTAGTCTAGTCTGACAAAGCAACATTATAACAAACTGTAACAAAGTTCCCAACTATAATAAGCTTATAAGCCCAACTGTTTCCCTTGAGAGACTGAAGATCCACAGTTCCCTGGCCAGGGCAGCCTTTCAGGAGCTCCTTAGTAAAGGACTTATTAAACTAGTTTCAAAGCACAGAGCTCAAGTAATTTACACCAGAAACACCAAAGGTGGGGATGCCTCAGCTGTTGAAGATGCATGAACAACAGGTCCCACCAGCTGCGTATTTTGAAAAATAAACTATTAAATCAGGGAGAGGGGATATCTTAAAGTTAAAATTTGAAAAATAACTCTCTATTTCCAAAGAGCATTTTGTAGTTAATGTTATCATGATGTTTTTGAGGAGTCTCTTTACACTGGGAGTTTGTAGAAGTTTAGAAAGTTTTATGAAATGGTGAAATAATGTGTATGATTTTTAAGTATAGCCATTTTTGAAATTTGTGTGAATTATGCTGATGGTATCTCCATCTACTAAAATTGTGTTATTTTGGTTAATCTGTTTCAGGAAAATTGATAATTACCAAAAAATACTGGTACTTGATGTTTGAAAAGACTGTTGGTATCCACGTCACTAATCATGATTAAATGTTTTCTATCGAAGTTCTGATAATAAATACGAAATGAAAAGCCAAAAAATGCTTGGAGGAAAAAAATCACTATATTACCTCATCTTTGAAATATGAGAAAAACAAATACACATCAGCACTGAGTATCTTAAAACCCCAACTTTTTTTTTAATCTCTAGAGAATTTTTGTAAGAATTTATTTGAGCCAAACAGGATATGCCGGAAAGTAAGGTCTCAACATGACTCAGAAAAATGCTTTCAAAAACCCAATATTTTTCAATGTTTTTTTAAACCGTTAGATCATTAGGTCTACATCCCTACAAATCTTAACTGGCATCCCCCCTTCCTCTGAAATTCTATGAAACTCTAACAGTAGCTACTATTTGAACTTGAGTGTCAAGTATTGTGTAGGCCACTGAAATTAAATGCAAGAATTATCACCCCATTTTACAGAGAACACCAAGAATTTGACAGCTTTCTTAGAGAGATAAGTGGGAAGAAGAAACTTTGAACCAAAGCTGGGCATTAATTCTAGGCCACCCTTTATAAGACCCTCAGGTCACGAATTTCTCAAAATTCTCTATACACACTAAATTCAAGACGCAGTCATCAACGCTAAAACCTCCACCAGAGCCTAGGCCCTAGGGCATAGCAGAAAAGCATAATCTCAAAGTCACCAGAACAGGCGATCAGAACACACCGAAAATGGCCTAAGAACGGCCGGTTAAAACATAAAGCCGGGGAGCACACGAATTCCCGGCAAGGTTGGTGGCACCGGTGAGCGAGCGGGAAATTAATTCCGCCTCGCCTCCCTCGCGCGAACACTGAACTTTCAGCCTGCCCCACCGCAGTCTCTCCCACCCGACATCAGCCCCTGCCCACCCTCTCCCCACTTCCGTCCCTTAGAGAGCCTGGGGCCTGGACGCGAGAGCCAGGCGGGACTGATTCCAAGGCCGAAGGCCTAGGCCGCAAGGATACACATAAAGACGTTGCCCCATGTCCTGGAGCAGATTGGCCGCCTGCTGACGATAAGAAAGTTCTTTATCTGGGTCCAGCCCAAAGCGACGGGATGGGCTATTTTCCAGCTGTTCTCGAGTAAAATACCACCGTTTGTTGTTCTTTCTCTCTTCCTCCATAGTGCTCCAACCAGAAGGCAGCGGCGAAGGCTGCAAGCGCTTCCCAGCGTCACTTAAGCGGCGACACACATCCGCTGTGCGGAGGCAACTGCGCCGTGACGAACTTCCGCTAAGGATGGCCGGATAGGTTGTGACACGCTTCCGCCGAGGAGAATAGTTGAAGGGTCTACTTCCTTAACGGATCACGCGACAGCCAGTAACCAAGTAAACAGCCAATAGGCGAGCAGGAAAGACCTCGGGGTGGGGACGCGAGTGCCCGTCATGTGACTCTTGGAGGGAGGGTGAGATTAAAAGTTTTCGTTCAAAACCACGTCCCCTCTCGCGAGAAGTAGGCTGAGCATTCGCGCCCTGCGCGAGAGGGTGAGGCAATGTTTGTGGCGGGATTAGGCGCCCGCCCACGCGCCGCTCCGCGGCTTCTGGGAGAATTTCGTTTGTGGCGGAGGTGGCGATATAAAATGGGGCAGATGGAGAACTTGACAGAGAAAATAGGTGAGACTGACAAAAACTAAAAAAGTGATCATAGTGGCCCTATCATATATCGTAACGTGAAGCAACTGGAAGCTCTCACATTATTGATGACAATGTAAATTACGCATTTGGGACGCTAAAGCCTTGAATGCATTCTTAGCTTCTCCACAGTGATCCAACTTAAAGGAATAAAACGAATAAAGTCGCTTTCCTTGATTCAACTCCTGTCACTCAACTTATTGGCTGTCATGCAGCACGCAGAACTAGTTTTCACTCAATTACAATAATACTTTGAGTTTTGTTTATTTCTAGATATGGCTGTTCCAATGCAGTAAGTTTAGTTTAGTTTAGGTCATTCTCAGTTATTTCCTTCCATTCCAGGCCCTATCTGCCATATACTGCCTGCAGTAAGCCTTAGCTCTGTTTTACTCCAGAAAAATTGAGATTCAGAAAGATGTAAATTACATCAGGTTATATAACATTCAAAAAAATAATTATTTCAAACTTCCATCATCATAGACTTTTTTCTTTTAATAGAATAAGCACTTTTCCAGTTATGTAGTCATGTATGTTGTTTTTTAAAAGTCAAATTTATTTCTCCCAGATCCCTCTTTCCTATTTCTCTGACCTGTGTTTGGTTCTCCACTTAATCTCTTGGATCAGCGATTTTCAACTGATGTGCTGCAAGAATCTTTAAAACATGCAATACAGGCACTGGCCTCTTTTCCCTTTCAGTGGTTCTCAACCTTCTGGCCCTTTAAATACAGTTCCTCATGTTGTGACCCAACCATAAAATTATTTTCGTTGCTACTTCGTAACTGTAATGTTGCTACTGTTATGAATCGTAATGTAAATATCTGATATGCAGGATGGTCTTAGGCGACCCCTGTGAAAGGGTCGTTGGACCGCCAAAGGGGTCGCAACCCACAGGTTGAGAACCTCTGCTTTAGATTGTCAAATAAGAGAATCACAACAGCCAACACAACAATAGCCGTCTGGTATGAATGAATCAATTATACCTTTTTTGTTAGATTGGCCAAAAATATATAAATATTTTCTGGTGTGCTACAGAATTTTAGTAATTAGTTTGTGTGCCATGAGGTGAAAAGTTGAAAATCGCTGTGTTAGATTGGTGACTCCATTTTGAATTTGCTATCCTGGTTGAGTATGCTAGTCTTCCAAGAGAAGTTCTGGTATCTGTAAGGCTTCAGGCAATGCACCTGCTAACCAATGGCTTGCTACCCTGCCATACAGAAGAGGAGGACCGTGTAAATCAGAGAAAAGAAATATTCCTTGGCTGAAGATTAAATTACTTGAAAGTAGGCAGCAGATAACATAATTGATAAAGGTGACTTTTTGTGTCAGGCCAGAATCCAAATCCCAGCTATTCAATTTTTTTAAAAAAACATCTTAACCGTGTTTTAGATTTATTGATTTTAGAGAGAGAGAGGACGGGAAAGAGTGAAAGAGAAACATTAGTGTATGTGCCCTGACCGGGGATTGAACCCGCAACATTGATATATTTGGATGATGCTCTAACCAACTGAGCTACCTGGCCAGAAAATCATTTTTAAGTGTACATGTCAGTAGTGTCAACTATGTTCACATTATTATGTAACTGGTCTCTACAACTTCTTCATTTTGCAAAACTGAAATTCTGTACCCATTGAACAAGTCCTCATTTCCCCCTCTGCCTAGCCCCATTCTACTTGCTGTTCCTATGAGTTTAACTACTTTAGATACATCATAGACATGAAATCATACAGTATTTGTCTGTCTGTGACTAGCTTATAGCATTATACTAAGTCTTAGTATAATGACCTCAAAATTCCAAGCTACTCTTTTAACCAGCTGTGTGATCTTAAATGTCATCTCTGCATACTGTCAGAACACCTGACACATAGTAGGTATTCGATACATGTTTATGGTCAAAATAATGTTAACCCTCTGGTACGTTGCCCTTAAAGAACAACTGACAAATCTTAAGCCAGAGGAATTTTTTGTTGTTGAATAGGACCCCTTTTTCTGTAAATCATACCTATAAGGCTACTCTTCTTACTCACTAGACTAATCTTGTACAGGATTATACCATATTTCATGGTTTAATCTTATTTTGCTGTGCTTAGGAATGTCATATTTCAGTTGTGTCAAATATTACCATTTACTACAGATAAAACAATTTCTCCCAACATTCTTATAGTCTCCAAATTAAAATATGAAAAGATGGTGTTCTCTTCCAAACTATCCCTAACTCCACATTCAGTAATGTCATGATAGCTTGAAATTGGCCAAGGTGTGTATGTGCTGATAAATTATTAACAGCCAGCTACCCAGAAAAGTAATTGTAAGTATATGTATACGTACATAAAGTTTATTGTAAAAATTACTGATATAAAGGATGGGTAGCACACAATTTATAAAAAATAAAGTATGCAATCTTATTTATAGCCAACTGGTTCTCACAGAATGCTTTCAGTGAGTTTTACCAAACTCTTTGAATCAAGAACCAACCTATGATTGCATTTGACAAATGAGTATAGCTTTGACTATTGGTTGACATTTTCATTTGCATTATTCAATAAGATGAAAGTGAAACAATGAGACTTATGTTGGAACTTATTTATCAGTGACTTGAGCAATGTCTTTGCTGAATTGGATAATAGTTTTGAATACTGGAAGAATATTTCAATTTTTGTGCTATTTATAATGTAATGGCCCCAAACATGATACACTTTTAAACTTAATCTACATAATTAAAGTTTTCTCTACACTTTCTTAACTCTAGTCAGTCAATAAAACAATAAATTAAGTCTTTGTCTGTAGCATTTGCCAATTTCTGTAGTGTTACCTCCCACCATGGCCAATTTCAAGCTACCAATGTGACATCACTGATCATGAAATTGGAAAGAGATGAACACACAATCACATAGTATACTCACCATGCAGGGAAAATAGACAGGGACTTCTGGTTTCCAGTCTGATGTGTAAAGAGCTTGGAAATCATCACTCCTCACAACCAAACAAAAAGGCTGAACTGAAAATCAATAATTCTTCTTAAATGCCGGAAGCCAGTCCATCCTTGCTGCTTGACACAGTCACTGCAGGGAAGAAACATCTGCACAGCATACGTTTCAAGGGACCTGGCATATATGGCATACTGTTTTTAATATGTTTGCTCCCCTTCTTGGCGCTATGTGTTTTAACCAAGGTCACCTCTCCAAGAAAGGTTGTTTCCCCAGGTAGGGATTTTTCCCTGAAGTTAGGGAGGGAATAAAACCCCTTAACTAAGTGCCAGGCTGGTAGTTAATCACTTTAACTACGAACAATCACGCTTAAGCTACATAATCTTTACTCCCTGGAATGGAGATAAGAAACACCCTAACCTTTGGAATAGAAATTGATAGGATTAAAATCAACTGGTATACTGGAGAGCATTATGCTAAGTGAAATAAGCCAGTCAGAGAAAGATAAATACCACATGATCTCACTCATTTGTGGAATATAGAGAACAACAGAGACTGATGAACAGGGACAGATCCAAAGACAGAGAAACAGCAATCAGACTATTAATCCCCAGAGGGAAAGGGGGGGTAAGGAGAAAAGATCAACCAAAGGACTTGTATGCATCATATAAGCCAAACCAATGGACATGGACAACAGGGGGATGAGAGCATGAGTGGAGCGGGGGAGGATGGGGGTTAATAGGGGGGAATGAGGACACATTTGTAATTCCTTAACTAATAAAGAATTTAAAGATTTAAAAAAAAACTGGTATAAATACAGATGTAACAAGACAATAAAAAACAGAACCTGGCTGAAGAACCTAGCAAGAGAACATGGCAAGAGAACCTAGACAGAACTTGGCTGGAGAACCTGGCTAGAACCTGGCTAGAGAACCTGGCTAGGCTGGTGATCAACTGAACGCTGTCTCTGTGTCATTCCTTCTTCGCCGACTCCGCCAACATCTTTGGGAACCCCTGGACCTGCTGGGGCAGGACCCCAAAACTTAAATGCATCAAAGAATTAAGGTAACAGGACAACCTCTACCACAAAAAGTGGAGAGACGGGCAGAATCAGCAGGCAGAACAGAGAATCATGGCTCACTGGGAGCAAAAAATACTATTGGAACCAGCAACTGGTAGGAATTGACCAATTGCTGATAAGTGAAATTGGACTACATTGAAAGATTTAAAAAAGCTCCTGGGGCTTTGCCTTAAGGAATCCCTCACATTTTTGTGCATTTTACCTCCAGGAACCCCATATGTCTTACTATGAAGATTGGAAAATATTATCCTCATCCTTCTGGCAAGGAAAGGGAAAGTAACCATTTTGAAATACAGAGCTTTTGTTTTGTTTTTTTAATTTATTGATTTTAGGAAGGGAGAGAGAAAGAGAAGCATCAATTTGTTGTTCATTGGTTGATTTTTTTCTCCCCATTGGTTGATTCTTGTATGTGCCCTGATCAGGGATTGAACCCGCAACCTTGCATATTGGGATGACACTCTAACCAACTGAACTACCCCACCGGGGCCAGAGCATTAATTTCTTGACAAAGACCTATCCTCAAGGAAAACTACTTAAGAGCCTAACCCAGGGGTGGGTAACCCCTAACACGCGTGCCAAACATGGCACGCCAGTAACTTTTGCTGGCACCTGAAACCCTCTCTTATAATCGTCCATTTACAATTTTTTTCTTAATATCGACTTTTTTATTTTTCAGATAAATTCAGTGTAGGTGCATCTTAGATAAATAAATAATTTTACATAACAAGTTACCTTAAAGACCATAGACATAGATTGACGAGAGAGGGAAAGAACAATTTCAATAGTGTCGAAAACGAACTATTGAGGACTTGGAATGCCATTCCAGAAATTTTTTTCTGTTTAAAAAACTTTGCAACAGCATTACTCTCCATGTTTTCATCCACATACGCTTGTGAATCTTTGTTCTCAGTGAATTTTGTTACTTGTGAATCTTTGTTCTCAGTGATGAATTTTGTTAAGTCTCGTAATAGGAGTAGCCTGACGGATGAAAGTAGTAGCTCGTGCATATTTCTGAAGGTCACGAAATATAAACCTGATGTAAAATCTCTGTCATCAGTGATGCAGCAGCAAAAGTCCCACTGATAATATCAAACGGAGTCATAAAGTTTTCTGTCGGACTATCAGTGTACATGTATACATTAAAAAATAAATGTATTTTTCATCATCATATACTGTGTTTTTGTCGCTCGAATGAATTTTATTATTTCTCAAGGTTCTTCACATACGTACACCTTAAGAGATATCAAGTAGGCGTAACATGTTCTCAAAAAATTAGGGTTGGCACGCAGAAGAATTTTGAGTCAGAGATTTTGCTGGTTTTGGCACGCACTCACAAAAAGGTTGCCCACCCCTGGCCTAACCAATGTGGGAGAAGGAAAACAACCAACTCCAGCCTCCTCTAGCTTGTTTCATCTAAGGGAAGAAAAAACAAGAAGCATTTGTGAAGGTCACAATCCAGGAACACAAACTCACTGAAAGACTGAGGCCTAATAGGATTGGAGAACACTTCTCTCCCACCCCACCATTTTACCAACACATCAGTAGGGATCCTCTGTAATAACAGGGCATTACAACTTGGAAGAACTACAAGCTCAGACTATTTAAGAAGGAGTCTCTAGGGCAGGGGTGGACAAGCTTTTTGACTCGAGGGCCACAATGGGTTCTTAAACTGGACCGGAGGGCCGGAACAAAAGCATGGATGGAGTGTTTGTGTGAACTAATATAAATTCAAAGTAAACATCATTACATAAAAGGGTACGGTCTTTTTTTTTTTTAGTTTTATTCATTTCAAACTGGCCGGGCCGTAGTTTGCCCACGGCTGCTCTAGGGAAACCCAAAGACAATTTAGCCTCTGGCACCTATTGCTATAGCACACAGAAAACAACCTAATTCCCAGCCAGATAAACATAAAATCTCAGTCCCTTTTACCCAGTATATTATGCCTTTCTACAAAAAAATTACAAGGCATGCTAAAAGACAAAAAAAAAAAAAAATACAGTCTAAAGAGGCAAGACAAGCATCAGAACCAAACTCATGTGGCAGAAATTTTGGAATTATCAAACCAGGAATTTAAAATAACCAGGATTAATATGTTAAGGGCTCTAAAGGGAAAAGTGCACATGTACTTTTCAGGAGAAAAGAACAGATGAGTAATGTAAGCAAAAAGGTGAAAACTTAAGAATCAAAAGAAAGTGCTAGAAATCAAAAGCACTAACAGAAATGAAGAATGCCGTTGATGGACTTAGTAGATTGATCACAATCAAGGAAAGAATCATCAGTGAATTTGAAGATATGCTGATAGAAACTTCCCAAGCTGAAAAACAAACAGGAAAAAGGAATAAAAATTTAAAGAAAAACAGAAGAGAATATCCAGATACAATAGCTGTAAATAACCTCATGAACAAGAGTAATAATAAAACGTAGTAAGAGAAGTGTTTTTAGTATTTACTACTTTTATATTTTTAATGTAATTTATTCTATTGTAATTTTTAGAATAATGGTTGTTTAAAAAACAGCTCAAAAAATTCCTTGCCTGGCCAGTGTGGCTCAGTGCTTGAGCGTCACAGCCTATGAACCAAGAGGTCACAGTTTGATTCCTGGTCGGGGCACATACCTGCATTGTGGGCTCCATCCCCAGTGGGGAACACGCAGGAGGCAGCTGATCAATGATTCTCTCGCATACTTGATGTTTCTATTTCTCTCTCCCTCTCCTGTCCTCTCTCTGAAATCAATAAAAACATATTTTAAAAAATTCCTGAAAGTTTAGCAAGTGGTTCTCTAAAGTAAATATGAACTAGCACAGCACTGCTTGAAATGAAGGCTCATCTTCAGATTTAAATACTATTTGCTAAGTTTCCATTATATGCTGAACACTGTGCTGAGGAAATTTGCATACATTATTATCTCATTTAATTCTCATACCTCCATGAAATAGATACCATCTCCATTTTTTTTTTAAGTTAAAAAAACACCCAGGGATGATTATATTCAAAGTCAGGCACTTAGAATATAGTGAAACTAAGATTTGAGCCCAGGTCAGTGCTCTTTCTACTCATTGCCTTCTGAAGCTTACAGGATAATAAAACGGGGCAAATAAAAAGGTAACTGGCACTTGATTACTCCATTTTCCTGAAGTTACTTAGCCAACTCCCACTCCAGCTCCACTGTGAACCCATAAATCATGTGCCTCTTTAGACTAAAGGAATGTCAGTCATAATAATTCTTCAGAACATTACCATGGTTACCAGTTTGGTGCTCCAGCCTGGACATTCCAGAAGAGGTCAGGGAAGAGCTAAGATGGCCTTCTTCAACTTGTATCTACTGGGATATCAAAATTCCTTTCAGCACAAGAAAAGGGACACAACTGAAGAAACAAGTAAGGGGAATATAGAGTAGAGGGTTAGAAGGCCCACTTCTTAGCCATTTACTTTTCCTACCTTGGGTTAGAGATTTATCCCCCAACATTAAAAATTACACTAGTTAAAATAATGGAGTAGGCAGAGTATCCATTCAGGTTCCCACTTCTGTCATTTAATATCCTTATTAAGATACCCAATTTGTTCAACCAAATAAATGTATTCATTTGCTCATTTAGCCAACATTTAAGCACCAACTTTGTGCCAGGCTTTATCTTGGTGACGGGTTACAAAGATAGATAGAATAAGGTCTCTGCATAAAGTGGCTGACTAGCAAATGAAGATAAGTATGCAATCCAAAAATTTGCAATATTGTATGAGATTAAATTAAATATGGAATGCTATGTAGACCCAAAAGAGGAAGTATCTGATACGTTGGATTTGAAGTGAGAATAGGAGGATACTTTAGAGAAGACCTCATACACAAAATGCTTCCAGAAATGAGTGTTAAAGGATGGTTGGAGTTCAAGTAGACAAGAAGGGAATATAGCACAGACAAAGGAACAGAAACTTGAGAGAGAGCCAAATTAAGTGAGCACTCAAGTCCTTGGGTACAGATAAGTGGTGAAATAAACAGATGCTGGGGAGCAGGCCTTGAAAACTAGGCAGGGGCCAGATAATTAAGGATGATGTTAGTCATGCTAAGCATTTATATAAAATTGTTAATAGTATTGCAGATGTCTTCCGTTTATCCCCCTCCTCCCAGCCTCTACCCACCCACTCCCAAGTCTTCACCACCCTATTGCCCATGTCCACGGGCTATGCATATAAGCATGCTAAGCATTTTAATTTTAGAGGGAGACATGGAAGGATATCTAGTTGGCAGTGAGTACATATCAGATTTGTATTATATCCACAATGCCTAGCAGTGTCTCATACACAATAGAGATTTAATAAATACATATTTGTAGGGTGAACAAATGAATAAATAATATAGAATGACTAACCAAAACAAGTTAGGGTAGGCTTTGCAGGAGATGTGACGATTGATTAAGGTCTTAAAAGGTGACTTGTTTGAAAGCACAGAAATGGAGAAGGATTTTCTGAGCCAAATAGAGAGCACATGAAGGAAATTAAATATAGGCAGGTACCAAAGCAAAAGTGATGTTGAGGTGAGGGATGGGGGTTACTGGAAAAGTATAAAGCACAGAGTTAAGATTGTGAAGGATTGACCTTCATTGGGCACTCTCGGTTCTCTTTCTAATTCCATCATAGAAGCTCTGTTTTACATATCCAGCTTCCAGGTAAGACTTGTACAAAGGATCCCACTGATGGGCCCTAGGAATCCCTTAATAGCTCTACACCAGCCTTCCCCACTTGCCCCCAACCATTTGAGTCCCAACATTATTCCATGGGGCTACTGTTTTCTCCAAATAAGCTTTTCATCCTCTCTCAGATAAACACACTTGGCTTAACCCACAAATTTCCCCTGTTCCAGGCCAAGAGCAGGCCTCTCCTGCCTGCCCGTACTAGAGGGACTTCTCACCGTGAGATAATTAAGCTTCAAGCCTGGGATTTTCCTACCCAGTTAGTCTTGGTGGACAAGACTCGGTTCCAAAAAGGCCTGGGTCTCATTTCTGATGAATTACTTTGTAGGCTAGTCAGAAAGACTTCACTTTATAAAAACTGGAGTCCCCTGTGGGATGACAGGGAAGCATCCTGATATCATCTGCTTACCCATGTTTTTTCATTCCAATGGCAGACTATCAGAGACAGGAGGCTTGGCTAACCTGTTGGCCTAAAATGTAGAGGGAAGACTGGACATCAAATTTGCCTCCCCTCAGCCCCCACTTGGTTCCCTCACCCCCTTCAATTTTATACCCTCTGGTTATCTCTCAAGATTTGGACAGAGGAGGTCCATTTGCTAAATCTAATTAATCCCTAATTTTGTTGATTCAGGCATTTAATAATAATTATCTATTTAGCATGTACTGTGTTCCAGGCATTGTAGTGAGAACTCTATGTGCATGATTCCATGTAATCCTGTCAACATTCCTGTGAGGTAGATACTACTATTCCTTTTATCAATAAGGAAACAGGCTCAAAGAGGTTAACTTATTTACCCAAGGTCACAGTGATAGAGCCAGAATTTGATTCCAAATTGTCAAATACCTATGCCTGTGCTCATTTTAAAAAATATTTCTATTGATTTCAGAGAGGAAGGAGGAGGAATAGAGAGATAGAAACATCAGTGATAAGAAAATCATTGGTTGGCTGCCTCCTGCAGGTTCCTCCACTGGGGATTGAGCCCACAACCCAGGCATGTGCTCTGACCGAGAATCGAACCGTGATCTTCTGATTCATAGATCAACACTCAACCACTGAACCACACCGGCAGGCCCTGTGCTCATTTTTAAACATTTATGGAGACGACACAAGTCTTTTGCTGTGGGCAGACCACTGTACAAATGATTGATAGCCTTTCTATGAAAATCTATTAACCTCTAAACCCTGAAGTTCAAATGTCAGGTTGGCTTTACCTAGAGTTACTTATTCTCTGTTCCCCAACAGGTGGTTCCCAAGAATATTAAGAACCACCATTGCCGAAACCGGTTTGGCTCAGTGGATAGAGCGTCGGCCTGTGGACTGAAGGGTCCCGGGTTCGATTCCGGTCAAGGGCATGTACCTGGGTTGTGGGCACATCCCCAGTGGGAGGTGTGCAGGAGGCAGCTGATCGATGTTTCTCTCATCGATGTTTCTGACTCTCTATCTCCCTTCCTCTCTGTAAAAAATCAATAAAATATATTTAAAAAAAAAAAAAAAGAACCACCATTCACTGGAGCTGAATGGTAACTTTCAGCCAGAATTGTTGACTTGAGGACTTCTTTATGGAGTCAACACCTGTAACCTTCTCCTAGAGCCCCTGGGCAACTTCCCAAGAGAGTTACAACATTCTACAACCTCACAGTAGTGTTCTACAAGCCCAGAAAAAAGTAACTGGGTTAGTTCCTTCTGACATTTTTTTTTTAAAAAACACACATATGCATATCCACTACAGAATCATTATGTGGTCCATCTATTATATGCAGGTACCAAAACAATAATTTGATTTTGTTTTCTATACTTAAAACTCAAACTTTGCTTGAATTATTGGTGGAAATTCAATGCTAGGAGGTCAATCATATTTTATTTCTTCAAATAAAACTAGGCAGTTTCATTTCCAGGACAAGAATTTAGTGAAATCACTATTTGACAAGGCAACTAGTTACCATGGATCCCATTTTTCCAGGAGGCATCTTGAAGTCAATGTGGCCCATCAGACCCTGGAGTGTGGCTAATCAATACCCATAAACTCCTAACCACCAAGTAGGAATCCCTGGTATAAACCAGCCACTACACATCAAGCTAGCATGCTTGGATCAATTAAGTCCTATATAATAAAAGTTGAATGTAATTACAGTAGAATCTTATCAGACAAATAGTTGATTAGTTAATTTAAAGGAAGATTACATTGTAAATTGGGGATTCAAGAAAAGATACATTCCTTATATATTTTAGTTTCACTTAATATGTATAACTATAGATTCACCAATTTTTTTATACAGTGCAAATTCCTTTTCCTTGAAAATGTGTCTGTTCAGAGAAACATCGAACAGACAGTCAAACCTCAGAGGGAAGGCAGGGGAGGGGAGGAGGGGGTAGAGATCAACCAAAGGGCTTGTTTGCATGCATATAAGCATAACCAATGGACACAGACACAAGGGGGGTGGGGCAATGGGGGGAAAAGGAGACATATGTAATACCTTAATCAATAAAGAATTGAAAAAAAAGAATTTAAAATGGAGAGGAAAATCAATTTTAATATACAGAAGGAACCTATATTTGCCATTATAATTAATGGAAAACACAAGAACCATGATTTTTTTCTCTATAAGAGATTTACTTGTAATAACCTCATTTAATAAATTGTTCTCTTGGTTTAACAAAAACAATAAATTATTGGCCAAGAAGAAATGTTGAAGAAAAAAAAGCATTATATAACACATTAAAAATGAAAATTACAGAGATACACTAGCCAACTTCAATAATAATTGTCATTATTAGGGTTTTATGTATGATTAGTGGCTATGGAGATAGTATAATGGTAATGTGTAGCATAAAAAAATATTTGGAGACTAGAGGTCTGTTTGCAGTCAGGAACCAATTTACCCAGCACATTTATATGTAATACCTGATGCTTACTGCTGGTCAAGATTGGCCATATAGGGTGGTGGTTAACAAAATGACTTCAGGGTCAGCATGTTTGGGTTCCAATCCCAGTCTCATCTCTTGTGAGCTTATAATCTTGACAAGTTACTTAACTTCTCCATGTCTTTTTGTTTCTTTGTAAAATGAGATAATTAAAGTATCAACCTCATAATACTGTATTAGGTTTAATTGAGATAATGCAGTTAGCAGGTGTCTGGCTGTTTATAGGAGCTCAATAGATAAAAGATGAAAGGATGTCTGCTAACTAGAATGGAACATTTATATTTATAATAATAAAAAAGTAAGTGATTCTCTGTCTAAATGTTAAAAAAAGAAGAAGAAGAAAATGTGTCTGTTGATGATTTTTCCCCTTTAATGCATCATCTACAATTCCCATTTGGGTTTATTTAAAGTGGATTCAAAAGTGGAGCTGACCAAGTAGCTCCATTGGTTAGAATTGACCAGATATGCCAAGGTTGCGGGTTTGATCCCAGTCAGGTACATACAAGAAGCAACCAATGAATACACAAATAAGTGGCACAACAAATTGATGTTTCTCTCTCCCTTCCTCTGTCTAAAATAAAAATTTAGAAAATAATAAAAGAAAGTGGATTTGCAAAGCAAACTTATTTTTTAATGATTTTCTCAAATCTTTTAGTTGTCCCCCTCATGTCTAATCAACAGAAATATCTAAAAGTTATTTACTTTTTTCAAAGTATTAAATATGAAGAATAGTGCTAAAAAAGGCTTATAATGAAAAATAAGAGTTTCCTGCCCCAGCCTTCTCAGCTCCACTCTTCAGAGATAATCATTTTCAACTATTGTTTCTTTTGTTACTTACCTTTCTACTTCTAAAGAAAAAGTTTACATGCATGTATTGATTTATCCATTTGTGGTTATTATATGTTACCTTCCTATTTAAGACAGTTGAGAATTTAGCTTTCTTTTTTAAAATATATTTTTATTGATTTCAGAGAGGAAGGGAGAGGGAGAGAGAAAAACATTAATGATGAGAGAGAATCATTAACCTGCTGCCTCCTGCACACCCAAACTGAGGATCAAGCCCGAAACCCGATCGAGCCCACAACGCAGGCATGTGCCCTGACCCAGAATTGAACCATGATCTCCTGGTTCATAGGCTGACGCTCAACCACTAAGCCATACCAGCAGGGCGAGAATTTAGCTTTCTTATACCATACTCTGCTCTTCCCTTTCCCACCCTAGTTTGTCCAGTATAGTTATGTCAGTCTTAGGTTTGTGGTAGGCAACATTTTAAGAATGGCCTGCAATGAAACTCCCCTTGTATAATTCCCTTCCCTTTGAGTTTGGGTGGAATATCTGAGTTTGGATAACACGCTGATGATTGTTATTGCATATGGAGAAAGGGAGATTATCTGAGTGAGCCTAATTTAATCACACACACCCTTAAAAAGCAGAGTGTTTTTCCCCGCTAGCAGCAAAAGAGGAATTCAGAGATTGGAAGCATGAGTAGGATTTGGCACATCATTGCTGGCTTTGAAGATGGAGGGGGCCACATGCCAAGAAAAGTGGGTGGCATTTAGAAGCTGAGAGTAGCCTGGCTGACAGCTAGCAAGGCCTCAGTCCTATAACTCCAAAAACTGATTTCTGCCAACAATCTGAATGAGCCTGAAAATGGACTCTTCTTTAGAACCTCCATTTAAGACCCTACTCCAGCCAACACCTTGATTTCAGACTTGTGAGACTAAGCACAGAACCCAGTCAAGCCTGCCCAGACTTTCAACTTATAAAACTGTGAGATAATAAATGGATGTTGTTTTAAACCACTAATTTTGTGGTCATTTGTGATACAGCAATAGAACACTTAATACAAGTTTAATCAATAGTCTTTCGGTCTTACAAGTATGTAAAAATTGTTCATTACTAAGCCACATAATGTCAACTTTTTATTTATCCCTAGAATTAAGAATCATTACTATTTTTTCATTTGCTTGGTTCTCCATGTAACTGTTGTTACTTTTCCCCAAAAGAATATTTCAATGGATCTGTCAAATGCCCAGTGATACTTTTTCCAGTCACTCAAAACACAACAGATAATCTATCAATTCTATTTTTTCCCAAACTGCCTCTCTCCCACTCCAGTCTAGATTGTTCACTCTTTAAGCCTGGTGCATAGCTCTTGTTCTGAAGCTTGCTTTTGCCTCTAAGGATTTATTCCCTGTTTCCTAGAACCCATGTTTTCTTTCTTGGTTTATTCCCTTTCTTTCCTGGTATATATCCTCAAATAGCTTTCTAAGAATGTGTAGGACAAGCATGTCAAACTCAAAGGCTAATATGGGCCAAATAAAGAAGGTTTAAGTTCATGTGGGCCACAAAAAAACCAAAAGCTTCAATTTTCATAGAAACGTAGGTTTATTTCGATAGAGACATGCTGAATACAAAGGCCTAAAATAAATGAGTAATCGTTAACATAAAATAGAACATTTTAATAAAAATATTTTTTCTTGAACATCAATTTACCAGACACTAGAATAACTGTACAAATTAATAAGCGTAATGCAAATAAACCTATTTTTCTTGTTCTCCGAAAGCAAAATATTTCCTGGTGCACACCACAAACAAGTTAGTACAAGACTAATGATGTGGCAATTGGCTGCTAAAATATTCGCTGCTAGTATTAGTGGAGAGAAATGGTGCACCTGTGTGTAAGGCGCGTGAGGGAAATGAATGCAACACGATTATAGTAATCAGTAATTAGCAAATGTAGTTTGTTATTAATAATTATGTATAACAGGATATTGTAAAAATTAACTTA
>NW_005369706.1:1439120-1442603 GCF_000412655.1 Myotis brandtii | reverse complement strand
AAAATCAATAAAATATATTAAAAATATATATATTCTTTGTGGGCTGCATGCAGCCCGAGGGCCACGAGTTTGACATGCTTGGTGTAGGAGGATATCACATCAAATGTTATGAAAAGGAAAGATCAGCCTGCCAGGAGTGAAGAAAGCTTTGGGCAAGTATGGCCCTGCTAATGTGGAAAACGCCACAGGAACTGGAGCTACAAATAGTAAAGACGATGGTGACATTGATCTCTTTGGATCTGATGAGGAGGAGGAAAGCAAAGAAGTGAAGAAGCTAAGAGAAGAACACCTTGCACAGTATGAATCAAAGAAATAAAAAAAAACCCTGCACTTATTGTCAAGTCTTCCATCTTATTAGATGTGAAACCTTGGGATGATGAGACAGATACGGCAAAATTAGAGGAATGTGTCAGAAGCATTCCAGCAGATAGCTTGGTCTGGGACTCTTCTAAACTTGTTCCAGTGGGTATTGAATTTTAAAAATTCAAATATAGTGTGTAGTAGAAGATGATAAAGTTGGAACAGACATGCTGGAGGAGTGAATCACTGCTTTTGAGGACTATGTGCAGTCCATGGGCATGGCTGATTTCGACAAGATCTAAATCTACCTTGGATCACCACCCTTAAATAAAAGCTTGAAAGATTTTTTAAAAACAAGAAAAAAATGTGTAGGAGGCATATTTTTGAGTCCAGAATGTTTTTATACTACCCTCACACTTTACTGTCAGTTTTCTGGACATGGAATTCTAGGTTGAAAATCATTTTCTGAGAATTTAGAAGGTCTGTCTTGATTGCCTTCTAGCTTCCAGTTGGATTCTTTTGTGTGACTTATTTCTCTCTGGAAGCGTTTTAAAATATATATTTTTATTGATTTCAGAAAGGAAGGGAGAGGGAAAGGGAGATAGAAACATCAATGATGCGAGAGAAATATTGATCAGTTGCCTTCTGCACTCCCTAAACTGGGGATGGAGCCCGCAATCCAGGCATGTGCCCTGACCAGAATTGAACTGTGACCTTTTGGTTCATAGGTCAACACTCAACCCCTGAGTCACGCTGGCTGGGCTCTCTGGAAACTTTTAATTTTCTTTTTGTTTCCTAGTTTTCTGAAGTTTCATAATGATGGAACTTGCTGTAGGTCTTTTTTTATTCATTATGGTAGATAATCCATGAGCTTTCTCAATCTGGAAATTTGTGCCCTTCGTTTCTGAGAAATTTTCTTTTCTTTTCTTTTTTATTAACTTACTAGAGGCACAGTGCACAAAATTCGTGCACAGGGGGGTTTCCCTCAGCCCAGCCTACACCCTCTCCAATCCAGGACCCCTTGGGGGATTGGGCCTAAACCGGCAGTCGGACATCCCTCTCACAATCCTGGACTGCTGGCTCCTAATCCCTCAGGTGTCTGCCTGCCTGGTCGCCCCTCACTGCCCCCCCTGCCAGCCTAATCACCCCCAACTCCCTCCCCTGCTGGCCTGGTCGCCCCTAACTGCCCTCCCCCCTGGCCTAGTTGCTCCTCACTGCTTACTGCCCCCCCTCCAGCCTAATCGCCCCCAACTTCCCCCCCTGCTGGCCTGGTCGCCCCTAACTGCCCTCCCCCCTGGCCTAGTTGCTCCTCACTGCTTACTGCCCCCCCTCCAGCCTAATCGCCCCCAACTTCCCCCCCTGCTGGCCTGGTCGCCCCTAACTGCCCTCCCCCCTGGCCTAGTTGCTCCTCACTGCTTACTGCCCCCCCTCCAGCCTAATCGCCCCCAACTTCCCCCCCTGCTGGCCTGGTCGCCCCTAACTGCCCTCCCCCCTGGCCTAGTTGCTCCTCACTGCTTACTGCCCCCCCTCCAGCCTAATCGCCCCCAACTTCCCCCCCTGCTGGCCTGGTTGTAGGCAGCCATCTTGTGAGGGTGTGATGGTTAATTTGCATATTACCTATTTATTATATAGGATTCTCTATTTTCTCTCTTTTTGGAAATTCCATTTGTCAGCTATAAAACTTCCTGAACTGATCCTTTAACTTATTATTCATCTTTCTTTATATTTTCTTTGTTTTTAAATTTTTACTCTTTGGGAGATTCTTCAAATCTATCTTCCAACCTTCCATATTAATTGTCTATTGCTGTGTAACAAATTACCCTAAAACATAGAGGCTTAAAACAACAAACATTTATTACCTCACAGTCTCTGTGAATCAAGAATCCAGGAACTGCTTAGCAGAAGTACCCAGAGCTCTATCCCTAAGATGAGGAGGAGGAGGAGGAAGAGAAGAAGCCAGCAGAACCTTTAGAAAAGGCAGCTCCCACTGAGGCCACCGCAACCAAAGAGACGAAGGGGTCAAGTTAGTGAAGGCCATGCTGCAGCACTGACTCCAGGCCTTCCACCTCAGAGTGCTATGAACCTTTTGCAAATGCCTTTCAGTTACTCTCCAAGGAAGTCTTTCCCTCGATTGTTCTGTGCACTGTAATGTACAAAATAACGTATTTTGATGATCAGGGGTTTTGGCACCTTGACATATACACTGAAAAACATGGGGTTAAATGTCTGTGTATCTCACATAACTCTACCAGTGACTGTGGCTGCTGCTTTCGAAATCTCCTCTGAGATTACCTCTAAGTTTGCCACTTTGAAATAATGTGCTGAATACTCTCAGCAACTGAAAATCATTATCTAGGAGTGTCTCTTGTGAGTGAGCTGATTTATTCTGATTCATTATCTCCCTTTTTAGTAGATTTTATACCCGTTTGGGAAATGAAATAGAAACAAAAACATCTGCCTTTAAAAATGCTGGAATGGGGCCATTCCTAATACAAGAGGTAAGATAATCAGATACTTATTTCTCAAAAACCATCTTGACCTTGAATATATGAGGTACTAGGCTTCATTTCTGATACATTTTGGTTTCCATTTTCTTAAAAATATATTTTATTTATTTTTTACAGAGAGGAAGGGAGAGGGATAGAGAGCCAGAAACATCAATGAGAGAGAAACATTGATCAGCTGCCTCCTGCACGCCCCCCACTGGGGATGTGCCCGCAACCAAGGCACATGCCCCTGACCGGAATCGAACCTGGGACCCTTGAGTCCACAGGCCGACGCTCTATCCACTGAGGCAAACCGGTTCTGGCTGGTTTCCAGTTTGTATTGAGCTTGAGGTTTTCTTTTTAGAGAGTGGAGCTTTGGACCATCCGACTCACAGACCTTTTCTAAAAAGAAGAAGCTGCTTTTACTGTTCTTGTTATTTGAAAAGCCCTCGTTTGGGGCCTGTGTTCACACTGGCTCTGACTCAGCCTGTTCAGATGCAATATTCTTGAGAGGTGGGGACCTACTTATTACCAAAGTAGCAACCAAGAAGGAAACAGGAATTAAAAGGATAGCACGGTTTAAAAAAAAAAATCAGGAGAGGTTATGTAAATCCCACTTTTTTTTAACTGTTTAAATCTTTATTGTTGAAAGTATTACATATGTGTCCTCTTTCCCCCCGCTAATAACCCCCTCCAG
>NW_005369706.1:1434294-1438616 GCF_000412655.1 Myotis brandtii | reverse complement strand
TATGAACATAGGGGTGCATACATTTTTTCTGATTGGTGTTTTGGGCTTCTTAGGATATATTCCTAGAAGTGGGATCACTGGGCCAAATGGCAGTTCCATTTTTAATTTTTTGAGGAAACTCCATCCTGTTTTTTATAATGGCTGCACCACTCTGCATTCCCACCAGCATGTACTAGGGTTCCCTTTTTTCCACATCCTCACCAGCACTTGTCATTTGTTGATTTGTTGATGGTAGCCATTCTGACGGTGTGAGGTAATACCTCATTGTCGTTTTCATTTGCATATCTCTGATGATCAGTGTGAGCATTTTTTCATATGTCTCTTTGCCCCCTGTATGTCCACTCTGGAGAAGTGTCTATTTAGGTCCTTGGTCCATTTTTTAATTGGATTTTTTGTCTTCCTTTTGTTAAGTTGTATGAGTTCCTTAAGTATTTGGGATATTAACCCTTTATCAGATGTATCATTGCCAAATATGTTCTCCCATACAGTGGGCTCCCTTTTCATTTTGTTCATGGTTTCTTTCGCTGTGCAGAAACTTTTTATTTTGATGTAGTTCCATTTGTTTATTTTCTCCTTAGTTTCCTTTGCCCCAGGAGATGTATCTGTAAACATACTGCTATGAGAGATGGCTGAGATTTTGCTGCCTATGGTTTCTTCTAGGATTTTTATGGTTTCCAGACTTACATTTAAGTCTTTTATTCACTTTGAGTTTATTCTTGTGTATGATGTAAGTTGGTGGCCTAGTTTCATTTTTTTTTTTTTTGGCATGCATTTGTCCTAAAGCCCACATTTCTAACTTCTCAAAAAATTAGAACTGGCCACACTGACCCTAAATTCCCATATGACCACAAACAGGCAGAGCAAAGTAGCAGCTGCCCCTTTAGGTGGAACAGGTTTCTTACTCAGTTTGGTTTACTCATAAACATTATCTGCCTGGCTCTCACAGGAAACTGAGTTTGGGGGTGATGGAGAGTAACCTAGAAAGGCCCACTTTATACAGAATGATCAAGGAGGTAATCTTTGAGCAACACCCTGAAGAATGAGAATGAGCCAGCCATGTGTAGAGCTGAGGCTAGAGTTTCATCTTTATAAGAGCAAATTTCAAAATCTAGAAACAGTTCAAAGCCAAAACTATAGCAAAGCACCTCCACCTCCCACTTTGATGTACCGCTTTCACTGCATCCCAGCCAGATGCCTGGAACTCATCTCCCACTTGACATGCTATTTCATTGTGCACACCTGAAGTATCTATGCACTCTGCCCATCATCCCATGACCTTAGAACAATATTTCTGATCATAGTATCCTTTCCACAAAGACAGACAAGTTGGCTACCTTCTGCGAAATTTGGTTTCAACCATGTCATTGAGCCTTCCACTGAACATTCCATTCAATAGAAATGAGAAACACCACAATGGGAAAGGTCTCATATCTTTCTATTACTTCAGAACTGGGTTGAGAAATTCACAAGGAGGGTGGGGACATTATGGATAAAAGACAACATTCTATTTGGCTCCTAGCAAGGCCACATCTCTCTTACCCATCTTTCTAACCCCAATTTCTACATTCATAAATTCAAGGAACACACAGTTCCTAATTCTACACTCACCCTTAGTTACACCACCCAGATAATCTTGCAGGATGCTTGCCTTCGGAATGATTCTCTGGCCCCACTCTCTGGCTGATTTCACCTTGTTAATACAATTACTCAAGTGGTTTGATCCTTTTCTGTCCACCAGCGCTAGCACTTCAACCTGTTCTCTGTATTCAAATCAACCACACTCTCACTTGGCCCTACCTAGGGCTTTAACAGCAACCATAAAATGAACCTGTTAATATCGACACTCTTCATTCTTAACATTCTTACTATAATGATATTTTTAAGTCATTCATAATTTTTCTTTGAAGATAGGTTTTTTTCTTTGAGTAGGTGTGAGTGTATTAACATTCAACTCAAAAAAAGCCCACTCAAGCTTTCCTTTATTATAGTCATAATGAAAACTCATAGAGGTGAGTCAATACATTAGGTGACTAAATATTCTGCCAGTCCCTGCCCCTGATAAAGAACCGAAATAGAAAAACCAAAGAGGAAAACTGGGTGTGGGAAGCATACTTTGGTCTATCCTTGACTTCAGAAACTCAGTTTCATCAGGTACCCAAAGTTGTTCAGATTCAGAGGCTAAATCACAGTAAGTAAATTCAGAGTGCTTCAGTTTCCTTACTTATAGATGGACATAATAATGCCTTTCTTATAGATTTGCTATGGAAATTAACTAAAATAATGTATGTAATACATCTAAGACCTAGCACATCAAACTATACAACAGAAAAGTTATAAATCATAATATGTAAGTTCCTATTTACATGTGGAATATATATCTTTCCTATGACTGGAATTTTGTTGTCTACTTCTCAAGACATACTTGCCAGGATAAACCTGGGAAGCAGTATTTTTAACCATGAGATTCCTTGAGAAGAAAATTATGCTGGCTGGCTTCAAAGTATACCTCATCCAGGCCCTGAAAGTCTGGTGACTACAGCTACCACAGAAGAGCACCCCTAACCAGTAACTAGAACTCTCATGTCTACCAATCAGTGGATTCCTGCCCCTCCCAGACTCACTCTTCCTGATCCTAACACTGGTTACCCCTGCAAATTCAGCCTAGCTTCCAGAGTTCATTCACCTTATGCCCAAATTTCTTGTACATAAACTTTCCCTTCTCTGTCCTGCCCAGGGGAGCTTGGCCCCGTATCTGTCCTTTCCTTTGCTGAATTTCTCTCGCCATTTTGAACCCTGCTCTCCTATCTACTCTCAGCTTCTTACCTGGACACTTCTCTTGGTCCAGGAGTGTCTTGGTCTTAGTTTCAGACAGATTAACTCTTACCTGGTCCTTTGCTGAAACAACTCCCTTGCCTTGTTATATGAAACCCTAGGTCAAGATAGACCTTATCATAACACAAATCTACACTCACTGTTCATTGACAGAAGTTTCAGAGGCAAGTTGATGGGGTTGGGGGGTAAGAGAAATTATGCTTGTTCTTGTCTAGAGACAAATGACCTCTCCCTGCCAGACTCTCCAGTGACAGCCCTCTAGCCACAGACACAGTGACATCCAAGCTGTGCACATCCAAAGGACCTCACTCCATCTCCCTCTACCGCTGCCTTTATTACTCCTCCTCCCATAGGGATTCACTAACTAGTCCTCAGAGTTGCTCTTGCTTCCAATTCCAAATGAATCTCTTTAAAGAAAGACTAAATCTCAAGTCTTTGGTAAAAACTGAGCACATCTTATTTGCACTATCGTTTTCTGGATCCTGTCAGAGGATGTAATAGGTAGTTTTTACCACCCTGGCTGGAATGTCCTCTTCTCAATCTCCTAGGTCTCCTGGTCTCTCCAGCTGCCTGTTCTGTGACTCATCTGCTAGGAAACAGCTGGGATGTCATTCTTAGACTCCAGCAGAGGGCACTGTAGTTCTGGCTTTTCAAAGTTTCTGCCTGAAACTAGAGGGGAGATGATACTCAAGCTGCTCATAACTGCAATCATCCAAAGCCTAAGGAATGGGCACCTCTAAGGTGGGTGTCTGTGCTGCAGCAGACAGCCACTTTTCGCAATAAGCTCAGCCTTTCCCCAGTGGTCTTCCCCCACCGAGACTGATCCAGTCCACTGCAAAGCAACCGCCAGGTTCCAGTAATCTTCCCCCATGTTGGCCATAGGAAATGATATTCCACATTTCAGTGGAGCTCAGGAAGCCAGGACTCTGCCTCTGGATCAAGGTAATGATATCATGTCCCCCACCCAACTCAAGGCTGCTCTGGGGTGAGCAGACACCCTCGACAAGACTCCCAATGAGCTGTACGTAAAGGAGTTCACCAAAAGGATAGTTCTGTCTATAAATTCAA
Organism: Myotis brandtii; assembly: GCF_000412655.1. Lineage (NCBI taxonomy): Eukaryota > Metazoa > Chordata > Mammalia > Chiroptera > Vespertilionidae > Myotis > Myotis brandtii. The sequence continues at coordinate 1,434,716 of NW_005369706.1, read as the reverse complement.
TGCAATCCCCATTAAAATACCAACGGCATATTTCACAGACCTAGAACGAACTCGCCAAAAATTCATCTGGAACTAAAAAAGACCCCGAATACCTGCAGCAATCCTGAGAAAGAAGAACAAAGTAGGAGGGATCTCAATACCAGATATCAAGCTAAATATTACTAAGCCACTGTTCTCAAAACTGCCTGGTACTGGCACAAGAACAGACATATAGACCAATGGAATAGAATAGAGAACCCAGAAATAGACCCAAACCACTATGCTCAATTAATATTTGACAAAGGAGGCAAGAGCATACAATGGAGTCAAGACAGTCTCTTCAATAAATGGTGTTGGGAAATTTGGACAGATACATGCAAAAAAATGAAACTAGACCACCAACTTACACCATACACAAAAATAAACTCAAAATGGATAAAGGA
>NW_005369706.1:1413616-1433673 GCF_000412655.1 Myotis brandtii | reverse complement strand
GCACAATTCACCATAGCTAAGATTTGGAAACAGCCTAAGTGCCCATCAGTAGATGAGTGGATTAAAAAACTGTGATACATCTACAATATAAAATACTATGCAGCGGTAAAAAAGAAGGAGTTCTTACCATTTGCAACAGCATGGATGGAACTGGAGAGCATTATGCTAAGCAAAATAAGCCAGTTGGAGAAAGATAAATATCACATGATCTCACTCATTTGTGGAATATAATGAACAACATAAACTGATGAACAAAAACAGATCCAGAGACAGAGAAGCATCTTTCAGACCATCAAACCTCAGAGGAAAGGCCGGGAGGCGGGTGGGAATGGGGAGAGATCAACCAAAGGACTTGTATGCATGCATATAAGCATCACCAATGGACACAGACACCACGGGGGTGAGGGCATGAGCGGGTGGGGGGAGTTAATGAGGGGATAAGGACACATATGTTATACCTTAATAAAGAAAAAAGAAAGGATAGTTCTGCCTGACTGGTGTGGTTCAGGTGATGGTTCGATTCCCAGTCAGGGCACATGCCCAGGTTGCAGGTCTAATCCCCAATAGAAGGTGTGCAGGAGGCAGCCAATCAATTATTCTCTCTCAACATTGATGTTTAATCTATCCTTCTCCCTTCCTCTCTAAAATCAGTAAAAATACATATATTTTTTAAAACAGGCTAGTTCTATCAGTCCACATTTTCTCTTAGTCCTTGGTCTTTCCTGGATGTTCTGATTAGATTATTTCAAGAGTCCGTTTGGTGTGGTGGTTAAGAGCATAGGCTCTGGAGCCAAACTGCTTGGGTTAAACTCATGTCTCTTCCATACATCAGTTATGTGACCTGGGGGAAATTACTAAACTTCTCTGAGCTTCTCTTTCCCTGTTTGTAAAGTAAGATGACAGTACCTATCTTTTATAGTTCTGCTGAGCACAGTCACTAAGTATTAGCTCTTTTTGTTGTTACCTCTAGAACAGCCGTGGGCAAACTACGGCCCGCGGGCCAGATCCGGCCCGTTTGAAATGAATAAAACTAAAAAAAAAAAAGACCGTACCCTTTTATGGAATGATGTTTACTTTGAATTTATATTAGTTCACACAAACACTCCATCCATGCTTTTGTTCCGGCCCTCCGGTCCAGTTTAAGAACCCATTGTGGCCCTCGAGTCAAAAAGTTTGCCCACCCCTGCTCTAGAAGATCCACATGATCCATTTTATGTCAGCCGTCTGCAACCAGTACTAACTAAGCCTTTCTGTGACCTCACGCTCACCTTCTTCCCCTCTGTCCAGGATCCTGAGCAAGTGCACCACATTGAGGAAGATATTTTTGGACATGGATGCAAAGGAACTCCCACCACATGTGAAATGTGCCCTGTGGATTGGTCTGTTTCCCTGGGCTCATGTTCCTGTCCACTTCCTCCTGAAGCACTGGCAATTTCCTTGTATCAGGGAAGACAATAAGTCATTGTAAGATAGCCTTCCAAACACACGTCAGCCCATTTCAGTCCATCTTAATGCCCCAGCCAACTTCAAGGAGTTAATACCCAGCAATGGGTATTACCTTCTGAGCAGGAGTCATTTGTTATGTACAGTAAGTACCACAGCATTTCTCTCAAGCTGATCTTATATGATTTTCTAGTCAGGGTGGTATTACTCTGCTAGAAGTAACACCAAGTCTAAGACAACTGCAAGTAATGAGTATTAGATATTATCACCACTGTGTACTAAGCATCTGGAAGAGGCAGGCAAGTACCACAACCTGGAAATCAGAATTCTGGGAGCCTCTGAAGCACACACATTTTAAAAATTCTTCAACCTGAAAATATTTTTTAAAATATATTTTATTGATTTTTTTACAGAGAGGAAGGGAGAGGGATAGAGAGAGAGAAACATCGATCAGAGAGAAACATCGATCAGCTGCCTCCTGCACACCCCCTCCTGGGCATGTGCCCACAACCAAGGTACATGCCCTTGATCGGAATCGAACTTGAGACCCTTCAGTCTGCAGGCTGACGCTCTATCCACTGAGCCAAACCAATTAGGGCAACCTGAAAATATTGTGGCAAATCAGCCCCAGTTCCAACTAACCAAGAGGCAATGGGCAAAGTAGTGGATAATTAAAAATGTTGCAATGACTCCATTGGCCCTGGGAAGCCTATAATATTGTGAAATTTACAATATTAAATTGGATAAGTGAAAGATCCACCCATGTACTTTTGCATCACCCCAGAAGTCCTTCACAGTCCATTCAAAGTATTAAAGGTGGCCTTATGGTAACTCCCATTTCGTGGCCCATTTCTAGAAGAAACTGCCCAGGGTACTCCATATCTATTTAGCCCCCAAAACCATATGAAGCATGGCATTAACTGGGTGGATGAAGAACCTCCTCTGTTATACCACCTACCAACAAAATGATGGAGTCCACTACCTTACCACAGTGAAGCTTGCTTATAAAGAGCTCGCTGCATCCCTGTACCCAAAACATGCCCTTTCACAGAGTCTGTGGCATGATTCTTACCTACCCATCACCACTCTTCACCTCAGGTGGCTTCCAAACCTGGAAGCTTCAAGAAGCTATAGTTACCAAAAATATCTCCCAGCCTGCCAAAAACTGATGCGAGGAGTATGTCAATGGGTGCTTGATTCGGGAGGAAGGCATCCACATGGGTGCTATTGTCCAGCACACCTCCAAGCACACTATAACCATCCATATGGGAAGCTGGAAATCTACTATTTGGAAACAGATAATAGAGAATATCATCCGGTTGTACCCTTAAGGATGATCTGTCTGAGGCCTTAGGACAGATAAAGAGCTCCCACTGTCACCTGCACCCAGACCAACAGTTACTACAGGCCAGATCCCATTGCCCACTAGAAATATGCTCCTGCTCTTCAGTTTATATCTGCTTACCCCCACTCCCTACTCTCCCAAAGTCAAATCACCAAACTCAAATGACACTGCTACCAGGAACTGGCCCCTCTCGTTGCTGTAACCTGTGATGAAGCACAGATCAGCCCCCTGGTCAGGCCAGGCTTCCAGAACTCTATACCCTGCCGCCTTTCCAAGTCCCCAACTATCTGTAGAGGGAGGGGATTCAAACAGTGTCCCACCCTGGCAGTGTCATTATCTCAGAGAATATTAGAGGGCTCTTCCATAGGAGTGCAAAAGGGAGGGAGGAGAGACAGAGTCGAGGGAGTGGGGCCAAGCCATGAAGAAGGGGGAAAGCAGGAGCTGGGGAAGAACTCCAGAAAAGAAGTGCATCCCCACCCTCCACCAGAGGTGAGGCAGCAATCTCAACAATTTTCAGAGAGAAGGGCCAATTTTCATCCAGTTCCTGACAGCTCAGGATTCAGAAGTGTAAGCCAAATCCTATTTAAGCAGAATATGAATTTGTTAAAAGAATATTGGTGGGATTATATCAAACTAAAAAACTTCTGCATGGCAAATAAACAACAAAATGAAAAAACAACCTGCAGATGAGAGAGAATATTTTCAAACCATATATTTTGATAAAGGGTTAATATCCAAAAGTATAAAAAAACTCATAACTTTAGCAAAAAAAAATTTGATTAAAAAATAGGCAAAGGAACTGAAAAGACATTTCTTCAAAGAAGACACACAAATGGCCAACAGGCATTTTAAAAGATCATTAATCATCAGGGAAATGCAAAATAAAACCACAATGAAATAACACCTCACATGTTTAAAAAAACAAACATGAAAGACAAGTGTTAGTGAAAATGTGGAGAAAAGGGAACCCCCGTGCACTGTTGGTAGGAATACAAATTGGTGCAGCCTCTATGGAAAACAGTATGTAAGTTCCTTCAAAAATTAAAAATAGAACTACCATATGATCCAGCAATTCCATTTCTGGGTATATAACCAAAGGAATTGAAATCAGGGTTTCAAATTGATATCTGCATTTCCATGTTCATTGCAACATTATTCACAATACCCAAGACATGGAAGCAACATAAATGTCCACAATGCATGAATAGATCAAGAAAATGCAATATATGTATACAGTGGAAATCTGCCATTTGCAATAACATGGATGAACCTGGAAGACACAGAAGGCCAAATACTACATGATACCACTTATATGAGGAACCTAAAATAATCAAACTCAGAAGCAGAGAGTAGAATGGTGTTGCCAGAGGCTAGGGGAAAGGGCATTGGGGGTGGTGTGGGGGGGGGGGGGGTGGGGGTGGAGGGCAGTAGTCAAAGGGTACAAGTTTCAGTTCTACAAGATGAGTAAGTCCTGGAGATCTATGCAGCATAAAGGTTGTAGTTCAATTGCATTACATATTTAAAAGTTTGCTAAAAGGGTAAATCTTGTTAAATGTTCTTATCACAAAATAACAATAAAGAGGGTGGGAGGAAATCTCTGGAAGGAATATAAACGTTTATGGTATAGATTTTAGTGATGGTTTCCTAGGTGTGTACTTATCTCCAAACTCATTAAGTTGTATAAAATATGTACAACTTTCTATGTCAATTACACAACACAGTAAAAAAAATAGTTTTTTTAAATATTTGGAAATAAAAATTTTAAAAATTTAAAATTTTAAAAAGAAGAAAATAATATTGGGAAGCACATAAAAGCTGTAGAAGGAACAGAGAACCAAGCTTGATGGATAGTAACCAGGAACACTGTTCCGAATCATGCTGCAGACCTGGTGAGGCACAACTACTGCAATCAATGCTAGGGTAGGCACCACTGGCACCAAGGATGCTGGGCCCTGCACACTGTGCTACAGCCAAGCACAGTTTCACTGCTGCAACTTCCCATCAACAGAAAAAGGCTTTACAAACCGCTGCTTCTTTGCAACCTCATCTTTGATTCAAAATCTGGAACAGATGTATTTGATTGTCCTAGCCAAACTTTCTGCCCAGGCCCTAGCTGTAAGAGTGGCTAAGTATCGTAGCCCAGCGATTTTCAACTTTGTTCATCTCATGGCACACAGAAACTACTAAATGTCTGTGACACACCAAAAAATGTATTTTTTGCTGGCCTGACAAAAAAAAAAATGTATAATTTTGATTCATTCACACCAAACGGCTATTGCTGTGTTGGCTATTGTCATTTTTTTATTTGACAAAAGGGAAAAGAGGTCAATGCCCCTGACTAAACAGTCAGGTATTGCATGTTTTACAGATTCTCGCAGCACACCAGTGTGCCTCGTGTCCCGCAGCACACTGGTTGAAAATCACTGTCTTAGTCTGTTCAGGGTGCTATAACAAAATGCCATAGACTGGGTGGCTTGTAAACAACAGAAATTTATTTCTCACTGTTCTGAAGGCTGAAGGCCACGATCGGGGTGCCAGCATGGTCGGGTGAGGTCCTCCTCCAGGTCGCAGGCTTCACTTTGTGTCCTCCCATGGTGGAAGGGGTGAGGGAACTCTCTCAGGCCTCTTTTCTAAGGACACTAATCCCACTGATGAAGGCTCTGCCCTCATGACCTAATCACCTCCCAAAGCCCCCACCTCCAAATACCATCACTTTGGGCATTACGTTTTCAAAGTATAAATTTGGAGGACAAGGGTTCTCCTTCCCTTGCTGAGAAGTTACTGTGTTTAGCTGGAGCAGCTAGTGGCCACCTTACTACAGGTGAGCAACATCTGCCTAGACTGCAGCCAATCCAGGTAAATGAAAGATGAAGAAAAAGAGCCACATGGGGACATCCACTGAGTTCCTGGGTCCAGCCATACTTAAAGCAAAAATTCCTGCCCTGCTTCAAATTTGTGACCCAATAAAATCTCTGGTTACTGAAAAAATAAAATTAAATAAATAAATAAATAAATAAATAAATAAATTTGGAGGACACATTCAGACCATTACACTGGGTAAGGAAGATCTAGTCTTTTCAGCCTAGTGATATATAGGTTTTGCCCCAGAGGGGAGTCCCAAACCCTCATAAGAATACTAGATCTACACTCTACTACTCTGCCCTACCCCACCCTACCCTACTCTGCACTAGCCCCACCCCCTGTCCTTTCCACTTTACTCAACACGAATCAGGCTCCAAATCAATAGCAAGCTGGGCCCTCTCTAATACTTTTAACACTTGCTGTCCTGCTGCCTGAAATGTTCTTTCGGATACTACCATGTCCCACAGACAACTCCTTACCCTCCAAGACTCAGCTCAAACATAACTTTCCCTTTAGACCAATTAGAGCTCTGCAAATACACCAGTCCCCAAAAGGGATTGCTGCCTTGGCCAGATTAAGTGCCTTTTTTCACCTGCACTAATCCTAAATATCTATCTATATCTTGATTTCAGCAGGAGGCCACTCAAAGCCCAGGAGACAGGGAGGAGCAAGAAAGTGGGGAAGGTGGTCTCTTGATCTCCGGATTCTCCCTCGCTCCCCTCTGTCACAGGCATTGTGATGTGACTCCTGAAGATACCAAAAATGGAGAATCAGATGTGTGTTGCTCGGAGAGATCCCTGCCATGTGTGTGGTTGGCATGGAGAGTAGAGGCTCAGAGAATCAAATAGTCCCATTTGTCAAATCTGCTCTCGTTTCAGACCAGAAGGAACTGGTGCCCACGAAGCTTCCCCCGATTATCTCAAAAGATGGGAATTATTCTGTGCACCAGAATAGCCACGCAAAGTACCACGAAGCTGTACGGAAGGTGTTGCTAAAGACATGTGAGTACCCCTGGGTGGGCTATGTCTTGAGTTCCTAAAAAATGGCCTGGATGAGGTGGGGCATGGTTATAGGGCAGGGAATAAAGAGTGCCAAGAGGAGAGACTGAGAAGATGAGGGAGAAAGTAGACCTGAGTGGTGGAGTGAGCAAGATAAAATAAAAATTGAATCAGACTTGAAGGCAGAAGGTCCAGGTTTCAGTCCAGTTCTGCCTCTTTTAAATGTCTCAACTTGAGTAGTCACTTATTCTTAATTAACCTGTTTCCTCGTTCATTAAAAAAAAAAAAACCCAGAAAATAGCTGCTCTACTAATCTTACAGACTTGCTATGAGGATCAAACCAAAAGTGTGACAATTTAGGAAAAGTACTTGTATATTATTACATGCTATGCCTCCAAGGAGTGGTAGACCAAGCTCTAGCTTTGGAATTCGAACTGAGTTGAAGTTCCAAACAAGTTGTGTAACCTTAAGAAAATGATTTTAAACATTTAACTGCTCCAAATCATCTGGAAATGGAAACAATACTCTAGCATTGTGTGAAAGTTAGAGAAGATGTACGTTTTAAAAAGCATCTAGGACAAATTACTGATACATTTGATAACGTGTAGGAATCTCCAGGGAATTATGCTATGTAAAGAAAGGCAGTCCCTGAAAGAGCACATGCTGTATGATACTGATTGTATAAAACTTTTTTCCTTTCTTTTTAAAAAATATGGAATGCTTCACTAATTTGCGTGTCATGCTTGTTAATCTCTGTATCATTCCAATTTTAGTATATGTGCTGTGGAAGCCAGCACGGCAACATTCTTTTTAAAAATATGTTTGTACTGATTTCAGAGAGGAGGGGAGAGGGAGAGAGAGATAGAAACATCAATGCTGAGAGAGAATCATTAATTGGCTGCCTCCTGCACGCCCCACACTGGGGATTGTGCCTGCAATCCGGGAGCAACCCGGTCATGTGCCCTGACCAGGAATCAAACCATGACCTCCTGGTTCATGTTGATGTTCAACCACAGAGCCACACCAGCCAGGCAAGCATATAACATTTTTAAAAATTATGTAAATGAAGAAAAGATTATTGATTACCAATGTCGGGGGTGTGGAGGTGGAGGGTGTGGCTATAAAAGGCAACTCCAGGATCATGTAGTGATGGAGCTGTTCTATATCACTATGTTAATAGCATGGCTGTGATATTGTACTAGATAGCTTTGCAAGATGTTACTCTTGGGGGGCAATGGGTAAAGGGTATACAGGATCACTGTGTATCATTTCTTCCAACTATGTGAATCTGTAATTATCTCAAAATTAACATCTAATTTTAAAAAATAAAGCTTTCAGAAATTAAAAATGACATCCATGGCCCTGGCTGGTATAGCTTAGTAAGTTGGGCATTGGCCCATGCACTGAAGGATTGTCAGTTTGATTTCCAGTCAGGGCACATGCCTAGGTTTTGGGCTTGACCCCTGGTAGGGGGTGTGCAGGAGGTAGCTGACAATGTTACATTCTCACATTAATGTTTCTCTCCCTCTCCCTTCCTCTCTCTCTAAAAATCAATGAAAAAAATTATTTTAATGACATACATGGCCCAGCCAGCATGGCTCAATGGTTGAGCATCGAACTATGAAACAGGAAGTCACAGCTCAATTCCCAGTCAGGGCACATGCTGAGGTTGCAGGCTTGATACCCAGTAGGGGGCATGCAGGAGGCAGCTGATCAATAGTTCTCTCTCATCATTGTTGTTTCTATCCCTCTCTCCCTCTTCCTTCCTCTCTCTGAAATCAATAAAAATATTTTTTAAATGACATGCATGAAGGATTATCTAAGAATTATTTCTAATAGCAAAACTTTTAAAAAGCTTATTACAATTAATAAGAGAATAATTAAGTAAAAAATGTAACATCTACTCAACGGTGTATTAGGGATTTTTAAAAAATGATTATAAAGACTATGTACTCATAATATTAGGCTATAATTCTAATTTTTAAAAATATAAACATTTTATACAGTGGTTCGCAACCTTGGCTGCACATTAGAATCACTTTGGGAATCTTTTTAAGCCTGATTTCTGGGCCTCATCCTCCGGAAATTCTGTTTTATACACTAGTATAATTAGATTTATTCAAATAGTGAAAATACCCCCCCAAAATCGAAATAGGTCTGACATTCTTTCAAAAGTTTAAGAACACCTCTAATATGACATTTACAACATGACAGATCCTTGATAAATGATATCTATTAGCAGTATGTAAACATGAGGTAGTATAATTGCTAAATTTCAGAGAATTACCTGGAATGAACAAAGAAAGGAACTATTTCAGAGAGGAAGGAAGGGAATGAGGATGATTAAGCATTTAAAAAAAAAAAAAAGCCCTGGCCACTCGCTCAGTGGTTAGAGCATCAGTCTGCAGACTGAAGGGTCGAGGGTTTGAACCTGTGGACCCATCTTGCATATTTCCCAAGTGGGTTGACCACTTGCTTTTCCACTATTTTAGCATGTGGGGGAAGCTCTCTAAGAGATGGGCTTAGTAGCAGCAGGAAGAACCAAAACTGATTCAACTGACCATGAAGGGTGTGAGATGCTGGAATCCGGAAGTAAAGCTGGGTGTGGTGACCAAACTCCTAGGACTTCTCAGCACCTGGTCAGGCCCAGTTGCTTATGCTGCCCTGACCCACAAAAGGGAGTACAGAACTAAAAGAAATTGGATAACTTGTGCTTCCCTAAACCTTTCAGTCCCCAATCAAGTCTTTAGAGTCCCCTTGACTGATGCTCAGAACTTCAGCTTCTGGAGGTCAAATGAGCCAGGAGTGCGCCCAGAAGACACCATGCCGTGGGTCCGGAGCCCTCGCCACTGCCTCATTAAAAGCCCAATGACCAGGTTAGGCGGGGAGGGGTTAGACTATTCCCTCCACTCAAATCCTTAGAGACTGTTTCATCTCTACTCAGAGTTAGGGAATAGAAGAGGTATTTTGAGTCTTACCAGGGAAAGTGGCCCCAAAATTTGGGCAGTGGTGGCATTCAAAGGAGGTAAAGATTTATCTGTGTCTTTGTTTCGCCATGTGGATATGACTTCTGAGCAGGCACAAGACAAGTGTCTATAGGATTCCTGTGGGAATCCTCCCCCTGTTGCTGCCTCCTCGCCCTCCAGCCACTATCCATTGGCAGTAGTCCTACTTCCTCATCACTACCCCTGCCCATTCTGCCCTGAGATAGTCTTGACCTATGTTTAAGGACCCCCGCCACACACACACACACACACACACACACACACACACACACACACACACACACACACACACACACACACACACACACACACACACACACACACACACACACACACACACACACACACACACACACACACACTCCGGCCTAGCCTGACTGAATCTGAGACCCTCTCTTTTCCAGGTTTATGGATCACTCTACCCTCAATGACAGACTATTCAGTCTGTATTGAGCAAGATGTGCTTGCAGAAGGACAGGATGGTCCGTGGAAGGAGGACAAAGAAGGGGAAAGAGGAAAAAGGTGTCCGGCTCTGATGGCTGACTAATGAAAAAGTAAACTTTAGATTGGACCAGAAGTCACTCCTATGCTCTGAACGTGAGGGGGAGGGAAACGATCCCAGTGCCCAAAGTCCCGTGAGGTCAGGTATGTGAGTTCTTGAAGCAGCCAGAACTTGGTGTTTGCTTGGGAGGGGCCAGGGCACTGGGAAGACCACCACAGGGGGTCCTAACCTCATGCGTGGAAGAGGCCAGCGTAACAGATCTGGGAAGTCTCATTGGTCCTCATGATGCTGCAGGGCCTAGAGGAGCTATGCTCTCAGAAGACACTGCAGCTTCACTGCGGCCAGGAGGAAAGCAGAGGAAGTCCTCTGACCACAGACAACCGAGGTCCACCCAGCCTTCAGGCAGGAGGCTGCCTCCACACCAGGCTCTGCTGATTCTGACCCAACCCGGGGCCCAGAACAGCAGCAGAGAACAGAGAATTTTACAAAGAGTTTGATTTTATTGATATTTAAATATATTAAATATTTCACTGAAATACATGGTACATCCCCCACCCCTCCCCTCCCACAGTGGTTACAGTATAAAACCAAGTCCCTGGGCCTCCTTTCCACTGGTTTCTCCCACCAACCAGTGAAGAAGGGGACAGCGATAGCCCGGAGGAAGAGCATGGCTGGCACTGTGGTACAGGGAGCCAGGGTGTGGACAGGCCCTTCCCGCCTAGCAAGCAGCAGAGACAAGTCACCCAAGACTGCGGTCTTCCCACTCTGGTCTCCTTATCCCCTCACCCCCACCCCATGTCTCCAAGCAGTCCCTTCCTATCCAGGGATATGGCCGGAGGGAGGGAAGTTGATTTTCTGTCTGGTCCAACTAGTCTTTTTCCCTCTTCCTGCCTTGTCTTAACAAAGTGCCTAATGGCCTGTTTGGTTGATGCATGAAGATTCCCCTAAGGCAGGCAGTTCAAATCAGAAACCAGGCCTCTACCAGGAACTAGAGTCAGAAAGGGCATGAAGAAGGGAACTTGCCCTTTCTACTCCCAATCCAGCAACTCTGGGATGCACTCTCCTCTGCCTCTCGTCACCTCCGAGACAGAGCAGTCTTTAAGCAAAATTCAGGCTTAAATAGGTACAGACAGAGAAACCAAGGCACCAACTAATTCAGGCCAGAGGCAAGAGGTTGCAGGGAAAGGGAAAAAGAAGGCAGGGATAGGACAGGAATATAGAATCCAGCCTCCTAACCCTCCTGCCAAGCCCTTGCAGGCTGCATGGGGGTTGGGGAGCCAGGAGCATGCTAGACTCAGGCTGAAGGCTGGGGAAGGCCAACTTTCAAGCCCGCCTACCCCATCCCCTAGTACCGGTATCTGGGTCCTCAGAAGGATCCCATGCTACCCCAGTCCCAAAGCATACCTCGCCCCAGGACACCAGCTGGGAAACCCAAGAAAGTCCTGAGCCTCTGCCCACCAAACCCTAGACAGTTCAGGCTGGTCTCTGCCCAGGCAGGGAGATAGTTATGCTGCACACATGGCCCCAATGGCACTTAGGGATTTGGCACAAAAAGGACTCTTCTCCCCAGGGACCCCTTCTCTTGCCAGGACACCAAATCCCTCTCCTGGGCCACCTGGGCATCTCTCTCCGTCCTTTGAAACCTGAAACACCGCCTTTTTCCCAGAAGACAGAGGCCCACAGGAGAGAGGCAGCCTGGGTGGAGAGCTGAGGAACAGGAGCACGAAGGACACAGTCCTGGACAACAGACACGCACACAAAGACCGACATGCACACACACTGCACAGACACACAGGCCCTCCCAGTGCCGAAGGCTTGGGAGGATAGTTTGGGATCAGGGTCATCTTCCTGCAGGCTCTGGCCCTTTCTAACTTGGCAATAGAAGGGGTAGAGAAGCTCCAGCCACCCCTCCCCCCCTTGCCAGCAGACAGCAAGAGAGCACAGGGGCAGGGTGACCTGATCCTGCCGTCGGGCCCTCAGATCAGAGTCCGGCCCCACCCCCTCCCTGGCCAGCCTGCTCTCTTTGGCACCTGCAGGTGAATTTCCAGCTCCTGCTCTGACATCCCCACACAAATGCCTGCTCTCTGGCCGGGCATTTTCACAGTACCAATGAGGCCAGATGCCCCTTTCCCTGACACTTTGCAGGAACTGGGGCTAAATCTGAGCTGTCAGAAGTCCCTTTGTTCCCCTTTGGGGACAGATCATGGGACTAGGATTTGGCAAATGGAAACATTCCCCTGAAATATGGACAGAACTGGGTTCTGAGAGCATCTCCCTCCTCTGCCTGTGCCTAGGAGGGAGACCTGGCTGAGGCCAGGAGACCCCAGGACCATGCTGGGGATGCAGGCGTAGCAAAGGCAAGCATGGAATAGGCACTCTTCACACCTGCCCCAGTCTTTGTACAAAGTATTCCCAGGAAAAAGGGAAAGGAAGGGCCCGGTCCTGAGCCTGCTGCCCAGACAGGGAAAGGGAGGCATGGCAAGCTGTCATTTCCATCTTTCCGGCAGGAGGGCTCCCACTGCTATTCCCTCCCCTGCTCCCAAAAGCTGGAATAAAGGAGAGAGAACAGCCCTGCCTCAATTTAAAAAGAAAGTCACTTACAAAACCCTCTTGGTATCCCCTCATTCTCCAGCCTGAGGGCAAATGAGCATGGTCCAAGCACAGCCTGCTGGGTGTTCCCTTTTGTGGTCAGCAGGGTCTTGAGGTACAGTGCCCCCTGCCACAGCTTCATCCAGCAAGCAGAGTCCACTCAAATGCCCACCTTGGTCCCTTCAGCTAAATTAGTAGCTGGGCCCTGCTAACTGCTGGGACCCCCATTGAGGAAGTAAGTGGTCATCTCCCCTTTGCCCTTCACCTTGACCACCCCTCGACACTCCAGCTGGTAGCCCTTGGCAGCTAGAACCTGGTACAGGTCCGTGGTCACCTAGGAGGATGGGAAGGGAGACTGCTTAGCTGGGATTCTTCCTGCTACATTTGTAGGGGCCCAGGGGTCCTCTCATCATACTAGCTGCCCTCCCCCAAGCCCCAGCACACTGCCACCCTATCCCTGTCCTAAGGGTTGCAGAAAAGGACCGACAGAAGCCCCCTGGACCCATACCCTACCAGCCTCTGCTCACAGGCCCCTCACCTGGATTCGGTCAGGAACCCCTGTGCTGTCCATCCGGCTAGAGACATTCACTGTGTTCCCCCAGATGTCATACTGTGGCTTCCGAGCCCCAATGACGCCTGCCACAACGGGGCCCATGTTCAGTCCTGGGGTGGAGAGAGCAGTAAGACATTTGAGATGAGTGGCTTTCCAGGGTCGCCCAGGGAGTCATCTCACCTCCTGGCACTTTAGAAGGAGCCAGAGAAGAAAATGGCAAAGGGACAAGTGTCCTGGTTGTAAAGAATGGTCCTGTCAGTTGAGGAGCTCCCCCGAGGCAGGACAGCTCTGCTGGAACAGTAGCTCACCTACTGAATGTGCGCCCTGTGCCAGCCACTCTGGTAAGCATTTCCATTAGTATTTCATCCTCTCAAAAGCCTAAAAGGTAGGTATCAGTATCCCCATTTTCCAGATAAGGCAAGTGAAGCTAAGAGAAGGTAGATGACTTGCTAAATAAGCCAGCAAGTGCAATACCCAGAATTCAAACCAGTCAGTCTGACTACAGGACCTATGCTATTAACCACTCCCATCCTCAGTTCATCTGAGAGGGGGTTCCCCTCATCACACTGGCCGTAGGTAAGGGCACAGGTACTGGAGTCGACATAAACCTGGTTTTGAATCCCAGTTCAACCACTTACTAATTACTTAATCTCTGAGAGTCCGTTTCTTTATCTTATCTGTCCAAGGGGATGATAATGTGAGGATTAAAGTGTGAAACAGTGCCCAGCACATAGCTGGCCCTCAGTGAATGATTGTTGTCCTTCATATCAGACAATATAGTGAGAGAAAGAAAACCCACAAGCGTCCCGATGGGGGATCTGTGATGCCGTCCTGCCTGGTCCCTAGGCTTTCCTCAGAAACAGCCCTGGGAAACCCGCCAGCCACCAGGCCCTCTCACCAATCTTCATCTGGAAATTGTTGAAGGAGTGCTCATTGATGTGCTTCATCTGCTCCATGAGCCGCATGGCATAGTCTGCGAGGGCAGTGATGTGGGAGCGGCCCACCTGGTCATAGGTGCTGGCATTCAGCCCCGAGGCAGCCATGTAGGTGCTGCCAATCGTCTTGATCTTCTCCAGCTGCCGGAACCGCTCCTCACTGATGATCTGGACAGCACAGGGGAGCCGGCTCTCAAGGCAAAGAGGCCAAAACCAGCCCTGCCCCCAGCGCCCATTCCTTGCCATGCCCTGGCCCCTTCGCCACTGCCCGGTCTCAACAGCTCCCCTCCTTTCAGTGAGAGAGCCTCCCTCCCAGCTGCTGGTCTCAGAGCAGGGCTGAGGAGCCAGGAAGACAGGCCTCCCTCACCAGGCAGCCATCAGAACCCAGGCCAGGGCTTGAGCGCTCAGCTTCAGGTCAATTCAATAGCTCACTCACAGAATCCAGAACCACAGAAGGGATATCAAGCATCAATTATTCCAACCTGACCTTTTGGGAAACCGAGTCCCAGAGTGAGGAAGTGCCTCCCCCCCAGCAGAGTGGAAAGCCCATCCCTGATCTGGATCTTTAGGACACTTCCTTATATTTTGCTTCTCTTTCCTTATTTAGGGGGACCATCTTGCTCACTTGGATTAATCGGGCTCTGTCCATAGACTCTTGCTTTCCTCTTCAAAAACATTCACCTGGTACCTATCCTGTCCCCTCCAGATCCTCTTGTCCTCCTTTGCTCCCTAACAATGATGACCCTACCCGACTGGGGCTCCCCTCTATGCTGCCTCTTAACACCCTCATGGGTCCCTATCCTCCCTCCACTCTACCTACGCTTACCCTGCCCCTAACATCTCTGGGTCCCATAAAATCTCCCTCCCTTCTCCAGCCACCCCTCCAACCCAGCCTTCTCAACCAGAGGTCCTCCCACTCTGCCAGCACCAGCTCACTGGACAAGCACCTCATCAAAGTCAGCGATGATCTCGTTGAGCAGCCGCAGGCACTCCACGCCCTCATTGTTTGCCTCCAGCTCCACGTAGAACTCAGAGAAGTTGGCAATGGAGGCAAACATGACAGCCACACACTCACAAGACTGATAGTAGAGCTCATCGTTCCGGCGCTCCCGGGCCAGAAAGTGGGCGGCCACGTCCTTGGGCAGAATGTTGTGCAGCAGCCTCCGGTTGTAGGCCTGGAGCTCCTCCATATCCTCCTTCTCCCCTGTTGCCTGTGGACACCACACCCATCACCCAGTGCCCACCATTCACAAGGGGCGGTGCAGCAGCCAACGCCTGAAGGTGGGCATAAGAGGGAACCACGTGGGAGAAGGAAGGCCTGGACAGATGAGGCCTAAAGAACAGGCAAAGGGGTGAAGAAGGCAGGAACAGAGACACAGAGGAGGCCTGGAGCCAAGGTAGGTTTGGGGCGACCAGAGCCTTAGCCGGCTAATGAGATGCATTTCTGGTTTGGCCTAGGCTCTGCCCCCCAAGTCCTCTCCCCCTTCCCGGGCCCACGCAGTCACCTGCAGTTTCCAGAGGAAGTCCAGGCGGGCAGTCGATTCCACCTGCTGAGCATGCAGATACAGCGCCAGCGCAAACACCAGCAGAATCACGGGGGTCATGTATTTGAGCGCCACCCTCCCTGCAGCTGGGCTGCAGGTAAGCAGAGGCATGCTCAGTGTCTGAAGGAGGTATCTGGCAGCCCTACCCTTCACGGCCTCAGAGCCCTTACTCACCAGTCCAGCCCATCGATGGTCTCATTGGAAGAAGCCCTGGCAGGAAGACACAAGAGACAAAGTCATCGGTTCTCCCTGGGATACAGAGTGGGGGCAGGGAAGGGGAGACAGAAACTGCATCGACTGAGTACATACCACAAACCAGACAATGGGCCAGGGCTTTGCTTACAGTCACTCATTAAGAGCAGAGGTTCCACTCCTGGCTCCTCTACTTACCAGCTATGTGACCTAGTACAAGTTGCTTAACTCTCCAAGCCTGTTTCCTCATCAACAAAAGAGGGATCAGATCTCAATAATGCATGCAAAAGGCTTAGCATGACAGTGTTAGTTACTATCATCTTCACAACCACCCTGTGAGACAGGTGGCATTGTCATTTAACAGATGAGGAAACTTAGGCGAAGAAAAGTTCAAGGTCAAGTTAATCCCCTGTTCAAGGTCACACAGCTAATGAGTGGCAGAGCAGGGATTCAAACCCAATGGACTCCAGAAGCTTTTTCAACTACACCAAGCTCTGGCCACAAATCACAAGGGGTGGGGTTTTACAGAGGAAAAGCCAGAGAGGTGTCCCAGGCAAAGCCCTCAAGCAGGAGTCAGAAGTTTTGGTTCCTGGTCAGGGCTCTGCCACCAAGCAGCTGTGTGACACAAGAGTGGACATGAAAGCATGCAAATTCGAAAGGGGATTTTTTTTTTTTAACGTCTAACCTAGAGACACAGGGATTTCCCAGCACTGGTGTTCCCTTGGGGAGACAGTTTGGGGTTATATGCTGGGAGCTCCTCCACCGCCTCCTTTCCCCGAACTGATGAGGGGTGAGTGGTGACATTCCACGGGCACAAGGGGCCTGGGCACCAGAGACTTCTGGGGGATGAAAGGGCCTGAGGATGAACTCACAAGCCATGGACGCCAAGCAGCAGGTCATAGTTGTCGAAGATGGTGGCTGGGGGGCCCAGCAGAAGCAGCACCAAGTAGATGAGCCCCAGGACAAAGATCATGGCCAGCTTCCCGATGCTACTGATATGCAGGAAGACAGAGCTGGCCAACAGACTCAGCAGCATGTTCCCGATGAAGTACTGGGGGCGACAGCAGGGGAGGTGTTGGGTGAAGGCAGAAGCCAAGGTGCCCCCATGCAGAGAGAGCCCCGCCCTCCCCTCCCCTGCCTCACCTGAGCTCCCCTCCACAACCTCAACCCCGAGCCTCTTCCACCCTCCAGTCACCCCCACCGCACACCGGGGCCCCTGGCTGCTCTTGAGTTGGCGACTCTGGTGAGATCCCAGTGCCCATCACCGGGTCTGGCCCAGAGGGGTCAATAACTGGTGCTAATAAGGAAGCCCCTCCGCCTGCCCTGCTCAGCACGGCTTGGTCACCTCAGGGAAGCTGCAGGTGGGGGCGGTGCCCTCACACAGGGGAGTATCAAGACCCAGAGAGTAATTGAGCTGCTGCAGGTGGCAGGCGGTGACGTCGGCAGGTGTCACATTCAGTATCCTCGCTGCGCAGGTTCGTATGGGGGTGTGGTTGCAGGTGAACTGTAGACGTGGGGAGAGGTATATCAGGGTAACCAAGGAAGCGAGGGGTTGCAAGGGCCATAACCCAGGTGCCTTATACTCCAGGGGCCCCAGTTCTCACTGAGGGATGACAAGAGATGGGGAGATCAAGGATGGAGGACTGGAATTGACCTCACCCCCTCCTTTGGGAAAACAGGCTCCCTGAGGGCAGGAAATGTGCCCCGGAGCCCAGAGCAGGTTTTGGCATGAGGAGGGAGGACCTTTACCATGTTGGCGATGGCGGAGGTGAACACAAGCAGGACTGAAAAGATGCCAACTGCAGTGCTGTGTGCCCGCGAGCGGACAATGCTGCGGGACAGGCGTTGCAGGGCCTCAGGGAAGATCTGTAGGCAGGAGACAGATGAGTTGGAGGCCACATCAGCCAGGGGGTATGGCCACCCAGGGGTGGGGCCCAATGAAGAGACACGACCTTCTCCTCCCTCTCCCCATGTGACCACCCCTGGCCCATCCTGCCCTCTCCCACCAGCCCTGGAAGACCCCTCCCTACTCACAGAGCCACAGGAGTACACGGCGCAAATCAGCACTGTGATCAACAGCAGCAGGAAGATCCCGACATAGAGCCCAAGCATCAGCGTTGAGCTGGGATGGAAGAGAGCCCGAGAAAATGTTACCCTGGAAGATTGGGTGTCCTTGTCCCACCTCCCGCTCCCCAGATGGGCAGGGCTCGGGCTCCAGGGACTGTGGGCTTCTGTGGGTGTTTGTGTGGGTGTTTAGGAAGGTTTTGGGAGGTGCTGGAGGGAAGAGAGGCTGAGCAAGGAGGGGCAGGGCTCTCACTGTGGGAAGATGAGGAGCTGGATGAAGCAGATGAAGCAGAAGACCAACAGGGCACAGGCCACGTAGGCTCCGAAACGGGGATCCACTTTCTGCGAGTACTGAGGGAGAGGAGGCTGAGCTGGCACTGGGCTCTGCCCTGGGGAGGAGCATGCTACCAGGGGCCTCAAGGGGGAGCAGCAGTTGGCCCAGTTGATAGGAATTCCCACCATGACCTGTGGTCACCTCCCATTCCCCCAATCCCTCTCCTGTTCCCTCACCTGTGCTCAGACTTCCCTGCCTGGACCTGCCTCCTCCCCAACCCTCCTCCTTCAGCATCCCCCAAACCTTCTTTTCAAGATCCTCTCTCTGGAAGGTGAGCAGGAACCGGCGCACATGGTCCTTGCGCAGCTGATCGATGCTGCGGGCATCAATGGCACGGCCCAGGAACTCGTCTACCTCATCCTCAGGGTTCAGGGCGTCTTGAGCGCCCCGGCTGAGGGCAGGGGACATGGCTTCACCAGGTGCATGCGCATGGCCATTGCAAAGGGAAGGACAGGGGCAGCACCCAGACGGAGTGTGAGCGAGTGTGTGGCACCTGCTCTCACACAACACATTTAAGGTCCAGGAGAGGGGGACCTCTGCTCCTCACAACCCCGTCCCAGGTGCAAATGCCGTCCCCACTCCTCCTCCTCGGTCACCCAACTTACTTGTCTTTGCTGGAATCATCAATGCCCTAGAGAAAGGGACAGAGTGTGCAAGTGAAGTAAAAGCTGTCTGCCCTGCTTCCCCCTCCCCAACACTGCTGAGGGTTCCCCCATATTCTTTGGGAATCTTGGGACCCCTGGGGTGATATCATCTCTCCCACCCCCAATACCAGAAATCATTCATAGTGATGGCAGTCGCAACCAGGCGGGCAGAAGAGGGAAGGGGGACACAGAGTGTTAAGGGAGACAAGAAAGTGAGGCCTAATTCTATGAAGCCAGCATCACCCTAATACCAAAACCAGATAAAGACAACACAAAGAAAGAGAATCACAGGCCAATATCCCTCATGAACATAGATGCCAAAGTCCTTAACAAAATTCTAGCAAATCAGATCCAGCACTACATTAGAAAGATCATACACCATGACCAAGTAGGATTTTTCCCGGGGATGCAAGGATGGTACAATACCCGCAAATCAATAAATGTGATATGTCACATAAACAAATTGAGAGATAAAAACCACATAGTCATATCAACTGATGCAGAAAAAGCTTCTGACAAAATCCAACACCCTTTCTTGATAAAAACCTTCAGCAAAGTGGGAATAGAGGGATCATACCTCAATATAATAAAAGCCTTATATGACAAACCTACAGCCAACATCATACTCAATGGGCAAAAACTAAAACCATCTCACCTAAGAACAGGAACAAGACAGGGATGCCCACTTTCACCACTCCTGTTCGACACAGTACTGGAAGTGCTAGCCATAGCAATTAGACAAGAAGAAGAAATAAAAGGTATGCAAATTGGAAAAGAAGAAGTAAAACTGTCATGTTTGCAGATGACATGATACTGTACATAGAAAACCCTAAAGACGCCATAAAAAATGATTAGACTTAATAAATGAATTTGGCAATGTAGCAGAATACAAAATTAACGCCCAGAAATCTATGGCATTTTTATACACCAATAGTGAACTTACAGAAAGAGAGATTAAAAAAACAATCCCATTTACCATTGCACCAAAAAAAAAAAATTAAGATATGTAGGAATAAACTTAACTAAGGAGGTAAAAGACCTGTACTC
>NW_005369706.1:1400808-1412199 GCF_000412655.1 Myotis brandtii | reverse complement strand
CTAAAAATGGAACTCCCATTTGACCCAGTGATCCCACTTCTAGGAATATATCCCAAGAAACTAGAAACACCAATCAGAAAGGATATATGCACCCCTATGTTCATAGCAGCACAATTTACAATAGCTAAGATTTGGAAACAGCCTAAGTGCCCATCAGCAGATGAGTGGATTAAAAAACTGTGGTACCTCTACACAATGGAATACTATGCTGCTGTAAAAAGGAAGGAACTCCTACCATTTGCAACAGCATGGATGGACCTGGAGAGCATTATGCTAAGTGAAATAAGCCAGTGGGAGAAAGATAAATATCACATGATCTCACTCATTTGTGGAATATAATGAACAACATAAACTGATGAACAAAAACAGATCCAGAGACAGAAAAGCATCTTTCAGACCATCAAACCTCAGAGGAAAGGCAGGGAAGGGTGGGGTAAGGGGGAGAGATCAACCAAAGGATCTGTATGCATGCATATAAGCATGACCAATGGACACAGACAGCACGGGGGTGAGGGCATGATCGGGGTGAGGGGAGGTAATGGGGGGATAAGGACACATATGTAATACCTTAATCAATAAAGAAAATAAAAATTTTAAAAAGAAAAAAAAAGAAAGCGAGGCCTAGGTCCTGGTGCTGTGGGCCCTCACCATCTGGCGAAAAGCCTTAGAGTCCTTGGTCCGGGAGAAGGCTCGGTCGGGCACCCAGCGTGGCATCGGCCCTTCCATGGAGTTGGCCCGTGTCCGCTGCAGCTTGGCCAGCATGGCCTTCTCCTCTTTCTATATGGGCAGCATGGGCACAGGCTTAGGAAAGGTGCCCAGAGAAGGCCTCTGCCTGCACCTTCCATTTGTCCTTCTCCCCGCCTGACCCTCCCCTGACCCACCCTGGCCTGACCCGTTTCTGGCTGGTGCCCAGGATGAGGAAGGTCTCAATGTGCTGCTCCTTGAGGTATGCGTTGCGCTCACCACCATGGCCTGGCTCCACCTCATAGTCCCCGTTCAGGTACTGCAGCGTGGCCCGAGTGATGTGGATGCGGCTGCGTGGGTACGGGAGGGTGAGACCTGGGCGCTCTCTCCCGCCTGCTCCCATCCTCACCACCTGGACCCCACACTCACCCGGCCTGGCCCCCCGCCTCCATGTGGTTGGCCAGAGTCACGTCATTGGACCACACATCGAACTGCCATTTCCGCAGGCCCAGGACACCGCAGTGCACGCGCCCGCTGTGGATGCCCACGCGCATGTTCACGTTCACACCCGTCACCTCACGCACCAGCCTGGGAGGAGGTGGCTCTGGCTTAGCTCCTGGCATTGTCTTCCCTACTCCCAGCCCAGAGCCCGGGCCTTCCGCTCCCCTCAGAGCCGGGCGGGCACGGACAGGCCTGATGCAGGCACAGGAGCACAGCCTTGGCTGGTTGTGGGCAGAGAACTGCATGGGGCTCAAGGACAAATGTTTGAGAACTGGGTTCGCCAGCAGGGGTCCAGCAGCATCTGTGGACCTGAGCTCGGAGAGGAGGAATCACTGTTCTCCCCAGGGGCCTGTTCAGCTGGCATTCTCTCTAGCCCTTGACCCCTCCCCCTGGGTCCCGCTACCCCACCCTCACTGGCTGGAGTCTCAGGTACACAGGGGCCTTTACAGGGGCTGAAGAAAGATCCATTTCCTCCCCAGTGATGGATCTCAAAGACAGAGAAACTGGCCGAAACTAAGGAAAAGCCCTGAGAGAATATCGAAGGGTAGGAGCCATCTGGGGCACCTTCAGTTCCAGGAAGCCTGGGAGGGGTGCTGCTTACGAGATGGCCTCGATCATGTCCACCCCCATCTCCACGCAGCAGTGGGCATGGTCTGTCCGGGCCTCTGGCAATCCCGACACACAGTAGTAACAGTCCCCTAAGATCTTGATCCTCAGGCAGTTATTTTCCTAAAGAGGGAGGAGTTGGGGGAGAGTCACCTTACTCTCTTGCCCACCCTGCCTCAGGCCCAACGCCCTCACTGCAGTCTCTATCTGCCCCCACTCCCTCAGGCTGCTGCCAGCCGGGCTGTGCTCCCACCACAGTCCACCCTGCCCCCAAGCCCCAGCACCCTCACCGCAGCCAGCTTGTCAAACCGGGCAAAGAGCTCATTCAGGGTCATGACCAGCTCCTGTGCGGTGCACTGGGATGCCAGGCTGGTGAAACCTTCGATGTCCGCAAACAGGATGCTGTGGACGATGGGGGAAGATAGAAGGTGCCACATGACCCTCAAAGACTCCCAGATCCCCCACTTTTCCTGCATCCTTCCACCCCACCCTACCTGACGTTGTCATGCTTCTGGATGTAGATCTTATGGAACATCATGTCTTCTTTCTTTGTGTTAATGTCTTCTTTCATCTCCATGGCAACATGCTGGGGCAACACTGATAGCAGTAACCGCTCCTAGACCAGTAGTTTTGACAGGGCACCACTATTTTCTGGGCCTCGCTTTTTAAATCCCTCCTGGTTCCACCACATTCCCAGAGCCCTCCAGACTTCTCTGTAGACCCGAGCTTCTCCTCTGGATGGTAGCCTGACCCTCCTCCATTACAGCCCTCAGCAGATGGACGCCCCAGCCCTCTCTGACCACCCCACATTCAACCACACCTCAGACGTGCTCCTGTGCTCCCGTCTGCTCCCTTCCACCCTCAGGACAGAAACCCCAGGGTCATAGGGCCTCTGTGACACACAATCAGAGAACCATTCACTTATTCCACAGAGTTGTATGGGGCAGCAGGTCCAACCTGCAAGTTATGCGGGAGGAGGTGGGGGAAGGCACCTCAGGGAGAGCAGTCCCACCTGCTGCCGGTTCTCATGCTGCAGGTGCAACCGGGCTTGGATGTAGCCACGAGTCTCCTGAAAGGCCTGTCGCTGAGACACCTCAGCCGGGTAGTGTGTGCAGATGCCAATGACGTTGGTGCAGAGGAACAGCAGCATGTTGGCACCGAGCTGCAGGAGGGTACATGAGCTTGGTGACCACCCTGCCCATGCACAGGTGTGACTACATTCTGTAGATGAACTCCTCTGGAGAGGAAGGCAGGGATCCTGTGCCATCTGTCCCTAAACTGTCCCCACCCCTGGGAAACATCTGCCCTACTACCCCCGCACACCGCCCCCCCCGGAGTCCAGCTCCCTTCCTGGATCACTGCATGACTAGAAATGAGATCTTTACACGGCTCCTGGGAGTAGAAGCACAAACTTGGGCAGGTAGGTCATGGGACTGAGCCCAGCACACTATGATTTCCTACCCCACAAACGTCCTAAACGAAAGACAAATGCTGCTGCTTCTGCACCTGTTTCTGCCCAGGAGACTGAGCCCTACATCCTTCAGTGAGTGCCCAGGACCATCATCTCACCTCTCTGGGCCTGTGTGTGCTCATATAGAACCTGGAGAGGGAGAATAGGAAGATCTCTAAGGTCCCTCCTGGCCCTGACATAATAATAATTACTGTTATTGTTACAGGAGCTAATTTGTTTGCTAACTACAATGTGCCTAGATTCTATATATGTGTCTTCTATACATTAACATATGTATTTCTTACAACTCTGTAAAGTAACACTATCTCATTTTAAAGGCGAGGGACTGAGACCCAGAGAAGCTAAGTAACTTGCCTAAGATCACACAGCTGGTAGTGACTGGTGTGGGACTAGAGTCCAGGGCAGCCGGACTCCAAAGCTTCTGTCCTAACCCTACTGTATAGTACATCCCAGGTGTCCGAGGTTCCTACTCACTCCATGTACCCAAGCTCTTGAGGCCCAGCCTCAGAGTCCAGGCTTGGGAGTCATCGATTCTACAGACACAAAAAACCCTTCCCAACTGGGATGGGGCACCACCACGCCCAGACACCCCCAACACTTGGCCCCACAACCTAGGACCCTGATCTCAGGATGCTCAGCCCTCAGTCAGCATGAGTAGCACTGACTGGAGAGCAAGTTTGAAGGAAGCTGGTCTCAGTGCTTCTGGAAATTCAGGGGTTAACCTGGCCTTCGTGGCTCCACCCCAGAGTTGGCTGGGACAGGGCTCTGCTTTTGAGAGAAGGGAGGGAAAGAGCACCAACTGGAAGCCAGGAGTTCTGGGCTCTGCCCACAACCAGACCTAGTCTTGCAAACTGGGCAGGTCACTTAATCTCTGGGACCGCAGTTTCACTTTTCTTGGGTCAGAAGGAGGAGGGTCTGGCTAGCCCGCGAGCCATTTCCAGCTCTGACCCTCTACCACTGGCCTCCTGGTCTCCCTTCCCAGTCCAGATGACAAGGCCCCCCTCCCAGCAGCAGGGGTGAAGAGGGGGGCACACTATCTCCCTCAGGGGTTTCTAAGAATAGCCCCCAGTGGGGGAGAAGTAAAGGGGGGGCACAAACCAAGCAACTTCCCTTCCTGGCCCCAGGAGCCCAAGAGGAAAATGTGAGTCATGATAGAGGGAAGGGGAAGGGGGACGAGAGACTGAAATAGATCTGTACACAGACCCCTATCAAACTGTGAGAAAAAAATGGATGCCAGGGCACTGCAGGAGACTCCAAGTGGGGCGGAGTTAACTGGGTGAAACTCTCAGTGTGTCTGAGTGAGTGGGTCAGAGACTAAAGGCTTCTTCCTGTGAGTGTGAGCGAGGCTGGATCTGGGAAAGCGTTTCCCAAGGAGCCTAGAAAGGAGGCCACATCCCCACCCTATCCAGAACCCATATGCCAACTGGGTGCGGGGAATGGCCCTCAGCTCAGAGAGGAGGTATGGAAACCCTAGTCCTGGGACTGGCACAGGGGCAGGGGCGACTTTCTCCACTCCTCCGAAGAGTGTGCTCGCTGGGCCCCACTGGGTGAGGTTGCAGCCAGGTGCCCCAGGGGAGGCGGGAGGCTGGCATAGTCCTGGCCTCCATGGGACTGTGCCTCCCCAGTCAGGCTCTGGGCCTGGCTCTGGGCACCATGCCAGCTGAGAGCAGAGAAGAGACACCCACCACCCAGAAATGGGTGGGAGGGGAAGGGAGGCACCACCTCCAAGCTCCTCCTCCCCCAGAAGGCAGTCCAAGTCCAAAGCCCGGTTTGATAGCTATCCTGGAGGGAAGTAGGGGGCTAGCAGGGGCACAAGGACCCTGGCCCTTTAAGAGGCCTGACAGTGCCCTGCAGGCACAGGCTCCACAAACAAAAGGGCTATAAAGTTACTTTTAAAAAGGTACATTCTGTTCTGGGAGCACAGGCTAGGCTGGGAAGGGCATCAGGCCAGAGCACCCAGCTTCTCACCCTGGGAGCCCCAGGCAACTTCCTCTTTGTGGGTGGGGCTAGGGTGGGCTACAGGCCACAAGCCCCGGGCCAGGCGGGGGCTGGCTCCCTCCAACCTTGAGCACAGAGGACAGCAGCCTCTAAATCAGGGTGCCAATGGCAGGATCATGAGGTGTGCTGGCTGGGGGCGTGGGGGGGGGGGCGGGCTGTGCCCATAGCAGCCCCTGAAGGATCACCTGGCCAGACAGCCTGGTCTACTCCCTGGTCAAGCAGACGGCATGAGATGGCCGACTCCACAAGTTCACGTCTCTCTAACAGGGACTTCGTGGATGCCCCTTCACTGGGAACCAGCACCTGCAGCGTCCCCACACCTCCATGCCCCACATGAGAAGGCTGAGCTGCCCTGCCATGCTGTTAGATTCACTCTGGGAGAGAGAGGGTGCGGCCCTAACAGCAACATCATGAGGCAGACACTATTTTCATCCCTGTTTTATAGACTGGGAAACCAAGGCTGGGAGAGGCAAGGCTAGTCGTCTAGGATCTTACAGAGAACAGAGCCCATTGGATGACCAGGTCCTCCTGCAGCCAAGCCTTCATTTCTCACTCAACACCATGTCAAGCCCACCTCATCCTCCACTCAGCTCAGAGGCAGCAGCCAGCACAGAAGTACCGCTGGTACAGGCGCTCCAGCTTGGCTGAGCGGAACTGCTTGGACTGGAAAACCTGAAGGCAGGGCTGCCAGACCCTTGGTGCCCAGTGGGAAAGGAGAGGGCGGGATGAGCTCAGACCCTAACACCTCTCTTCTGCAGTCCAACCCCATTCAAACCACTCCCAGCCCAGGAGATACAGACCCACTCTTCACCTTGCCTGTCGTCTCAGAGACAGCCTTGGTCCGGGAGTCAGGCAACTCCTTCCTCGCTAACTCCATCTAAAACCTGCCCAATTCCTCCAGATCCCCACCGAGAGCTACATTTCAGAGATGGCACCAGGGCCTGAGTCTCAGGTGTCAACTTGGAGCCAGACATGTCAATGCCCGGATGGTCGCCTACATTGACCTCTGGGCCTGAAACACCTCCACCTCCAGCCTTACCTTATGTCACTATAGGCTACACCACACTATTTCAAGGGCCTCAAGCCCCAGAGCTGTAGACTGTGGCCCACAGTGAGAGTACAGGCTTGGGTATGGGAGACCTCCCTCCTCTCAAGAGTGCCCTCTGCCCCAGATCCCCAAGGGAGGCCAACCCCTGAAACTTGACCTCCCATCACTTGCCCCTCTTCCCAGATAGAGCCAGACATCCCTGCACCCCATAGCCACCCATGACTCACCCACCCCAATTACCAGACCCCTTCTCGTTCCTAGCCTGGTGCCCCCATACCTGTCTTCCTGACCACCCACCTGCTTCCAGAGGAAGGCATCACCACGGTTGAGTTGCCAGGCCAAGATCAAATGCAAGATGGAGAGGCCCAGGCCACTGAAGACAGCTGCCCGCATGCGGATGGGTAGGAGCGTGTAGGTGATGTAGACAAAGAACACGGGGCACCAGAGGCCTGCGGACGGGCTGTGGGGGTTGGCTGCCAAGGCGCCCCCAACCTGCACAGCCGCCAGGATGCCCAGCACCACGTAGCTCACTACCCACATGGAGTCCTGGCGGAAGCTGTGTTGGTTGCACACCACCATGAGCACCACAAAGAGGACGGCGGCACAGGCCAGCAGGGCCACGTAGGCAGGCTGAGGGCGGGCGGGCGCAGCGTGAAAGGCCAGCAGCACAGCGGTGAGCAGCACGAGCACCGCCATCAGCAGCGTGAGGCTGCTCTGGTTCATCTGGAAGAAGTACCGCTGGTACAGGCGCTCCAGCTTGGCTGAGCGGAACTGCTTGGACTGGAACACCTGCACCAGCCGGCGCCAGCAGGACCGCCTGCTCCTGGGTGCTACATCGGGTGCCACCTCAGCCACCCCAACCGCCACTGTCGTCTCAGGGTCCTCAAAGCCCAGGGCCACGGCCCGCAGCCCCAACTCAGTGCCCTTGCTAGGGCCACCCCTCCGGATGAAGGCCTCCTCCTGCCAGGGGCACTGAGGTGGGGCTGCAGGGGTGGGGCTGGGTGGCTGTGCATCCCGGAGGCAGCTCATGTAGCGGGGTGCGCAGAGGCCACTGGTCCGAGTCCTGTGACGAGGGCGCTTCTGCCCATTGCGTTCACCCCAGGCTGTTTTCCGTTCATCCACTTTGGGGACCAGAAGGCCACTAAACCATGACATGCTGCAGGGAGGAAAAGAATGAGACAGTATTAATACCACCATCACAGCCTGCCACCACTAGTAGCTATTATAGCACTTCCCACTGCCAAGTTCAGTGCTTCAGGCACATCATCCTCACAAAATGACTCTGAGGAAGACCATGGTATCCCCACTCAACAGGTGAGGGAACAAACGGAGACAGAGGCAGGTGAGGTAACGTGCCACATAAGTGTGAGAACTAAGATTCTAACCCAAATCCATCTGATTCCCAAGCAGTACATTTCAACATTCACCTCTTCCCTAAAAGGCACAAATTTCCTGGTGATTAGAAACTCCAATGCCTGTGTCAATGAGCAAAGCTGCCCTGATTCAGGCGGGTGCACGCCCTGAGCACGGGGACAAGCACCAGCCCACACCAGTACGTGGTGGCCCCTGGCGTCCCAGCGGAGCCTGTTCTGATTTTTTCAACAGAAGCTGAAAACAAATATGTAGATTTCAATGAGAAATCTCCTGATTTTTCAACGCTGGCAAGTCAGTCGCATTTTTCAGTGCTGCAAGCCAAATAAATCAAGTCCACAGAATGGATTCGGCCTGGGAGCTGCCAGTCGGTGACCTCTGTACAAAAGGGAACCTTTCCACATCCTTCCCCATCGCACTCAGACACACACTCACACACTAGGCACACTTCGCCAAGCTGAATCCAGCTTCTCCCTCAGGTCACGGTTTACATGGAACTTCCTCAGGAAAGATGTCCCAGCTAAGTTTGGTTCCCTGTT
This sequence comes from Myotis brandtii, assembly GCF_000412655.1. Lineage (NCBI taxonomy): Eukaryota > Metazoa > Chordata > Mammalia > Chiroptera > Vespertilionidae > Myotis > Myotis brandtii. The sequence goes on along the minus strand of NW_005369706.1, from coordinate 1,403,981 downwards.
TACCCTCCGTACATTTCCTCCATGGTACTTACCACAGTTATAATTAAATCATCCTTTGTTTAACGTGTGTCCCTCTGACTATACATAGATTATATCTATTTTGCTCAGTGTTTTATCCCCAGCACCAAGTACGAAACTTGGCTCACAGTAGGGACTCAATAAATGTATGTTGGAAAGACAGAAAGCTCAAAGGCTTTGGTAGAGAGCAGCTGACGTGAAATAATAATGATAATATTATGACTCGTCATCTCTCTCACAGCACTCCAGTCCTCTTTGCCGGTCCCCGATACACGATGCACAGGCCAGCCTGGGACCTTGCTGCTTGCTGTTCCCTCTGCCTGGAACAAGAGCTCCTCAGGTCACAGCTCCAGTGTTCCCTTATCATGAGTTTCCTCTGACCACTCTATTAAAATAGCAACCCCCTTTCCTGGAGCCCCTATCTCTCTTCCTAGCTTTATGCTTTCTTTTTCTCCGCAGCTCTTATCAGCAACTGCCATTCCAAATGCTTTTCTTATTTGTCTGCAACCTCCCTAGGGTCCAAATAGATGTTCATTGAGTAGATGAATGGGTGGGTGGATGAGTAATACTCCCATGCACGTTCTCTGTGCTTTAAACTTTCCAGGGTCCTTTTACAGGCTTAATTCCATCTGATCTTCACCAGAACCCTATGAAGCTGGCCCTGTGGCCACCTGGGCACAGGACAGATTTGACAGAAAAAAACTAAGTTCCACTGCAGCTGTATATGGCTGGCCCAAGTTACAGAGATCACGAGTAACCAAATCAGCCCCGGAGCTCAGGTCTCCTGGCGTGAAGTGTCTTAACCTGGGTGGGAGGACCCCATGACAACCCCCTCAATGTGTCTCCTGGCTGAGCCCAGCTCCAGAGGTGAGGATGAAAGCACTGTCATACAGGATGCCTGTGCCCCCACCAGTGTACACTCCTCCATGCCCACAGGGCACCCTGAGGGGCTCCTTGTACTTAAACCTGCCACCAGCAGCATGACATTTGTGCTCACTAGGGGACAAGGGGAGCGTACCCAGGGCTGGCCCTAGGTGGCCACAGGACCAACCCCTCCAGCCAGACAAGCTGTACTCCAATCAGACACCCAGGGGCCCACAAAGCAGAATGCAAACTGGGATCTCTCTGCACAGAGGAAACCCCCACCGCTGGTTCACCCTCAGCCAAGTGTTCTTGCATCCCTTCTCCTCTATCTCACAGAGCAGCGCACCCTTCAGACTCGTTAACATCACCAACAGCACCATATGGAGGGGCAGGCAGAAACCCAAGACTTTGGATCGGGATGTTACTTGCAAAAGGTCACCAAAGCCTGGCTCCTCAAAATACTTCATTAGAAGCGTGACCTTCGGAGACAGACCAGGTTTCAAACCTTATTGTGATTATTTGCTATCTTCACCGCCTTTGACAAGTTGCTTAATCTCCCTGGGTCAGTTTCTTCATCTGTGCAATGGGAATAGTACAAGTTGTGAGGAAAGACTCTAACAGTACCTGTCATGTCGCACACACTCAATAAATAGTTCTTCTCCCACCCTACGCCACTTTGAACCCAAAACTCCCAGTGTTCAAGAGATGGAATGACAGAGAAGTCATGAGCAAGAACACCCATCTCCCCAGCCAGTCAGACGCCTGGTTCTATCAGTCCCTGTGTCCCCAGCTGTCAGGCCCCAGAGCTGCTGGAGACAGAGCCCAGAGTGAGCAGGTTTCCCACACCACCCCACGATATTCTCTGCCTTAGTCTCCTCCCTGTTCCCCAGTCCCTTGACCTGTTACTCTCCCCACCAGCACCACTGGCCCAGAACTCTGTTCCCAAAGGACCTGCTTCTGGCCATGTTCCCAGCCCCCTGGAAGCACATCCTAACATCTGGCTCATACCCCCAGAGGAAAGGGCAGACACTGTCCAGGGGAACACATGACCCTCCCAAGAACACTCTGACTCCCACTGGGGGATAGCTTCAGAGCTCTGTAATTGTCCAGCAACTGCAACCATCCCGCCCCGGGCTCCACTCCAGGCACTGCCCATCTTGGAGAACTCACCCCATGTCAGGCTAGCATGGCAGGGAACAGGGGAGGGCACTGTTCAAAGCCACAAAACTTCCCTATATGGTCCCTCAATCCACCCTGTCCAGGAACCCATCACTATGAGCCGCAGACCACCTCCCTGTTCCCCAGAGACAGGCTCCTGAGCTTGTGCCAACAATGTCCTCCTCCCCTGGCTCCCTGGCTCTTCACGCTACAGATCTGCTGCTCCAGGCACCACGGGCTCCCACATGTCCATTCAGCCTGGCAGGCAGAGGCCTGGTGCCTCCCATACCTCAAGTCCCTCCCAAACCTTGATCCGCCAACCTGAGACTCAACGTCTGAAGTGGGCCAAGGCCCAGCCCCAAGGATGGCTCTGTTCACCGCTCTGCCCAAACCTTCTTCCTGGCTACTTCCTGTCCACCCTCTCTCCAGGGCCCTCTGCCCCTGCCCTCCTTGGCAAAAGGAGGCTCCAAGGGACTTAACATGACTTCAGAAAAGTTCATGGCAGAAGGCACTGCCCAGGCAGGGCCCTCCAGTGCCAGCACCACCCACCATGCTGGGACATGGGCCTCAATGCCAGGCCTTTCCAGATGTAGAGGAGCCTCCCCTGTAGGCGGTCCAACAGTACCTTCTCCTTGCTTCCCCAGCCCTTGGTCTCCCTAAAGACCGCAGGAGGCTCCCACCTCCACCCCCGAGCACAGCAGCCCTCCAGGCTGCCCCTCCTCGCAGGGTCCTCTGGTGTGGGGCGAGTCCCGCCGCCTGATCCACTTCTAGCTTTGCACTCAGGCCCCGAGCCGGCTCTTCTGTCGGCTCCCGGGCCCTCGGTGCAGCGGCCCTGACGCCACCCCTCCCCGGCATGCCAAGGTCTGGGGGGCGAAGAGGGAGACTCGCAGACCGAGGCATCCCTCCCTCCGCCCAGGCTGCCTTTCCTTCCCCGAAACAGTCACACTCTATTTAACCCAAACTCGGAGGCTCGCCCCCTGCCACAGCACCCGGAACGGCGCCTCCCCCGAGCACGCCTTTCCCGGGTCGGGAACTGGCTCCGGGTGGAGGAAGGGACGCGTGCGGCAGGGAGTGGGGGCCGCGAACCTGGGGCCCCCCATCTCCTCCCCGACTGCCCTCCCCCGCCCCGGCGG
>NW_005369706.1:1400182-1400541 GCF_000412655.1 Myotis brandtii | reverse complement strand
CTCTACCCCGGATCCAGAAGTCCCCTCCCCGCCAGCTCCCCGACTCCCCGCCTTAAAGGCACAAGCTCCTTTTGTCTGCGCTCCCCTCCCCCTCCCAGACGCCGGGCTGGGCGGCCACTCCGGTTCCCAGGAGCGGGGTCGGGGTGGGGAGACCAAAGGAGGCGCCCCCTCCTTCCGCGCGCCCCCTCCTCTCCTCCGCTCGCTCCCTCCCCCAGTCCTGGGAGAACAAGCGGCCACTGTTCTGGGATCAAGACCCCGGGGGGTAGGGGGCCGTCCTGCCGCCTCCCAGCTCCCGGCTCCCTCCGCCAGGGGCTGCATCCTCCAGCTTCTCCCGCCCCCCTCACCCCTGGGGTCTCCCG
>NW_005369706.1:1379981-1399977 GCF_000412655.1 Myotis brandtii | reverse complement strand
CACGGCCCTGCTCCCTCCCGCGGGAACTCTGTTTAATAATTAATTAAGATTTCATTCCACTAGGCGCCAGGTGTGTGCAGCCCGCTTCCCCGCTCACCACTTTTTCCCTCCTCCCCCAACTCTCTGGGGCACTGGCCGCAAAGCGAACCGACTGCACCCAGAGCCCAGCAGGGGGACGGAGGGAAGGGGCACTCTCCGAGCCACCCACCCGCGGGCTCCACTCACTCTGCGGAGCTCCTCCCGCACCTGCCAACCGGCACAGTCCCTCCCCCAGCACTTTTTACCCAAAGGGTAGTGCTTCCCTGCTGGGGGCGGGGGGGGGGAGGGGAGCGGGATGGTGAAAGGGGAATGCATTCTGCTAGGAGCAGGAACTGAGAAATTGTTTGGGACTGTATTTTCCACGTTTCCAAGCACGGAGGAGTAACCCAAGTTACCTGGGTGATGGGAAAATCTTGTGCAAGCTGCTTTAACCCTTCGAAGGTTAAACCAGAAAGGGGAAGAGGGTTGCGTTCCCGGGCTGTAGGTAAGCCTGACACGGTAGAGGGGGTGCCATTCCTCCAGAGCTGGGAAGAGGGCAGCTTGCCTGACATTCCTTGAAGACCACCCCGCCCCCCCTTCTCTCAACCGGGCCTGTAGCTCCTCCTCCCTTGGCAGCCCCTTCCCAAGGTCCCACAACCTAGATATCTCACGCTGCTGCCTCCTCAGACCCAGCCCTCCCTACATTCTTGTCCTTCAAAGTCCAACTCTTGTCCATGTCCAATACCCACTGGGATTCTTAAACCCAGGACACAGCTTGAGGCAAGCAAGAGGGGGAGAGAATTAGGAAAATGCATCTCCCTCAATTATCAGGCGTATACTGAATGACTGCATACTACGTACGCTTACTCTCTTGGAGACTCGTCTATAAAATGGGGGTGAAACTACCTGCCTTATCTTTCTTACAGGATTTTGAGGATCGACTAGAAAAACGTTGGTTAAAAAGTTTGAGAAAGGGAGCGTTTACTCTACCATGTATGATTCTCAGTTGTGCAATTTGACCGGTGGGGCCTTTTTGCCTGACTTCTTCCTTCAAGTGGCCAATGCTCTCACCACTATTAAAATGTCCTCCCTATCCTGAATCCAGTATCTGCCATTTACCTCTTAGAATAATGTGTTTATGGGCGATATGGGGGAAATGTGTGCCTCGTGAAATTTATATTTTGGAATGGAAGGCTTTGTCCTTTGTTTATTTCAGAATGAAAAACATTTTGGACGCCACTCAAGTAAGCTGGGTAAATATGTTAGGGGTCCACCTCTGAGCACTTTAAATCACACTGGCTTCTTCTACCTTAGCGTTGGGCTGGTGTTAGTCCTGCCTCCTGAATTCCATTTCCGGTTACTGAAGGGCAAACACCATGGGCACCTTATGCTATTGACTGTTCGGGCCTTAAAAGTGACTCTAGTCTCTTACTTCATAGATAGTGCTAGGCACATCAGAAATACTCAATTACTGAATCTTTACGTGTGTAGGATATTAGAGCAGAAGCGGTCGTAAAAATGATGTAATTCCGCTGCTATACTATTGGTAATTATATAGCATTTCCTATGAGCTGAGTATTAGTCTAAGCCCTTCTAATTCTCATAACAACGTCACGATACTATTATTATCACCCTCCTTAGAGATGGGAAAACTGAGGCACAGAGAGGGTCAATAGTTTCTCCAAGGTCAGAGAGGAAGTGGTGGATGCAGATTCTGAACGCTGCAGTCTCGCTTCAGAGTCTGTTTATGACCACTATGCTGCACCGACTATGGAAAACCAAGCCCCTGAGGTGGGAAGTGACTTGCCCAGGTCACACAGCTGGATGATAGCAGAAGTAGGACCAAAACTCATAGCCACTAACCCCAATTCATTGCTCTTTCCACTCTGCCTCACTATATGTCTGTATATATCACAGACATGAATTGTGCCAGGCCTTCCCTCATGTCTCCTCAGAAGCACAGACATTCTTCTGCTGGTGGGAGGACTTTATCCCCATTGTGCTGTGGGGAGTATGTACATTGAAGGATGGGGACAGTGGGCCCTGGGTCTCTAGCTTCATGACCTAAAAACTGTGAGTACTGCTGCCACTGACCAATTGCAAAGGGCTAGCCCCCTCATTAGACCAGCAGGTTAGAGTCTGTGCCTTCCACCAACCCCCTCCATAACAGAGGATTGCACATGCGGGACATATTTCACTCAAGTTATCTACCTCTGAAATGTAGCAAGGCTGTTTTAAAAAGCTTGCAGGTGAGTAGCTTGGTGGGAAACATCGAGTCTCTGAGAAACAGACTTACTCTGAGTCCCTAAAAAAAAAAAAAAAGGTACACTTAGCAGAACATGATGAAATATTAATGTATTAAAATAACTAAATACAGCCGTAACCGATTTGGCTCAGTGGATAGAGCGTCAGCCTGCGGACTCAAGGGTCCCAGGTTCGATTCCGGTCAAGGGCATGTACCTTGGTTGCGGGCACATCCTCAGTAGGGGGTGTGCAGGAGGCAGCTGATCAATGTTTCTCTCTCATGATGTTTCTTACTTTCTATCCCTCTTCCTTCCTCTCTATAAAAAGAATCAATAAAATATATATATATTTAAAATAACTAAATACAAAATGTTGTGCTATGCCAGAGCTAATAGAGGCTAGAATAGCAGGCACCAAAGTTTTAGAAAAATATATATATATTGTAAAAGTCTTAAAATTGAGAAAATCCTATCTTTTTATCTTTTTTTTGAACTGGTACAACCTGGCTATTACTCAATTTTCATGGCAGAACACCTTGATCCAGCTTGTGGAACACCAGCCCTGCTTAGTTTGAGAACCACTACAATAAGTAAAATATTCAGAAAGTGTCTCATTATCCCAGGATAGAAAATAAACAGCAAGGCAGGGATCAACTGGAAGGCGTTAACTCTGACCAAAGAGAAGAAAAAAGAGAGAGAGGCAGCTGGCATGAACTATTTCTGTTTCTCCAAGTCTAACTTGGTCTCAGTGGCCTTGGTTTTTCTAATACAGACCACAGTCGCAGGCAGAGTGTAGTCTCAACCTCTCATTTTCAGGAAGAGGAAATTCCTACACGGAGAGTGTATTCTATGTAAATGCAAGTCCCATACAGCCATAGTGTATCGGGACAACACTCTATAAATAGCCAGTGTTGGAAACACCCTGTAACATAACAGATGGACGGGCTTGAGTCCCCTGAGCCTTCCCTGGGTTGTTTGGGAAACAGCTAAGTGAGCCTCTGCCTACTCCCTTTACAAAGCACGGATCCTTTTACAGTGCACATAACCACTCCCTAACTTTTCTGTCTTAAAGATCAGATTTCTGCAGATTACGTTTTCTCAAAGTAAGAAAGATGTGTACAGACAGCCCACATCTATTCAATCCAGCAAATGTCCACTGTCCACTTCACCATCCCTAACGTGACTGCTGCTCCCACCACTGCCCAAAGACCATGGTTTCCTCTAGGTCCCGGGGGTAGAGGAAGCGCTGGCCACCACCAGTCCCACAACCACTAACACCCACAGGAATGGAATTACTGACTGTAAACTCCAGAGAGATACAAACTTCCCTCTCCATTCCTTAGTTCCCTGTCATTCATCCATCCATCCATGCTTTCCACAAATATTTATTGAGTGCCTACAATGTGCCAGGTACTGTTCTATTAACAGGTGCTTGGGATACAGTAATTGAACTCAGCAGACTGACTTCCTAGTCTCATGGAGCTTGTCTTCTAGTGGGAGGAGACAAGAAACAAATGAACAGTTGACAAAATAGTTGACAGTGATAAATGCAATGATGACCATTAGAAGTGAGGACGGATAGAAAATGACTAGGGGACAAACCTAGGTGGGGTTGTCCAGAGGCCTCTCTAAAGAAGTGACATTTACATAGAGACCTAAATGACAAAGAATCAGAATCAGTCATGCAAAGAACCTGGGTAAAGAACATTCCAGGCAGAGGGGACAGCTCATGCAAAAGTCCTAAGGCAACAGGCAAGCTCACAGTGTGCAAGAAACAGAAAGGAAGTCCGTGAGGCTGAAGCCCAAGTGTGTTGGTGGAAGAAAGTAGAAGATGAGGTCAGAGAGGGAGGCATGCCTTAGCTAGTGCACTGCTCATAGGCCAGGGTAAGGAGTACGGATTTCATTCAATGTGTAATGACAAAGCTTTAAAAGATGCTAAGCTCAGAAGTCACATGATCTTATTAATGGTTTTAAAAGATCATGTTGGCTGCTGGGTGGATAATAAATCCAGGGATCAAGAGATGCAAGAGAAACCACTTAGAGAGCTATTATAATGGTCCAGGAAGAAAGAGGCTTGGACAAGGATGATACTAGGGGACTGATGAGAAGTAGAAGGATTCGGGCAATATTTTGGAGTTGGAATAACCTTGACTGACCTTGGTTCCCTCTGCATGGTTTATCTATGTCAAATAATTATAGAAAACTGACAGTATTTATCGAGCACTTACTATATGCTAGGCCAGGGGTGGGCAACCTTTTTGTGAGTGCGTGCCAAAACCAGCAAAATCTCTGACTCAAAATTCTTCTGAGTGCCAACCCTAATTTTTTGAGAACATGTTATGCCTACTTGATATCTCTTAAGGTGTATGTATGTGAAGAACCTTGAAGAAATAATAAAATTCATTCGAGCGACAAAAACACAGTATATGATGATGAAAAATACATTTATTTTTTAATGTATACATGTACACTGATAGTCCGACAGAAAACTTTATGACTCCGTTTGATATTATCAGTGGGACTTTTGCTGCTGCATCACTGATGACAGAGATTTTACATCAGGTTTATATTTCATGACCTTCAGAGATATGCACGAGCTACTACTTTCATCCGTCAGGCTACTCCTAATACGAGACTTAACAAAATTCATCACTGAGAACAAAGATTCACAAGTGTATGTGGATGAAACCAAAACACTGGTCGGCTCTAGGAAGGCAGGGAGAGTTAAGGCAGAGGCATAGAAATTGCTCTTCCCCTCTCTCGTCAATCCATGTCTATGGTCTTTAAGATAACTTGTTATGTAAAATTATTTATTTATCTAAGATGCACCTACACTGAATTCATCTGAAAAATAAACAAGTCGATATTAAGAAAAAAATTGTAAATGGAAGATTATAAGAGAGGGTTTCGCGAGCCAGCAAAAGTTACTGGCGTGCCATGTTTGGCACGCGTGCCAGGGGTTGCCCACCCCTGTGCTAGGCACTGGAAGTTACAGAAGACAAACACCAACTCCTCTTGCTCTACTGCCATAGGAAGCTCTAAGTTGGGGAAACTACTGCCCATTCCAACCCCACCCCATTTTCAGGGCCAGAGGCACACCCTTCACCCCCTGCACTCTACTCCAATGCTGAGCAGGGGTTGATGGTGTCTGAGGAGTGTTTACAACTGGAGAATTGATGCCATAAAAAAAGAGTCCAAAGTTCTCCCAAGATCTCAGAGCAAAAATCAGGGCAGCCCAAAGCTCCAACATTGGGGAGATGGTGCAAGAGAAACTTGTTGGTGCCCGCACCACTGCCCATCTTTTTCTGGGTCTCCAGAGCCTCGCCTGCCAGAGCTCCAGTCAAGCCAGACTTCCTCTACTACCCTCGGTCTTCTGCAATTCCCCCAAGCTTCCTTCGTTGATTTCTGAGTCTCATGCGCCCTCTGATGGCACCTCCCTGACACTGCAGCCCATAGTTAATCTCAGCTTTTCACTACTCAATCTACAAGCCTCTTTGGCTACATGTTCCCAGGAGCCACATGGGAAATTCCAGAAATTGTCAGGAGGGCTAGAAATGCCATTAAGGCAAAGGGCCACATCAGTTTCTGAGTCTTAGAGGCATGAGCTAGCTTTCCATCTATTACCAGATTCATCTTTTGTTTATGAATTAAACAATTTTTGAGCACCTATTGTGGGCTGATCCCAGACAGCATGTGTAAAGCTCAGAGCTTTGAGTCACCAGGGCTTTGAGTTTGGAGCTGGTGATGTAAAGAAGCTAAAGCAATTTAGAATTCATTCTACTGTCAGGGGCAGTGTATCCAGTGACAGTAGCCCCAAATCAGACTTATCCATGGTTCCTGCTGCCTAATTTCCCTTTGTTCCTGCCCTTTTTTAAAGCCTGGTACTCTGGCCTTTCTATCAATTACATGAGCAAGTTATTCACTATCCTTCTGACACATGTCTTTTCTGCTCGCATTAGTTGGAGTTTGTTTCTGCAATCAAGAAAATCACTGGTACATTGGACAGTTGGTCAAGCCTCTCTGAACCTTAGTTTCCTCCTCAGTAAAATGGGATGATAACAATGACTTCCATGTGCAAGGCTGTTTTACTCTATGTGTATTAATTACCTATTGCTGCATAACAAATTACCATACATTTAGCCGCTTAAAACAGCACACAATTTCTATGGATCAGGAGTCTGAGCATGGCTTAGCTAGGTGCTCAGGATCTCACAAAGCTGCCATCAAGGTGTCAGTGAAGGCTGAAGTCTCATCTGAGGCTCGCATGAGAAAGAATAAATTCTAAACTCAGGTGGTTGTTCACAGGACTCAGTTCCTGCAGGTTGTTGGACTGAGGATCTCAGCTTCTTGCCACATGGGTCTCTCCAACACAGCAGTTTGCTTCATCAAAGCCAGCAAGGGAGAGTTTGCTGGTGAGATGAAAGTCACATTCTCTGGTAACCTAATCACAGAAGTGTCATTCCATCTAGTTCATAGAACACTTATGCTGTGGTCTATGAATTAGAAGCAAGTCACAAGGCCAGCCCATAGGTGAGAGGAGGGGATTACCCAAGGACATGAATACCCAAAGATAGGGATCATTGGGTGTAGGGAGTGGCTATAGGATCAAACCTCGGACTGACCTGTGGCAGGGCCACAAACAAGTCCCAGCTTGGAGGGCAGAGCCCTCCTAGCATAATTAAGCTTGACCTTATAGTCCTCCCTAGTTCCTTTCTAGGTAGCTAATGGTCTGTGGGAGGTGCAGCAAGTGCTGCCAAAACAAGGTGAAACTCACAAGAACATGGTAAACATGTTGACCACGTCCCTTGTTTTGCTTTGTGTGCTCTGACTGTAAAATAAAGCCTTGGCTTGCAGGCTGGGTCTCCCTGTGTCCTCATCCAGGCACAAGAGATCCACCTAGCCCCAGCTGCATTTTCTTATCTGTCTTCTTTAAACCTTCACCGCCCCTCCTCAGGCTCACCGAACCTGGCCATGCTGTGCGAGGTTCAATTGGGACTATCTTGGAGTCAGCCTGCCACATGAGGTAACTGTTAGTCATCATTCAAGACCTTGTTCAAAATCTCACTTCCTTCTTGAGGACTTTTTAAGTCTCTCCTCAATCCAATCCCCTCTTACAAATGGGGAAACTTGAAGATGTACTGGTTATTAAATGGGATTTTTTTTTTATTGTGTTAGGAGGGATGGTGCTAATTTGGTGCTATAAGATGTTCTTTTCAAGAAATACTAGTGGTAGAGCTCTGGCTAGTATGGCTCAGAGTGTTGAAGTGTCATCCTGGACACCAAAAGGTGGCGATTTCAATTCCTGGTCAGGGTATATACTCAGGTTGGGGGTTCGATCCCTGGTTGGGGCATGAGTAAGAGGCAACCAATTGATGTTTCTCTCTCACATTAATGTTTCTTTCTCTCTCTTCCTCTCTCTAACATAAAAATTAATTATTATTACAATAAATAATTTTTAAAGAAATACTAGTGGTGAAATATCATGATGCTCACTTTTTAAAACAAAAAATACTTGAGAGTAGTGAAGAGAGAGCCATAGGTCATTCTTCCTTTCTTTCCCAATCCCCACGACTAAGTAGTTGCCATGGAAAAAGTTGCTTTTGCTCTTACCAAAATTGTTCAGGAAGTCAACATTATATATGTGTATAAGGGGTGAGAGGAACTGAAAGGAATAATATTTAACAAATATCAGAGGGCTCCCATTTTAGGGTTGTGTCCACAGCTATATATACAAATTCAAGAAAAGTCTTCTTCCATCAACCCTGAACAAAAAACTGTGGGTTGGGGATGGTTGACATTGACTTATAGATATTGTCATCAATAAAAAAGTGGTGCCCTGGCCTGTTTGGCTCGGTGGATAGAGCATTGACCTGCGGACTGAAGGATCCCAGGCTCGATTCCAGTCAGGGGCACATGCCCGAGTTGCATGCTTGATCCCCAGTGGGAGGCATGCGGAAGGCAGCCTATCGATGATTCTCTCTCATCATTGATGTTTCTCTCTCTCTCTCCCTCTTCCTTCCTCTCTGAAATCCATAAAAAATATATTAAATAAATAAATAAATAAATAAATAAAATAAGTGGTGTTCAGCATGTGGCATTTCCCCTTCAGATCAGGACGAGAAAGGATCCTGGAGAAATCCCAGGGTGGAGAACCAACTCCCAGAAATCGGTTATCACCCTGCTCATTGCCAGCCCCATCACAGAGAAATGGGGGGCCGACCCTCAGAACCAAGATCCTCTTTTGATTTGGTTTTGACCCAGGTGGATTTCAGCCCTTAGTTCAGGACTTGGGTTTAGAAGGAGAAGGGAAGGGAGTAAAGTCAAACGCTGTGGGCTTGGCTCAGGCTGGATCCAAGACTCATGACCTCTGGGGCAGGAACAGACAGCACCTAGTTGCTTCATGCATTCTTGGCTCCAGGAAAAAGGATGAACAGCCAGAACTTTCCTTTCTGAGCCTCATCTCTTTGGTCTTCTCGCTCTTCCTTCCAGCTCTCCTCATTTCTCTCCTCCTTTCTAAAGTAACATCCTCCCCAAACAAGAAAAATGCCATGAACACCACTTTAACCAAGAAATCAAATTTAAGCTCACCAAAAATGGGACAAACTGACAATCATGCCCCCAGTCAGATGCACTGAGAAGGACACAATGCACCTAGGTAGTAATCTTACCAAAAAATGTTTAAACGGAATCTAATCGCAAAGAAACAAATAGAGGTGCATTTCTAAAACAATTGGCCTGCACTCTTCAAAAATATCAATATTATGGAAGAAAAAACCAGCTGGGAAACTGATATAGTTTTAAGGAAACTGGACAGACATAACTAAATGTAATAGATGATACTTGATTGGATCCCAGAATTTTTTTTTTTAAGTCATAAGGGCATTGTTGGGACAATTGGGGAAATTTGAAATGGACCATATATTAGAAATATTGTATAAATGTTAAATTCCCTGAGTGTGATCATGTTTTGTGATTATGTAGAAATGCTTCTGATCTTGATAAATACATGATGAAATATTTAGTAATGAAGTTGATGTCTGTAACTAACTCTCAAATGGTTCAGTAAAAAAACACACATCTACACAGAGATAAAGCAAATGTGGGGAAATAATAATAACCAGTGAAACTAGGGGGAAGGTATATAAATTCACTGTATTATAATTCTTGTAACTTTAAACCTAAAAAAAAGTCTTAAATTTTTTCAAGATAAAAATTTGGGGAAATGCCAAACCTTCACAGTTTTAATGCCAGCAGAAAAATACTCCAGATGAGGAAAGTGACTACGTGCTGTGGTTCCCCTAAATTTCCCACGGGGGGGTGGGGGGTGAGGGTGTACAACAGTATTTGCCCAATTAGCATTCTGAGTGCTAGGTGCCAGCAAAGCAGGAGCACTGGAAAATATTTATTTAGAAATAATTTGGTATTTTCCCCAAAACATCAAATTTGTCATGGAAAATTTCAGAATTTTCAATTTTCTTTTACAGTTGAATTGTTTTTCACTGCGCAGGGATTGTCACAATCTTTTTCATACTTAAGGCATCTAAAGTCTTAAAGTGCCTCCAACCACCCACCAAGGCTAACAGGCCGGGAGCCAGCAGGCAGGGGAACCAGGAAGGCACACAAGGGGACTGCACAGTTGTAAAAAGCCCTTTGGAATTAGGTAGCCCCCTCCCCCCGCCCAAGTCTGGGAACCCAGCAATAAAGATAGTTGTAATGAGGATAGAAACTTTATACTTCAATCATCCTTCACTGTTTTAGGGGTCCTTGTTTATTTTCTTTTTGTTCTTCCTTAATGTTAGGTAAAGCGTTTTGTTTGCTTAAAACAAATAATGAGCCTATCTCAGATATGCCCAGAGGAGCCAAGAAAAGGGGGTTATGCACCCCTCCCCCCAGCCTTGGGCAGAGCTCTAAGAGGAAAGTAAAGCCTTCCAGAGCTGCCCCCTTGGCCAAGGGAGTTTTGTAGAAAAGCTTTTTGCCCCCTGCCTCCTTCTCTCTTCTTTTCACTCCTCCTGCCAATTCCCTTCTCTGCCCCACCTCCCCACCACCTTTTTCCCTTTCCAATGATGGATCGGTGGGTTGATGCATAGGTATGATGAATAGATTAATTTGAGCTGTGAAATCCAGGAGACCTGAATTTCAACCCATTGTGACATGGACAACCCTCAAAATGTATTCTCCCTTTCAACAAATATCCATATCTGAATGCCAAAGAGGTGACAGGCACAATTCTAGGTACAGGGGATACAGTGGTAAGCAAAGAAGACAGACAAGGTTCCTGCCCTCATGCAACTTGCATTCTAGGCCAGGGAGGCAGATAATAAACAAGCAGACAAGTAAATACCACCCAGCCTGTGTGGCTCAGTTGGTTGAGTCCTCCTATGCTCAGAGAAGTCGCTGGTTTGATTTCCAGTCAGGACACATGTGCAGGGTTGTGGGCTCATTCCTCGACTGAGGGGAGGGGGGCGTGCGAGAGGCAGCCAATCAATGTTTCTCTCCCTCTCCCATCCTCTCTCTCTAAAATAAATATATTTTTAAAAAACTATTAAAAAAAAAAAAGTAAATACTGTGAAGTTTATTGCAGAATCTAGCTACACATTGTCTGTCTGAATTCAACTATAAGCCGTTCTGGAAAAGGTAAAACTATGGAGACAGTACAAAGATAAGTGGTTGCAAGGGATTTGGGGAGAGGGGATGAATGGGCAGGAAAACTGTTGTGTATGCTACTATAATGACAGATACATGTCATTATACATTTGTCAAAACCCATAGAAGGGGCAATGCCAAGAGTGAATCCTAATATAAACTATGGACTTTGGATGACTATGATGTGTCAATATAGGTTTGTGGATTGTAACAAAAGTACCACTCTGGTAGGGGAAGTTAATAGTGGGCGAGGTTGTGCATGTAGGGGGCAAGGGGACAAGTGGGAACTCTGTACTTTAGGCTCAACTTTGCTGTGAACTTAAAACTGCTCTAAAAAAATAAAGTATTTTTTTCAAAAGGTGTTTTGTGGGAAATTAACATGCGATAAAAAGTAACTAGCAGGACCTGCTTTAGATAGGGTGGAAAAGGAAGCCCTCTCTGAGGCAGTTGTTCTCAGCTATAAAATAGAAGCAGGAGTGCTTGCCTTCATATATATGTGAAAGTGCCCTTTAAATTGTTGTGTATCTTCCCAGGTGATGAAGTTTGCAACAACACCTATAATGTATTGTTAAGCAGCTCTGAAATGGCCCCCAGCCATCCTTGCCTTCAAGTTCTTGTGCAATCCCCACCTTCTGAATGTAGGCTAGACTTAGCCTAGCGACTTGCTTCTAAGGAATAAAATGCAGCAAGAGTGATGAAAAGTCACTTCCAAAATCGCATAAAGACTGCAACTTCTACCTCCCCCCACACACACACACCCTCTCAGAAGTAAGCTGCTCTGTTGTGTGTAACCCTATGATGAGGAACCGATGTATCCAGCCAAACCAGCAAAGACCTATGGTGAGATCTTACAGGATGCAACTACCAGATGCAGTGTGGTACTGATTGGGACATATCAGCTGTAAAAGACATTTTGGGGCCCATGGGGGAGACTTGAATATTGACAGAGTCTAGAGAAAATGAAAATTAGTGAAATAAAAAGGTGAAGATTGTTGACTGAGAAAAAGAAGGTTCAAATAGCATGTTCATTATGATATCATTTTGCTAAAAAAAAAGAAAAATTATTTGGTCCAGCCAGTGTGGCTCAGTGGTTGCTCATCAACCCATGAACCAGAAGGGCATGGGTTAGATTCCCAGTCAGGCAGGGCACATGCCCAGGGTTTTGGGCTTGATCCTCAGAAGGGGGCATGCAGAGGAAGCCAATCAATGATTCTCTTTCACCATTGATGTTTCTATCTCTCTCTCTCCCTCTCTTATCCTCTTTGAAATAAATAAAAACACATAAAATATCATTTGTGTGTATGTGCATTAAAAAAAATAACCTATCCTATAGCCCAGCAATCCCATATATATATATATATGAGTTCCTATGTCTACTAAAAGGTACATGTTTGCCCTAGCTAGTTTTGCTTAGTGGATAGAGCGTCAGCCTGTGGACTGAAGGTTCCGGGTTCAATTCCAATCAAGGGCATGTGCCTGGGTTGTGGGCTCGATCCCCCCAGTGGGGGATGTGCAGGAGTCAGCCTATCAATGATTCTCTCTCATTATTGATGTTTCCATCTCTCTCTCCCTCTCCCTTCCTCTCTGAAATCAATAAAAATATGTATTTTTAAAAAGGTACATGTTCAAAAATGTTTGTGCCAATTGTATTCATCATAGACAAAATTGGAATCATCCTAAATGTTCATCAACAGGAGGATGGATAAATAAATTATGGTATATTCTAACAATGGAATATTACACAGCAATAAAAATAGCAAACTGCTGATAAATGCAACCAGGATGATTCTCAAAAATAGTCTGCTGTGGGAAAGAAGCCAGACATAAAAGAGCACACACCGTACAATCCTTTTTATATGAAGTTCAAGAGCAAATAAATCTAATCTATGGTGATAAGAGCCTGAAGAGCTATACCATGGGAGGCTGGATACTGACCATGAAAGGGCATAAGGAGCCCTCGCTGGTTTGGCTTAGTGGATAGAGCTTTGGCCTGCAGAGTGAAAGGTCCCAGGTTTGATTCCCAGGCAGGGCACATGCCCAGGGTTTCGGGCTTGATCCCCAGTAGGGGGCGTGCAGGAGGCAGCCAATTAGTGATTCTCATCATTGATGTTTCTATCTCTCTCTTCCTCTCTGAAATCAATAAAAATAAATTTTTTTTAAAAAACGAAAAAGGCCCTAACCGGTTTGGCTCAGTGGATAGAGCGTCGGCCTGCGGACTGAAGGGTCCCAGGCTCGATTCTGGTCAAGGGCATGTACCTTGGTTGTGGGCACATCCCCGGTAGGGGGTGTGCAGGAGGCAGCTGATCGATGTTTCTCTCTCATCGATGTTTCTAACACTCTATCTCTCTCCCTTCCTCTCTGTAAAAAAATCAATAAAATATATTTTAAAAAAAAAAACGAAAAAGAAAGGACATGGAGAAAACTTCTGCGGTAAGGATAATGTTGTAGACCAGCAATTTTCAACCTTTTTCATCTCATGACACACAAACTAATTACTAAAAAATCTGCAGCACACCAAAAAAATATGTTTTTGCCAATCTGACAAAAAAATGCATAATTTTGATTTATACCACTACTATTAAAAATAATAGTAATAGTAATTACCTACTTTTTAAAAAATTAATTCAGAGAGCAAGGGAGAGAGAGAGAGAAACATCAATGATGAGAGAGTATCATTGATTGACTGCCTCCTGCATGCCCCACACTGGGGATTGAGCCCACAACCTGGGCCTGGGCCCTGACCAGGAATCAAACCGTGACCTCATGGTTCATAGGTTGTCACTCAACCACTGAGCCACACCTACCAGGCAATTACCTACCTTTTTTGCTGTGACTTTTTTAAAAAATCAGGTGCCTATCTATATATATAAAAGACCACCACCATCGACGGGTCACTATGATGCACACTGACCACCAGGGGGCAGACACTCAATGCAGGAGCTGCCATGACTGCGCACTGGCCATTTACAAAGAAACAGCACCACGGGATCTAGCGCC
The DNA here is from genome assembly GCF_000412655.1 of Myotis brandtii. Taxonomy (NCBI): domain Eukaryota; kingdom Metazoa; phylum Chordata; class Mammalia; order Chiroptera; family Vespertilionidae; genus Myotis; species Myotis brandtii. The sequence continues at coordinate 1,386,076 of NW_005369706.1, read as the reverse complement.
AACAAAGAAACACTTGGCTTCCCCCAAGTGGGACACAGGCCCCGCCACCACCCCAGAGCGACAGCCCACCAAATCACAGCTGATGCTGCCGAGACCCCATGGCCCAAAAGCAAAATGCGGCCCACAGCCCAGCCCAGCCCGGAAGCCATTGCTGTGGGCGCTAGTAATGACGTCATGTAGCAACACCTGGCTTCCTTTCCCTAGCAACTAGCCTCCTTGGAGTTTCTTCAGCCCAGGAACACGACTTGCTTTATAGCCAGGTGCAAACATTTCACACTTTAAAATATGTTCCAGGGCAGCTACCACAACCCAAAGGAACGAGCAGAGGATGCTCAGAGCAAGCTGAACTTGGCAGCACATTTGACAGTTTCTCTACAGGCAAAGCATCTATTTTTGGTCTATTATGATGTTGAACTTCTTCTCCCCTGTTAAGCATTGCTGCATATTTATATCCAAGTTGTCTTTTATTAGACTCCTACTGGACCATATCTTTGTTTCCCCTGCATAAGTCCAATCACTCTTCTGGGTATATCTCTATATATAAAAGGCTAAGAGACCGACTGTATGTATGTCCGACCGTCCAACCGACCAGCCAGTAAATATGACACGCACTGGCAATTTAAAAATAAATGTTGACTCGCACATACGCCATACATATAAAGCTCTCACTGGCACCAATCACACACGTTGTTTTCGATCTGTCATTGTCAATCGTGAATTTGGTTGACACTTCTATTATAGAGAAAGGGCGAATAGCAATATTAAAATATTTTTTCTAATTAATTTCCTTTCAATGTGCATGAATCCATGCACCGGCCACTAGTACTTGTATATAAGGAGTTCTGTTACCAAGAATTAATGAGACACAACCCCATTATGAGACGTGACCAATAAGATGCAACTCTATTATATAACCTATATATTTATGGTTCAACACAGGGCATTCACACCAAATGGCTATTATTGCATTGGTTGTTGTCATTTTTTATTTTATTTATTTATTCTTACTCAAGGATATGCTTTTATTGATTTGAGAGAGAGGGAGAGAAAGAGAGAAACATCAATTGGTTGATTCTTGTACATGCCCTGACCAGGGATCAAAACCGCAACCTTGATGTATCAAGATGACACTCTAACCAACTGAGCTACCCAGCCAGGACCTCGTATTTTTAAATTTTCTACAGTCCATAAATATGGCTTCTGTAATAAAAGGTTATTTTTTAAACTGCGTTCCAAATACTTGATAATATTATTCCTGCTGCCTCGGGGGATAGTCAAGAAATGTACTTGCTGCATTATTCCTGAAGGAGATGGGGTGTGGCCACGAATAATAGGAAGGAATGAAGTACTAATCACTTTGGCATCCGGGTGTGGGGACTTAGCGGAAGTCCCCAGTGTTGAACATGTGGAAGGACAGTGTGGACCAGCGTCTCTGGCCTATATTGTGTAATGGAAAGTACCCAGGAGGTAGAATCTAAGGATCTGGATCTGAATCCAGATCCACCATGGACTGAATATGGCCTTTGAAAAGTCATTTAACCTCAGAAGAGGAAGGACTAAGGGTTAGTCACAGGGCATGGGCTACAACCTGGGTCATGACTCTGTGCAGATTCTCTCCACCACATGCTGCTTATCTGTGTATGAGGTTACCACCTGTGATAACAACTAATTTTAACATAGCCATTCCTTTTCTTTTGAATGTTTAAGCCATTCCATTTTCTGAAACACAGATGTTCCTGTGGAATTCCCAAAGATCCTCTGTTAAGCAAGCACTGTCCTTTTCCTTCATTAACGGTAAGAAAACTCAGTTGCTGAGATAAGTGACTTCCCCACAACTCGGAAGTGATAAAAGCAGGACTTGCCTTTTGGTTTTCAGACTCCAAATCCTTAGTCCTTCCCACCTGGCCAGACGGCCTATCCCTGACACTTACCTGTGCCTTCTTGGCCTGTACTTGCTCCCAGAAGCTCTGTAGTTCTCCACTGTCAGCAGGACATTGATTCTGGGGAGGGATGGAGGCCTCTGCACACAGCATCCCTGAATGTCCTCATGCCTACATGACTACAGGTCAAAAGGGCCCTGGACTTCTCCTGGCTCTGTGTAACCCTGAAGGCCTTTGGGAATCTAGACTTCCAATACTGGGGAATCATGTGGGTCAAGGGTCTTTTTTTTTTTAAGTATATTTTTTATTGATTTCAGAGAGGAAGGGAGAGGGAGAGATAGAAACATCAATGATGAGAGAGTATCATTGATCGGCTGCCTCCCGCATACACCCTACTGGGGATTGAGCCTGAAATCTAGGCATGTGCCCTGACCGGAAATTGAATCATGACCTCCTGGTTCATGGTGAAGCTCAACCACTGAGCCACACCAGCTGGGCAGGGTCGAGGGTCTTTCAGTCTCACTTCCCAACTTGGCTCCAGGGTGGTTGCCAGCTCCCTCTGTCTTCCTGACCCATGACAAGGAGCCAGGACTTTTCACCAGCCCTCTTCCCTCCTCCCTAGGAGCCTTCTAGCCAAGCCCTGAACTTCCCTATCTAGGTCCTGCTGCTCCTTAACAACCCCTCCCAGGCCCCTAGGCCTCATCCCCCTTGCAGCTGGTGAAGGAGCAGTGAGAAGCAGAGCAAAAGGCAACGGTGGGCCCAAGGGGCAGCAGCTTGAGCAGCCAGCACTATGCTCTCTTCAATAATTTATTGCCAGGGAGGTTGAAGGCACCATGCCCTCATTCTGAGCTGGAGAAGGCTGCCACCGCTCAGATCCTTAAACTGAGAGTGTTGGGAGTCAGGGATGGGCCAGAAGCCGAGTGGGAGCAAGTAGAAGGGTACCCAGTCAGCACCCTCCCAGCAAAAGCACCAGCACCTCTCTCTCTCTCCTCTTTGTTAGAGCGGGGCTCTGATCTGGGCTGAGATCAGGGATTTGGTCACAGATAAAGGAACCGGGAACTACAGTGAGCCAGACGGGTAGAGAGGACCCAAACAGAAACACAGACCCTCAACCCCACTCACTCTAGCTGTACATCAGGGTCATGGGAGCCTTCTGGGGCCAACCGCAGTCTCTTGTTGGCAGCCCCTCAACCCCCACCTAAAGAATGACCAAGTCCCTTCTGTCTCAGACTTCTGAAAACCCTGGGATGCTTCAGCTGCCCCTGCTAGGGGAACGATTTCCCCAAAGAGCTGCACCCCTTATATCTAAGAGAAACATCTCAGAAACCCTCACCCTCACCCCCTTCTTAACCCCCACCCCCGTCATTTCAACCCCATTTCCCTGGCTTATAAACATGCGGAAGTAGAGGAAGGATTGGAACTGACCCGTTGCTGTTATTCAGAGTCCTAAAGTGTTAAGAGTTTGACAAGAATGAAGGACAGAAGGCAGTAAAGTCTAGTCCAGACTTCCTTCCCCAGAATCCTACGGATCCTGCTGCTACCACCCCTTCCTCCACCTGAGACAGCCTCACTCCAATCCATTCTGTGCAACTGGAATCACCCGTCATATTGACCTGGAGGGGAAACTGAGATCTAAGACTGAAATAAACATATCAATCACCTACTACGTGCCAGCATTGAGCCAGAACCTGGGAAGCAAGAGAATGAGAGCCAAGCACCTCAGCCCTCTCACCTTCCCTCCTCCCCAGGCACCAGAGAGCCCCCAATCCACAGAGCAGTCACACTGCCTAGCCCCGAGCGGGCAAGAGTCATGTCTTGAAGCCATAGCTGAGAGCTCAGTTCCTCCAGAGACTCCTGGTGTGGGAAGGAAGGTGCAATCTTACTGGGCACAGTCAGCAAGAAACTCTTCAGTATTTATAGCAAATGCTTTGTCAGGGGATGGAGCCTGAAAGTGCCTGGAAGCATCAAATATCACCATGGGCCTAGAGGCAGAACCCAGAAAAAGAAGACAGAGATTACAGCAAGAGAGACTGAGGTTTGATGTTGGAGGAACTTCCCTAGAGTAATATCTGGAGTTGGCAATGGGGATGCCCTGTGGAAGCTACTTCTGAGCTTTCTCAGATGTGACGTGTAGACCTTTTTTGGTGGAATAGATACAAAATAATGAACATGGTAATCTTTGTTCTCTGTCCTTGTAGTTCACAAGTTTTCAAATGCTAAGGCCACTGAGTACCGTAGTGCAGGTTCTGTCTGCCTGAGGAGGTAAATGGGAATAGATCAGTAGGGCAGCCCCCTGGTGCAGAGGCCCCGCATCAAGACTAGTCAAAGGGGCTAGCAGAGGCCCTGCCAATTATCCTGAGATCCTGACAGCCTGGGGATCTGGGAGTTTGGAGAATAGGGTGAGCTGACCCCAGGAAGAAGGGATGAGGCTACCTAAGAAGCCCTGGGGACTGTATGCTGGCACTGAGGACCCAAAGGGGCCAAGCTAAGGCATGGCTCCCAGAAATGTGTCCAGTCTAGAAGCCCCCCTTAGCAGGGTGCCAGATACTGTGAGGTCAGAGCCAGAGGTGGGCGCCCAATGGAGGGAGTGGGGAGGAAGAGTGTGTGGGTCCCAGACGGGGCCCAAAGAGGGTTAATCCTGCAAGTCATCTCACGTGGAGGGGGCTGGGAGAGGACAGGTCTGGGGACCTGGAGGCTGGGCTCCCAGCTCTAGCTCTGAGGTTCCCATCTTCTCTCTGTGTTGTATGGTCCAGCAGCTGGAGTGGAAATGAGAAAAAGTGAAGGCTGCAAAGCTGCCCCTATACACCTCAGAGTCCCTCTGATAGGCTGAGAGAAACCATTAATATTTCTATTTTAAAGTAAGGATGAGAGAGAGAGAGAGAGAGAGAGAGAGAGAGAGAGAGAGAGAGAAGTGTTCTAGGCTGTAGGTTCTGGGAGAGTGGAGGGAAGGAAGGAGAGAGGGAAGAGCCAGAGACAATTGCTTGCCTTGGCCAGCACACTCCACCCCACCCCACCCCACCCTTTCTCCTATGGAAACGAAAGCTGCCCCAAGGCCCAGAGGAGCTAGTCCATTAGCTGTGGTCAGCAGGGGTGCATGGAGTAGGTGGGGGGGTGTCTCCCTCCAGGTCTTGTCAAATGAAAGGCCAAGCTTCTGCTCCAGTAGAGCCAAAAAGCAAAACAAAACATAAAACCTCTGTGCACATTTTTAAGACACACACAGAACCTCTTTATCTCTTCTGAAGAGTTGAAGCTAAGTAACTGGTAGGTAGGTGGGTGGTAAGGGAATCCTGGACCTACTGGACTAGACCACAGCGAGGGGGCGGGGAGTACCCTCCCAAAGCACTTTCCAGGTCAAGTCCAGCCTGAGGAGGAGCCGGGAGTGGAGAGAATTCTCTCCCAATGTAACTCCCTCTGGAATGAGGGCAAGCGGAGGGTCAGTTAGACAGAGAGGGAGAGAAGTCTCCCAAGATTCCCCGGGGATGGGAAGATTGAGGGGAGGGGTTCTGGGCACCCCCAGGGTAAGGGAGTTAGAAAAGAAACTCAAGGAGGACAGGGGAGCGCCCTCAACCGGGAAGAGTTCTAGTTGGTGCGGAGGGGGAGTGGGGGACCCCCGTCATTCAGCTTCAAGGTATGTCTGTGTCTCCACAAGGGGGTCGGCTGCATCCTCCCGGTCCCCAAGCCGCCGTCTTTGGTGTGGAGAAGAGTCCAGCGGGGGTGTTGGGGGTGAGGAGGGACCAATGAGAGGCAGATCCGCTCCGAGGGTGCAGGGAGAGAGCTGGCTGGGGCTACACCCCTGCTCCCCCCTTCCCCCGCCAGAACTTGGGCTTGTCCTCTTTGACGTGCCCGCTGAAGGGGGCGGGAGGGGTACTGACCCGAGGATCGGTCCGAGACTCTGTACTCCTTGCTGCCCAGGCCCTGCGGGTTGCTGCTGGGCTCAGCGGACTCGCCCCAGGAGACCAGGATGGAGGTAGGAGCGGTTTAGGGCTCCAGAGAGGCCCAGTATCTAAAAGGATACTTGGGGTGGGAATCCCATGCTAGGGATCTGGAGATGGGACCGCGGTCCCTGGAGAGAGAGAGAGAGAGAGAGAGAGAGAGAGAGAGAGAGAGAGAGATTGAGAGAGATTCGTCTTGGGCTTGGTAGGGGTCTGGCTCAGAGCTTCGGCCCCTTTGCTCCGGCCAGGGCAGCGCCTCCTGCTGGCAGGGCCCGGCCTCTGC